>NC_056625.2:265139238-265491738 GCF_002870075.4 Lactuca sativa
CTTTGTTTTTGACACTTTTCTTCTTTATTTCAACTCCCAAACTCCTGACTGTATCTCCTGCTTCCTTTCGTTTCCGAGCATATCTTTTGGACTGAAAATACAATTTAAACACTATTAAGTACCTCTTGTCCATAATATGCAAATAATTAGCTAATAAATAATAAAAATCTATACTAAATATATAGCTAAATATGTACATATCAGCATCAATCGTATCTTGTGTCCCATCAAATTTTGGTGGCTTCATGTTGCTGAACTTCCGATACAACAACGAGCCACCTCCCTGTGGCTTAGCAGCAGCGAAAGCTGTGGTGGCTGCAGCAGCATCCGACTCAGTAATAGCAGCATATCGCTCATCAAACGTCTCAATCAAGGTGGTCTTGATAGACCCAAACATCTCTAGAATAGCCTCTCAGATGGCTGCGGCCACCTCGTCATGAATCATCCTGCGAATCTCATCATCGCTCACTCTACTGCTCTCGGGATTTTGGCGCGTGCCACCATGATGCCTCTAAAACACAACACAAAATAATCAAATACTCACTCGAGTATACTCACACTCGATCACATGCCCCTACTTGTACTTTAGCATCCTAAGGATTCTTACTTGGACTGCTTACATATCCGATGTTTTCAGTAGTACGACCCCAATACTACCTTCCACACCCCATCTGTAGTCACCCCAAGTCCTCCTCCTAGGATTCTAATTCACAAATACTCTATATCTCATGAATCAAAGACTACTCTCTCAGTAGACCCTTATTAAACTCATCTAAGTATCTCTTCCTAGATTATCTCCTGACTCAGAACTCAGCACATACTCAATCAAATAACAGATAACACTAATCAAAAGCATTCCCTAAGCTAAGGCATCACAAATCAAGCAACTCTAGCTCTAGAATATGAAATACCTAGCCTACCCTCTAGCATGCAATTCTAGAAAAACATCTCATAAGTGTTGCACAAGACAAAAGTAAGGTATTTTGGGAAATCACCGTTTGGGCTCTTGCTGATTGTAAACACACTGTTCGGGCTCTGGTTGATTGTACACACCACTCCAGTTCGTTTTCTCTTAAAACTCTTTCTCGTTTTTGAAAAATTCTTCTCAAATCCTCATTTTAAGTCCAAACACACCCGAAGGTGCATCCGAATCCCTCAAACCAGGGCTCTGATACCAACTTGTAACAATGTGAAATTTCAACCAAAAATTTCAATTTAAAACACATTTGTCTCAATAAATAAACATAAGATATCAAATGTCAAATCATCAAGCTTCATATCTAAAACTATACATATTTTAAACTCCAGGATCCTCTATATCATAACTCAATTGTTGACGTGTGTACAATCAGACCGGCGCCTTCCCATGATTCGAAGAAGTACCTGAAAAAGGCGCAATCGAAGCTTGTTGGACATGGTTCGTTCCATGATGAGTTGAGCTTCATTACCTATCTCATTTTTGGGGTATGCCTTAGAGACTGCCGCCCATATCCTTTATCTAGTCCCAACTAAGAAGGTTGCCAAAACACCTCACGAGATATGGACAGGGAAGGTTCGCTCGTTAGCACTCATGGTTGTGAGGCTTTTATGACATGTGAGACTCGCGACAAGCTCGAACCTCATAGTGAGTGGTGTATTTTTATTGGCTACCCACAAAAATCCTTTGGATATCTCTTCTACAGACTGAGTGACAATGTTGTCATCATTGCGAGGAGAGGAGTCTTTCGTGAGAGAGAATTCATAGGCCAAGGAAATAGTGGGAGGCAAATTGACCTTGAAGAACTTCAAGTGTCAAGCGGTGAATAAACCTCAAACATTACCGATCAACCTGAGGATGAAACTCTTGTTGTACCAATTGACGAATCTATACCTCTGAGGTGATCCCATAGAGTTAGAAATAATCCTGAGTTTTATGGTTTCCATATTACTATGGAAGGTGATACATTTATCAATGATAGCACACTGGTAAATTTGGATGAAACTAACAACTACAAGGAAGCCAAGGCAGGCCCCGAGTCTACAAAGTGGAAAGAGGCTATTGACAGTGAGATTCAGTACATGTATCACAATCAAGTTTGGAACTTGGTTGACAATGTACCGGGTCGAAAGACCGTTGGGTGCAAATGGATCTTTAAGAAGAAGAACGAAATGGATAGGAAAGTACACACTTATAAGGCGCGACTGGTTGTGAAGGGATTTACTCAAACTCCGGGAGTTAACTATGATGATACCTTCTTGCCAGTAGCGAAAATTAAGTCTATTAGGGTTATGCTAGCCATTGTTGCATTTCATGACTATGAATTATGGAAAATGGATGTCAACCCTGCTATCCTTAATGGAAGGTTGGCTGAGGATGTTTACATGAGTCAGCCAGAGGGTTTTGTCAATGCAAAGTACCCTAATAGAGTGTGTAAGCTTGAGAAATCCATTTATGGATTTAAACAAGCATCTTGTAGATGGAATCTTTGTTTCAATGAGAAAGTTAAAGAGTTTGGCTTTTCAAGAAGCGAGGATGAGTGTTGTGTAAATGTCAAAGCTAGTTCGAATATAGTTTGCTTTTTGCTACTATATGTGGATGACATACTGCTCATAGGAAATGACATCTCAACCTTGCAGGAGGTAAAATCCTGGCTGAGAAAATGCTTCGCTATGATGGACCTTGGAGAAGCTGGTTATATCCTAGGGATAAGGATATTAAGAGACATGAGTAAGAGACTAATTGGACTTAGTCAAAGTACCTACTTGGAGAAGGTGTATAAGAGGTTCAACATGCAGAATTCCAAGAAATGTGACTTACCGATCCAAAGCAATGCCAAACTAAGTAAGACTCAGAGTCCAAGTACAAAGGCTGAGATAGCTGAGTTGAGTCGATTGCCATATGCTTCCGCGAATGGCTCGATCATGTATGTAATGACTTGTACTCGCCTCGATGTGGCCATTGCTTTGAGCATGGTCAGCAGATATCAGGCGAACCCTGGTAAAGCTCACTGGACTGTGGTAAAGAATATTCTCAAGTATCTATGAAGGACTGAGGACTAGGTTCTTATCCTCATTGGGAGTGATGACTTAAGAGTGACAAGGAATAGTGATGCCAGCTTTCAGACCGACATAGATAATTTCTGCTCTCAGTCAGGCTGGGTATTTACCCTGAATGGAGGAGCAGTTACATGGAAAAGTTCCAAGCAGAAGACTATAGCTGATTCAACGTGCAAATCAGAGTACATAGAAGTGAGCAAAGCGGCAAAGGAGGCGATATGGCTGAAGAACTTCATTGGAGACCTTAGAGTTGTGTCGGCTATAAAGGAGCCTAAGGAGATTTTCTGTAACATCGATAGTGCGGTTCCCTTAGCTAAGGAACCAAGGGATCATGACAGATCCAGGCACATTGACAGGAAATATCACTTCATAAGACACAAGATAGAAGGACTCCTCATAGCAAAGAGGTTGTCCTCAGAAGAGAAACCAACAGATCCCATCACGAAGGGACCAAGTAGGGTTAAGCATTTGCAACATGCGAGGCGCATCGAGATGAAAAACGATATTAGTTTTAATGATTAGATAGGTATTTCTGAAACTTGTAATAGATAAAATGTAATTGAAATTTGATGAGTAAATAAAATTTGTTTATTTGTGAGTAAAGTTACTATCTTGTGTCAATTGTTTACTATTGTTTCAATTTTGCATGTTTTGACTTCCATGATAATAAGATTATTCAAACTATCCACAGTCGATAATACTTTGGAAGTAGGTATTGAAGCAAGACTGTCATGAATAGGGCTTGTAGATGTTTCAAGTGTATAGACATAGAAAAAGTTGCTACAACATTCGTGAGTGCTCATAAGTTCTGAGTATTGGATTAAACCCACACTCACTTGTATCACTTCATGGAATTTATCTTGAGTGATCGTGAGACGATAATATCATATAAATCTTCAAACTAAGAGCTATGAGTTGTTGACTATGAGTTGGTTGTGCCTTTATAGTATGAAAATTCATCAATAACTTGATGTCATAAAACGTGCTAATGTGTATGATTTGGCAAATAGTTAGTACAAGCGTATAAGTCGAATTTTATCTGTTCCTTTTAGTCCTCGGAGGATTAAAAGCGATATCTTGGGCCCCTCGATGATTTTGTTTTGACTTATGAGTCGGGCCCGGTCAGAACTAAATTGATGTGTTCGAATAAGTTCTATGTCAAACAAATTGGAAATCAGGAAACAAACTGCTGGACAATAAGTATGACATTGTTCCATGTATTTGTCCGGCTGATATCTTGAGAACAAAGGATTATATGATCACTTGTCTAAAATGGTGCGTCTTAGTTCAACAAAGTTTTAAGAGCTACGGTTGCTGGTCGATTTCTGAAGTCGTACTTGAAACTATAGTTATTAGACTTATCCAAGTGGGAGAATGTTGGATAAGGTGTGTAAGTCCATAACTATATTTGGTATGTACTTGACCCGATTTAGCATGGTCCATTTGGGTTGTATTGCACTGAAACAATTTGTAGGATGGACTTTTGAGAAAGGGATATTTATGATCTATTAATATATTATAAGTTCTAATATATTAATATGAAATCATATTATTTAATTAGTATTGATCAAGAATTAATTTATGTAAATCATTCATTCTTTTAAAGTGGGCTTATGATCCATAGTTCGTTATGTTGGGTTAAACTCATGTGGTGACCCATGGATACTCCATGGAGGTTAAAACCCATGGAGCCTAAGGAATGTGGAAAGTCACGCACATTAGGGTTTGCAAGGTGTAACCCTAATTGTGTCACACTATATAAGAACCCCTCTAGCTACTAAAATTGGCACTAGTGTGTGTGTGCAAGAGCATAACCGATTTTTGTGTGCTAAGATACTCTCTCTCAAGTCTTCCAATTGTTAGTGGTGATTTGTAGCTCCATTTGAGGCATTCACACTATTGGTGCTAGGCTCTTAAAGCTCTAAGTAACAAGTTACAAGAAAGGTATGTTATCTAACTAGTTTTATTATACAAGTATGAAAGTTTTGTATGCTAGCTAGGGTAATGCTTTGGAAAAATCAAATTGCATGTGTAATTAGAGAAAACATAGATCCAAAGCTTTTATGGTTGTATGTGCACCTTAAGGTTGTTAGAGTTCTCAAAACCCACCAACAATATCTTAGCATACTAGCTCAAATAGCATAACAGATAGTGGTATACCAGACAATTATCACAAAGAAAATCATCTGTATTATAATCAACTACCAGTGGGTTGAAATTGGTGCCTTCGACCCACTCCTACTGGAAGGTAATTCACCTCAATGTCGCGTAATAGCTTAATTGTACACAGTGTTGGGATCAACTCCTCTCAAACCCCTACACATAACAATCTCCTTTAATTACCCTTTCATACTCATAACCCCTTTAAGGGTCAACTTTGGTCAATGGTCAAAATCACAGTCAACATCCCAGTCATAGTCAACATCCTGGTTGACTCAACTCGCCGAGTTGGTCCATCAACTTGTTGAGTTCCATAATCCATACAACCCTGAAATCTCAATCCTACTCGTCAATTTTTTCATGAACTCATCGAGATATTCCTTATAACATAGCCGGTGCCTTTTTCTCACAACTCGCCTAGTTCCTCCTTGAACTCGTCGAGTTCTGCTTCATACAGAGTCAGGACATTTTGCTCATAACTTGTCGAGTTCCACCTTTAACTCATCGAGATCTTCAATCTTCAAGCCTAAAACACGTCCAGCTCGCTGAGTCATCTCCTAGACTCAACGAGTTTACTCAGCAACATAAATTTGCTAGGTATTGAGAGTTAGTATCAATAACATAGGCATTTATGGAAATGAGCATTTTGGAAGCATAACAAAAAATTGCAATTTTACATTCTTCAGGACATTTGAATCAGACGAACACGATGAGAGAACTTGGAGAAAAGGCTGAATCGATGATCGGAAGATGTCCGAAGAGCGGGGAGGGAAGTTTTCAACTTGAAGCGATGATTGGGGTGACGGAGATGAAGGATGACGACGATGAAAGGCAATGATTGTAGGAGGCAGTAGGGCATTGGCGGCCGACGACCGCAATGAAGGAGTCTCAAAATATCCAAAGTTTGAACCGAGGAGAGTTTTGAATTGTAATTCGCTTTAATATCGGCTGAAAGTCTTGAATCATAACTTCGTGCATCAATGAATAGTCAAAATCTAATCTTTTAGGTTTTTTTTGAAGCAATGAATTTGGGATCGGAGGGGAAGCGGGCTTTTTTAATTTCTTTTGGGGTTGGTTTTCATTTTACCGCTAGTTCAAAGGAGGAGGGCCGAAGAAACTTACATTTTTATTTTTTTGGTTTTAGAAAGGAAAGAGTAAAAAAAATTATTTATGAAAATTCAAATTAAATATAATAACACATATTATAGTAGAATATATAAAACTTATAGTGGTATTTTAATTTATTATGTCACAAATAATATAAAAACTACTGTCATAAAATATTAAATGGTATGATATTTACTGTGTATATATACGTGTGTGTATGTGTGTGTCTGACTAAACAACTTGCCTCAAAGACTAAAATTCAGTCGCTAATGATTTTCCTTCACAGTCATAAGTGGCTAGTCTATCCAAGATTAAACTTTACTCTCTAATAAGTTTCTTTCAAAATAGTATCCGTGACTCGAATTTAGTCCCTAATAAGTTCCATGCATAATCAAAACTGACACAAGTCCATAACGGACTAAAATTCAGTCACACATAACTTTCCCTCCAAAGTCAAAGTTGGCGCTAGACTATTTAAGACTAAAATTCAGTCCCTAATGTGTTTCCAACCAAAGTTAAACTGACGCAAACAGATTAGAGACTTAATTTTAGTCTCAAATAAGTTTTTTCGGTCTCTAATGATTCGGACTTCGAAAACCAGTCCTAGATAGTATCTAAGACTAATTCATCAGTCCAAAATATATGATATCCAAGACCGATTAATCAGTCTCTGACATTTTAGTCACAGAAGCCCCTTTTTCTTGTAGTGGTTGGGGGACCACGACCCAACTCTCCGAGTTGTATGAAAAACTCGCCGAGTCCCCCATAGTCTAAATCAATACAGACGTTTCTAGTCGGGCTTAATGCATCCAAATCATAGATCGGGTTCCCTAGCGTCGATATATCATGTAAAGTTTCTAACTGTACGTCCATGCATTGGTTATTTAGCTCAAAAAGCCCTAAAAAGTGGTTCACAAGTTGCATGGGACTCCTATGGCCATCAAGTTTGCACCTTTATGCCATGGAGTCCCTCAAAGGCTTTGGATCTGAAGTCATGACTCCAAAACATGCTTGCATCCGTGAATGGTCCCAAAATTGTCTCCTTAAAACCCTAAACTACTCCATGAAGAGATCTAGTAAATGAATAGACAACGTATAGACTTTATACCTCAAGTGAACTGAAATTTGAAGTTCTAGTTCTGGATCCAAAGCTTCTTCCTTCCACCAAGCACTTCTAGCTTACACTCCTTCAAGTAAATACCAAATAATAACTCATTTTTCACTCACACACACTTACAAGGCTCAAGATCACAAATTAGGGTTTTGCTGGACTGAGGGAGGCGATGAGGGAGGTCACGTTGGAGTGTTAAAGGTCCTTAAATAGTGTGCAAACCCTGAAAATTAGGGTTTCACTCTGACAACCCTACTCGTTGAGTTAAGGCCTCTCAACTAGTCGAGTAGACTTCAAGTCCCACGTCCCAAAAATCCGTTTCTACTCGATGAGTTTGGGGCCTCCAACTCGTCGAGTCCATTTGCAAATATGGAATAATTCTTATTAAAATACATACCAGGAACCGGGCATTACAAATCCCCCCCCCCCCCACTTATTTTAGACTTCGTCCTCGAAGTCTATTGCATTTGGGAATAGCTCGGAGTAGTGCTCCCTCATCTCATCCTCCAGCTCCCAAGTCCATTCCGAGCCCTTACGGTGCTGCCATTGAACCTTCACTAACTCGACCTTCTTGTTCCTCGGATCCTTCGTCTTCTTGTCGAGGATGGATACCATCCGTTCGATGTAATTTAGGTTGTCATCCACCTGAATATCCTCTACAACATCTACCAGACATTTCCGCAGCTGGGAGACATGAAAGGTACTGTGGATCTGACTATGCTCTCGTGGCAGATCCAGCGTATACACCACTTTGCCCACCCGAGCTGCAACCATGAAAGTACCAATGTACCTGGGGGCCAACTTGCCCCGCTTCCTGAATCGGATGACACCTTTCCAAGGTGACACCTTCAAGAGAACCATATCCTTGACCTAGAACTCCAGGTCTGATCGGCGTCTGTCGGCGTAGCTCTTCTGCCGACTTTGAGCAATCTGAAGCCTTCTCCGAACCTGCTGGATCCTCTCTGTCGTCTTGAGTACCACTTTAGTACTACCCATGATCCTCTGTCCAACCTCACCCTAGCATATCGGGGTTCTGCACTTCCTCCCATATAACATCTCGAAGGGAGGACGGTCGATACTCGCATGGTAGCTATTATTTTTGGAAAACTCTGCCAACGGAAGGTAGGTATCCTAGCTACCACCAAAGTCTAGGATGCACGCCCGCAACATATCTTCCAGAGTCTGGATGGTCCCCTCACTCTGACCACCTGTCTGCGGGTGAAAAGTCATGCTAAAGTGTAGACGAGTACCCAACTCATCATGAAATTTCTTCTAGAATCTGGAAGTAAATCTCACATCTCGGTCAGAAGTCATGGAAACCGGCACTCCGTGTTAAGCTACTACCTCTCTAATGTAGATGTCGGCTAGTTTCTCAGCCGAAATGCTCTCTTGGATCGGGATGAAATAGGCACTCTTGGTCAACCGATCCACGATGACCCAAATTGAATCCACTCCCCATGCAGTCCTAAGAAGTTTCGTGATGAAATCCACAGTAATGTCCTCCCACTTCCACACAGGGATATCTAACGGTTGCATCTTGTCATGAGGCCTTTAGTGCTCTGTCTTGACCTTCCTTCAGGTTAGGCACCTCTCGACGTACCATGCTACATCCTGCTTCATGCAGGGCCACTAGTAATCTGGGCAAAGATCTATATACATCTTCGTCGCCCTGGGATGGATGCAAAATCTGGACTTGTGAGCCTCATCCATCAGAATTTTTCATACTCTGCCCAAATACGGTACCCTGACCCTCCCATGCAGGGTCACCAGCCAACGGCTGTCATAGTCAAACGAGGCCACCTGGCCTATGATCCACTCACACTTCTGGCGCTCCTCCTTCATACCCTCAGGTTGTGCCTCTCGGATCCGCTTAAAAAGTGGAGTCCCCACCGTCATCCTCAAGAAAATGTCTCTGATCAGGGCTGCCTTACGGCTAAACACATTGGCTATAATGTTGGACTTCCCCAACTGATAAAGGATCTCACAGTCGTAATCCTTCACCACATCTAACCACCGGTGCTGCCTAATGTTCAGATTCGGCTAATCAATGAGGTACCTCAAGATCTTACGGTCCTTGTATATGGTACAACGAACCCCATAGATGTAATGCTACCAAATATTGAGGGCGAAGACAACCACCCCGAACTCTAGATCGTGTGTCGGGTAGTTCACTCCTTGAGGCTTCAGTTGCCTCGAGGAAAAGGCGATAATGTGCCCACTCTGCATCAACACTGCACCCAAACCCAAAATGAACGCATTACAGTATACTACAAAATCCTCCACGCCCTTTGGCAGGGCTAAGATCGGCACCTCGCATAACCTCTGTCTCAGCGTCTCGAACAGTGCTTGCTGCTCAGACCTCCAGCAAAAGACCACGACCTTCTTCGTCAACCGGGTCAAGGGTACTGCTATCTTGGAGAAATCCTGTATGAATCTCTAGTAATAGCCTGCTAACCCAAGGAAACTCTAAATCTCAGATGGAGACTTCGGAACCTCTAATCTCATCACGGCCTCTACTTTGGCTGGGTTAACCAAAATCCCATTCTGGTTGACAAGGTGCACAAGAAACTGAACCTCGCGCAACCAGAACTCACACCTCGACAACTTGGCATACAAGCTTTCCCTCCTCATGGTATCCAACACACCCTGCAAGTGCTCCTCGTGCTACTCTTGCCTCTTGGAGTAAACCAAGATGTAGTCGATAAAGGCTATCACAAACTGATCCAACATCGGTATGCATGCGTAGTTCATGAGGTCCATGAATGCAGTATATGCAATGGTGACCCGAAGGGCATCACCACGAACTCGTTGTGGCCATAGCGAGTTCGGAAAGTAGTCTTCTGTACATCCTCATATCTGACTCACATTTAGTGGTAGCCTAAGCAGAAATCTATCTAGGAAAACCAAGATGCCCCTGTATCTGGTCGAATAGATTATCAATCCTCGGGAGTGGGTAAAATTTCTTCACAGTTACCCTGTTCAGCTCTTGGTAGTCTATACACATCCAATACGACCCATCCTTCTTCTTCACAAACAGAATCAGGGCTCCCTAGGGCGAACTGCTCAGCCTAATGAATCCCTTGTCTAACAGCTCATGTAGTTGTGTAGATAACTCCTACATCTCGGGAGGAGCTAACCGATATGATGCCTTGGCTATCGGAGCCGCACCAGGGACTAGATTGATCCTGAACTCCACCTGTCTCTCTAGAGGTATCCCAGGCAGCTCCTCTAGAAATACGTCTAGGTAATCTCGTTCCATTGGTACATAACTAACAGTCGCCTTACCCACCTCTTGAGTATCCATAACGTAGGCGACATACCATGTGCATCCCTACTGAAGGTAGCACCTAGCCCTCGCTGCCAAACACATAGTTGGTCAACGTTGCGGCCTCTCTCCCTGAATCACCAGCTCTCCCCCACTTGGGGTCCTGACACGTACCAACTGCTGCGTACAGTCGATCACCGCCCCATTAGGGGTCAACTAGTCCATCCTTATAATAACCTGGTTCCCCTCAAAGGAATGGGAACCAAATCTACCAGATACCGCTCGTCGTACAACCTCAAAACGCAATCTCTGAAAACCTATGATGCCCGGACATGCCGTTCGTCAGCAATCTCGACCTCTAAAGGGCAATCCAACATGCCCGAAGACTCAAAAAACCTCTTGCTAAGATCAAGAGAGACAAATGATCGGGTAGCCCCCGAGTCAAATAACACCTGTACTGGGATGTCGTTCACATGGAACGACCCTAAACAAAACATATAAACATAGCATATAAATATCATAACCGACATGTAATAAGAGTTAAGGAGAAGAAAACATACCCGTCACCACATCCGGTGCGACACGCACCTCCTCGGCGGTCAGCTGGAAGGCTTGGCTCCTCATCACTGGAGCATCTGTCTTCCCCTTTCGTCCATCCATGATTCGCAGGGTCGCTGGAGCAGGTGCCACCAATGGCGGTCCTGATGTCAGTTGAGGGCAGTTGGCCTTTTTATGGCCCCTCTGATTGCAATGAAAGCAAATCAGTTCTGACGCCTGAATGGTAGGGGTAGGGGCTGTACAATCCTTGTTAATGTGCCCGGTCTTGCCGCACTTGTAGCAGCCCGATCCCCCAGCTCTACAAACTCCTTCATGTGGTCTGCCGCATTTCCGACAGCAGTTCCGACCCTGTTGTCCCTTCGACTTAGAGTCATATCCCTTGTGTTTCTTCCCTGAAACCCTAGTAACCTGCCCAGCCTTCGCCTTCCTCTTTCGGAGGTGATCTATGTCAATCTCCCTCTCCCTCGCCCTGACAATCATATCCTCCAAGGTTGGACATGCAGAGTAGCTGGCAGGTTTCCAGATGTCAGCCCTCAACATGTCGTGGTACCGAGTCTTCCTCATCTCCTGCATATTGAGGCACCAGTAAGGCTCTCTCTCTAAACTAGGTGGTAATATCCGCACCAACTCAGTCGTCTGCCTCATATACAGAAACTCTCTGGCCAGCTGCTGAAGCTCCACAGCCAGTGCAAACTCAGCCTAAACCTGGTTACAAAGTCCGAACGTGTCATATGCTTAATGGTTGGGGATCCTAATGAATCACTGAACGCCTCCCACCAATCTTGAACTCGTTCTGTCAAACAACCTGCAGCATACCAGACCTTCGACCCCTCAGGGCAATACTTCATCAACTGAACAGACTCCATGTCTGCAATCCACCTCCTGGCTACAATAGGGTCCTTCACCCCGTGAATGTCCGGCGCGACACATCCCTGAAAATCCTTGAAGGTGAGTGTGTGTCTCCCTGTCTGGCCAGATTCCATGTCGCTCCTAAACACCCGATGCGATCCTCCATCAGCTCGATGATCTCTTCCTTGATCGACCCAAAAATTACCAGGGTTACCTCAAGAATGCCTCTCGTAATCTTTAAAGTGAAGAACTCGCGTAATCTGTCATCAACCGGCTCGGAACCCGCACCTAAACCTGAACCTGAACCTGATACAGACCCTAAACCTCCTGCTCCGAAACGTGTCACCACCATTCTGAAACAAAACACATAATGGTTAGGTTCATACATAATCTCGAGAGGTATTACACACTCTACAAGTTCCCTGGTCCTATCTCAGCCTTCCTTGACTCGACTATGGATCCTCTGCTTTCAGTACTATGGGCCTATAATACCTTCTACATATATCCGTACTTTCCTCAAGGATTGCCTTTACTTCACCAAGTCCCTTTCACTGCTACTGCTCGATGCACTAATCTCATCCTAGGCTTACCCTAGAGTAACTATCCAACCTACTCTCTGCCATCAGTTGCATGAAAAATCCCTGCTACCTTTACCTAACTAGCTCGCGAATACCATTACATATCATTAAGACCAGATAATTATTGAAATGAGAGATCCCACCCTACAATGGTTGGACTCAAACAAGAGTTGTGAAATATGGCTAGACCTAACCTTCTGAAAATATTTAGTCCTCACAAAATGTAACTTAACATATCCGTTTACGAATTAGTTAAAGATAACTAGAACTACTAAAAGCACAAAGCAAGCAACATTCGAGCATTAAGTAACCCAAACCAAGCATATCCTAATCAGGCTATCATATCACTAGCTAGTCAGTACTATAATGCAGCTCAATAAACACATAAAGCAGGCATATAAGGCATCTTCTTAGACCCTTATCCATAATCTAGCATGTAGTGCTCATACACATACAGTAGGCATATAAGGCATCCTTCTTAGATCCTCATCCCAAATCTAGCATGCAGTTCTCAAAATCTTGTCATATCATAACATATCATGTATGGGTATCATGGGGAAAACATACTCGAGCTCAGCCGATTGCACGCATCACACACCTTGTTCTTTCTCAAAACTCTTTATT
The DNA here is from genome assembly GCF_002870075.4 of Lactuca sativa. Lineage (NCBI taxonomy): Eukaryota > Viridiplantae > Streptophyta > Magnoliopsida > Asterales > Asteraceae > Lactuca > Lactuca sativa. The sequence continues at coordinate 265,152,527 of NC_056625.2, forward strand.
TTTTATTTTTAGAAAAATTATTTTTCTTGTAAAAATATTTCAAAGCCTCAATTCGAGTCCAGACACCTCCAAAGGTGTGTCCGAATCCCTCAAACCAAGGCTCTGATACTAACTTGTAACATTCCAAAAATACAGACCAAAAATTTCATTTTAAATTAAACAAATAAAAAACCATTTGTCTAAAAACCTCATAGAATAATAATATATGTGAAAACCAATGTATCCATAGTCAAAACATTTCCTAACAAAATCATATTAGAGTATAAATCCCATAGATCTCAAGTGCAGAAAATATGGTGTGATGCGCTGCGATTATGCCGTCTCCTTTCCCTTCGAAGAGGAAGTACCTGAAACCAACAATGAAAACCGTAAGTACAAAGCTTAGTGAGTTCACCCCATCATACCATATACCATACAATAAACATACTGCCAGGCATATCTAGGTGCCCGAACTACCCTGTTGGGCATATCTAGGTGCCCGACCTACCCTGTTGGGCATATCTGGGTGCTCAACCTACCCTTGTCAAGCATACTGGGGTGCCCGACCTACCCCTTTGCCAAGCATATATGGGTGCTCGACCTACCCTGCCAGGCATATATGAGTGCCCGACCTACTCGACGGTTTATTTCAATAGGCTACAGTGACTATCAGCCATATTTGGGTGCCCGACCTACCCTGCCGGTATATCTCAACCAAGTCCAGGGACTAGTCCCCTTCCTACCACTATCACATAATATCATAGCACAATAGCACAAATTGCAAAAAAGATAGTGGTATACCATACAATTATCACAAAGACAACCATCTCTACTATAATCAACTACTAGTGGGCCGGCATTGGTGCCTTCGACCCACTCCTACTGGAAGGTAACTCACCTCAATGTCACCTAATAGCTGAACTGTCCTCGGTGCTGGGATCAACTCCTCTCAAAATCCTACATATAACAATCTCCTTTAATTACCCTTTCATACTCATAACCCCTTTAAGGGTCAACTCTGGTCAATGGTCAAAGTCAGAGTCAACATCCTGGTCGGAGTCAACATCCGGGTTGACTCAACTAGTCGAGTTGGTCCATTAACTCGTCGAATTCCATAATCCATACAACCCTGAAATCTCGATTCTACTCGTCGATTTCTTTCATGAACTTGTCGAGATATTCCGTATAACACAGTCGGGACCTTTTTCTCACAGCTCGTCTTGTTCCTTCTTGAACTTGTCGAGTTCTCCTTCATATAGAGTCAGGACATTTTGCTCATAACTCGCCGAGTTCCTCCTTGAACTCATCGAGTTCTTCAATCTTCAAGCCCAAAACACGTCCAACTCGCTGAGTCATCCCCTAGACTCAACAAGTTTACTCAGTAACAGAAAAGGTTGGGGGACCACAACCCAACTCGTCGAGTTGTATGAACAACTCGTCGAGCCCCCCATAGTCTAAATCCATACAGTCGTTTCTAGTCGGGCTTAATGCATCCAAATCATAGATCTGGTTCCCTAGGATTGATATATCATGTAAAATTCTAACTTTACCTCCATGCATGGGTTATTTAGCTCAAAAAGCCCTAAAAAGTGGTTCACAAGTTGCATGGGACTCCCATGGCCATTAAATTGGCACCTTTATGCCATGGAGTCCCTCAAGGCTCTGGATCTGAAGTCATGACTCCAACACATGCTTGCATCCATGAATGCTACGAAAATAGTCTCCTTAATGCGCTAAAATACTCCATGAAGAGATCTAGTAAATGAATAGACAAGGTATATACTTTATACCTCAAGTGAACCGAAAATGAAGTTCTACCTCTGTTTCCAAAGGTTCATCCTTCCACCAAGCACTTCTAGCTTACACTCCTTCAAGGAAATACCAAAGAATAACTCCTTTTTCACTCGCACACGCTCACAAAGCTCAAGATCACAAATTAGGTTTTGTTGGACTGAGGGAGGCGATGAGGGAGGCCACATTTAAGGTCCTTAAATAGTGTGCAAACCTTGGAAATTAGGGTTTCACTCTGGCATTGCTACTCGTCGAGTTGAGGCTTCTCAACTCGTCGAGAAAACTTCAAGTCCCGCATCCCCAAAATCTGTTTCCACTTCATGAGTTTAGGGACTCCAACTCGTCGAGTCCCTTTGCAAAAGTGAACAATTCTTATTAAATTACATACCATGAATCGGGCGTTACAGGGAGTCTTTCGTGAGAGATAACTCATATTCGAAGAGGATAGTAGGAGTGCACTTGACCTTGAATAGATTCAAGAGTCAACTAAATGGAATCTTAGAAGTCACAAGCACTCAACCAGATGATGAGACTTCTGTTGAGCCAATTAACAATTCATTACCTCTTCATTGATCCAGTAGTGTTAGCATGATACCTTGATTATATGGTTTCCATATAACATCTGTAACATCCGGATTTCCAGGAATGACAATTTGTGTAATTCTTATTGAGATATGAGAATTGACTCGACGAGCTGACCCCTCAACTCGTCAAGTAGGATCGTGACTCAGTGACCTGTTTAATGAAGGGACTCGACGAGGCGGGTATCTGACTCGCCGAGTCAGCGCTGTTAAGGAAATAGCCTAATTGTCCATGTTTGGGACCTATTTAAAGGACCTTATGGCCTTCTGTGGCGGCCACCAGCACCCTTGAGAGACTGCTTTCAAACCATAGAGCTTAGAGAGTGAAGAAGTGCCATCTTGAGCCTTTTTGGTATGACATTTCAAAGAGAATGAGAGTTCTAGCAAGAGGGACCAGAGGGGGTTGATGTTCTAAGACTCTAAGCATGGAGCTTCACTTTGAGGGAACAAATCAGACCTTTCCTTCTATATGGTGTTGAGTACATGAATCTAGGGTTTCTTGACCTTTTTCTTTAAAGGAATATGGAGTATATGAGGTCCCAATGTGGAATAAGCCTTAGATATAGACCTTAAGAGGTCCAGAAAGTCCCAACCTCCTTGCTTTATCCAGTCCCTTTGGGGTTATGGATTTAGGTTGCCATTTTAAGAGCTATTTCATCATTTTTAAGGACATATAAGCATTACATGAGCTTAAAGAATGAGCCTTTACGTGATTATTGGGTGTTACAAGGTTGGATCTATAAGTTAGTGAAGTAGATCTGACCTCAGAAGGTCATTTGAGTGTTGCCATGTAGGAAACTCGCCGAGTCCATATGGGAACTCGACGAGTCGAGTCGGGTTGCCCTGCGATTCGTGTCCAGTGGTAACCCCTCGAGTGAAAGGCTAGCTCGACAAGTCGATTGAGGCCTTAAGAGGATTCTTAGAACTCGCGTGGACTCGCCAAGTCACTCGAGTGCACTCGACGAGTCTGGTCAAAGTTTGACCATCGATTGGAGTTGACTTCAGTTGACCTAAGGGTTTCGGTCAAGCTGATCTAAGAGAGGTTAGGGTAGGGTAGAATGGTCTTCTGCCCATTCTTTAGATATGAGGACAAGAGAAAGTATTGTTTAGAGATGTTATCATTTTTCTGGGGGGAGGCTAGGTCGGGTTATCGAGCACGAGAGGATACCCGACATCATCCGAGGTGAGTCTTCTCACTATACATTACCTTGAGTGGTAGTTATGTGTGACCGGAAGGTCTTTTGGGCTTACATTTAATATTATGTTATCCTGTTGTATGTGACATGTTATGCATTATGTCTTTGTGATTTATGCTATGCAGAGTTTATAGACCGGACTGGATGGTCCAACGATATAGACCGGACCGGAGGGTCCAACGAGTTACAGGACTGGAGGGTCTCGCTGTGACACATCGACCGGAAGGTCATACTGAGATATAGCCTCTAGTGGCATATGTGTTATATGTGGTATTTTGGGGAACTCACTAAGCTTCGTGCTTACCGTGTTATGTGTTTCAGGTTTTCTTAGCATATTGGAACGGCACCGGCTTGATTGTACACACCAGAGAAATAATTATATTTCGAGGATCCTGGATTATTGAGTAATTAATAAGGGATTATTTTTTGTAAGCCAATAATCGAGTTTTACAAAATGTGATATGATAGTTATATGATTTTAAACGAAAATTTTGTTTTGAAATTTGTGTCGTTACTAGTTGTTATCAGAGCCGTGGTTTGAGGGATTTGGATGCACCTTCGGGTAAATTTGGACTCAAACTGAGGATTTGAGAAAAAATTTCAAAAGAAATGATTTTCTAAAAACGAGCAAGAGTTTCTCAGAGAACAATGAGAAGGAGCAATGTGCACAATCAGCCAGAGCCCGAACGGTGATTTCCCAAAATACCCTTACTTTTGTGTTTTGAGATATGTTATGAGATATTATGCATGCTAGAGATAGGCTTGGTATTTCATATTTTAGGAGTAGAGTGGCCTGATCTGTGATGCCTTAGCCTAGGATTTGTTGTTATCTGTGATGCACTTTCGAGTATGTGTTGGGTGAGAGTATCCAGCAAGAATCCTTGTAGAGAGGGATTTGAGTAGAGGAGTAATCTAGGAGGGATACCTAGATGAGCATTTGTGGAGCCTATCAGGAGAGTAGCTAGATATCCGCGAGGGGTAAAGTTGCAAAGTTCGGTGATACCTTTTGAGTGTGAGTAGAGAAAGTGGATTTATCACCTAGAGTGGGTTATATGTGTTTATTCAATGCCAGAATGCTGCTGCTTCATGCTTTGTGGAATTCCCGATGATGGGAGTCAACTATCAAGTGAATGTGATGATATTCAGGAGGTAGATGACTGGCATCATAAGGAGCTTCTCAGCAGTTGATGGCAGAGAAGTGTGAGAACCTAGGAAGAGCCTAGGAAGTGACCTTAGTCAGATGAGTATGCAGTCAGAGTAGAGCATTTCACTGGGGAGTGAGCAGAGCGTGTTGAGATTGGTGATTGAGAAGGTTGAGCAGCTACTTAGGGAATCTGGGATGGTCCGTGTAGAGAGTATGGGTAGATGTGGCAGGTAGTATGGACCCGTACTACTAAAAGCAGAGGACCCATACTCGATGCAGGGAGGATCCTAGAGGTTCTAAGTAGCAGATCGAGAGGTTATGTCATGGTTCGAGTACCCTGATTGGTAGCAGATCGAAAGGTGATGTCATGGTTCGAGTACCATGATTGGTAGCAAATCAGGAGGTAATGTCGTGGTTCGAGTACCATGATTTGAGGCAGAATGAGAAGAGATAACATGGTTCGAGCACCATGATTCATAGCAAATCAAGGGGTGGCCACATGGTTCGAGTATCATGATAGGTGGCGGTTAGTGCTTATGGTTTTACCGGTTATTTGGTGGTGATTGTCTAGATCGAGGTCGGATGTGAAAGAGTGTGGGGCCAGAAGGCTAGGATGATCGAGTTTTAGTGGAGCATCCCTTGAGAGTGAAATCGAGTTAGCTCCGAGGAATTGTTAGTGATATGCCAATGGAGTCGCAAGACTCAGGGTTGAGCAGGGATGGTATGTTATGGAAGAATGCGGTCCGGGCTGGGCAACCGGCCGATAATGGAGATGTCACTTTCTGTGACTTGAGTGGTGTTATTTCCGTCTCCTGTAGGAGACATAAGAGGTGTTGAGATTTTAGTCTCTAAGTCTGGGAGTGAGCCCTGTGGGATTGCACTGATGGTGATCTTCAATCAAAGTATAGCAGTAGGTTTGCCGCAAGGTAAAAATATAGCTTGTACAGGTCGTTAGTGGGGACTGAGATGGTTAAGGACCAGCATACACCCTATTTGAGTATAGTAGGGCATGTGTTAGCTGTAGTGCCAGACGGTCAAGAGGAGTATATCAGGACGGTGACTCTTATTATCTTTGACGGGTATTGAAAGTGGGAAATGTGGGTTCTACTCTTATGATAAGTGACGTGATAGAGCGTTGTTTGAAGAGTCGAGGATGAGGAGAACGATAGTTATTTTTTTCCAGACTAAGAGTCATGGTTAGTACTGGACAGTTGGGAGGGCCAGTGATGGAATGGTGTGAGATTCTGAATGACTAAGAGGCAGTTATGATGGGAGGTTTTGAGGATTTTATTTGAGATTTGGAGTATTTAGAGTTGCTTTATCTCTGTTAGGGAGATCATCGAGCGTTGCGTAACACCTTCCAAGAGTAGGTACGATGTTACTGGTGGAAATAGTCTGGAAGAGAGATTGTTGGTGCACTAATTAGTGACGGTTCGAACCCTAAGTGGGGGAGAACCGGGTATTTTGTCTAGAGGATCAGAGATCTGTTGGAGATCGGTTAGATATTTGGATATAGAGACCTGCGGTGGGGATTCATGTGATCAGGGTTATTGGTGATTGAAGCGAGGTACAGAGCGAGTTAATACATGTGGTATACGTTCGGTAAAGGATGAATGTCTCCACAGCAAGTGGCCATTGGTCGGAGACCTTGTGATGGATAAAAATTCTTCGAGATGGTTGGCTCGTAGGGTTAGTTTGGCAGTGGAAGAATTCTGATTCAATGTTTGGGCTGTTATTGATGGGTTTCGAGCAATACATTATTCCTATGGTGTACATGCAAACCCTAATAGCTTTTGGATCTAGTTTGTCTAATGAACATGCAATTGAATATCCAAAGTTATAAACCCTAGATCTAGCATACAATTAATCATATTAACATAAAATAGGGTTTAGATCTAACCTTTGATTTTTATATAGCAATAACAATCTAATCCTTGGCTTCAAAAAGCTTAGTGCCTCAAGTGTTGCACCTCTAATGGAGTCACAAACACCACTAAGGAATTGGATGAAGGAGAGAAGAGAGGGGAGGCACCAAAAACGGTTGGAAACCCTAAAGGAACACTTAGCCACGTTTTTGGGGCATAAGGGTCCTTTATATACATGTAGGCTATTAGGGTTTGCAACTAGGAAACCCTAATCTAACTGCTTAGGCCCTAAGCAGCCCATGGACTCCTTTAACATATCCCTTGGACGAATTCCTTATGGGCTTCCCATAGAATTTTTCCAACCTATATATTATTAGGTGATCCATAGCCCAATTGTAATTATCTTATAATTACAACTCCAATCCCCTAAGTTTAATTAATCTCTTTTTGCCACAAAATTAATTCTTGGCTAATATTAATTAAATAATATGATTTCTCTTTTAATACATAATTCTTATAATATATTTATAATTCATAATTAAACCTCTCTCTCGTTAATTCATTCTACATATTGCTATGGTGAAGGCAACCCAAAAGGACCATGCTCATAATCGGGTTACGTACATACCAAAATAGTTATGGACTTAGACACTAATCCAACAGTCTACCACTTGGATAAGTCTAATAACTATTTTGCATAACTTCAGAACCTGATCAGCAATCGTAGCTTTCAAAAGTCATTGTCAACTCTGATCTTATCAGATATGCGTGTCCTTTAGATAAGGGATCATATATTCCTCCATTCTCAAGACATCGTATAGACACAAGACATGAATTTCAATCATTCTCTCTATATTGTTTCCCGACTTCCGATTTATGATGACTGACAACAGACTACAATTGAACATATCAACTTAGTCCCGACTTGTCCAAGCGCTTAGGTGTCATCACTAAATCATCAAGGGCCCACAGATATCGCTTTTATTCAACTTTGGGCAAAAGGAATGGATAAACTTTGACTCAAATGCTCGCTTGCTCTTACTCATCAAATCACACACAACGGTTTGTTTTATAACACCAAGTTACTGGTGCATTTACATATTATCAATGTGCAATCGAATTGTAATTACAACTCACACGTCTCGGTCTCAAGAATATGCAATATTATTGTCTCACAATCACTCATGATAAAAACCATGAAGTGATTCAAGTGAGCTTGGGTTTAATCCAATACTCCAATCTTATCAAAACACTCATGAACTCTGCTTGTGCTATGTCTAAACACTCTAGACAATCTACAGATAGATTCATAACAGTCTTGCTTCATACCTACTTCCAATGTATGACTGACTATGGAGGTTCAAATAACCCAGTTATTCTAGAAGTCAAAACTTGCAAAATTGAAACACAATAATACTTAATCTTATATGAACCCAAAACTTTTGAGTGTAAATAGAATACTTTTATTTAAACACCATATTGATTACTCATTATTAATTATTTAATGTTTCATCTAATTAACTTATTACTTCAATTACAACAATAGTTGTCCCATGCTCCGAGCATGCACACTATGTTTTCTATGGTCCATGCTTTGTGAAATAAATCAATTGAAAACTTTTCCAATGATGCTCATTTCACAATTCCTAATCCTCAACGATAGTGTAAGAATACAAGGTTCTTGCCACTACTAGAATATATTAGATTCTAACATTTTATGAAACGATCCTTTCGTAAAGTCATAGCACAAAAGTCACTAAGACTTGGCCAATGAAAATACAAGCTTATCTATTAGAAATTGTTACAAAAAAATTCTCTAGACGTGATGTCTCTCACTCAAAGTACATTCATTTGAACATCCTTTTTGCATAAAATTTTCTAATCTAGACATAAATTCTTAATTTACAACTCCCAATATGGAAACATTTGCATATTTTCCATACGACAACTCATCCTTAATAAAATCTTATCTATTCACAATAATGTCGATATGGTCCATCCAACACTATTCTTCCAACTACTCACAAGCAACAAATCCTTGGTGAACCCTAGATCGTCCTTTGATAGTTGTTTAATAATTTCAGTCAAAAACCGTTCTAGTCCCTTTTCCTTCTTAATGCGCTAAGCATTTGGAAAATTTTAGAACGATCAAACATTATAGCATATGCAATCGATCCTATACCCGAAGCGTATGGGACACGATTCATAATGTTTTACATAAAGACGTGATACTTTACCAGTCTTTCGCTACAATATTTCTAATTGCCATGTTCTCACAATTTTGATTATGAAAAGGGATGTCGTAATCATAACCAAATTTTGAGAATGCAATTATCCTTTCCATATATAGAACTTTCTCATGTTGAACCATTCCAACACAACATTCATACATATATATATATATATATATATATATATATATATATATATATATATATATATATATATATATATATATATATATGACTAAATTTGATTAAAATTCTACAATCTAAGCCTTTAGATTTGAAATGAAGTATAATATTCTCTCTAAATTATAGCAAAACAACTTTTCAACCCTTGCGACTTTGCAAAGTATAACTCTTGTTTTTCTATAATTAATATTGCTAACTTGCAATACTTACCATAATAATCATGCTCCCACTAACATGATGATTATTTCCTTATTGGCATAACACTTATGCTCCCACTAGCTTTGGCATGTACTCAGAAAACAATGTAACTTCCAGAAGACAATGCGTATTGAATTCTTTAAGTTCATATTTCTAATACCTGATGCTTTGATAAGCCTTTATCTAAGCTTCTTAACTTCATACACCTTTGCCTTATAAAGCTTACATGTGTGTCTAAAAAAATTGAGAACTTATGTTACGAAGTCCCAAATGTTCTGACTAATTGCCAAATCTCGCAATTCGAACTATGAAGAGGGATGCCGTAATCATAATCGAATTTTAGACTATAATTTACACAACTGATATCTCCTTAAAATCTCTCTTAGTGAAAGCATTTCCTCACAATCATTTTCATGAAGTATGGAAATCTTATGTCACTTAGATTTTATAGTGTATGTGTTCCTATCCATATGAATTTGTCATAACAACAATCATAAGACAATGTTTGTGACAAATCCAACTCATATGGGTTGAACTTGTTCAATCTTAATTTCTCGCCTTATGGCAGCATGAATCCCCACCATTGCTTCCAGGTTATTAAGCAGCTCACCCTTACCTTATCATTTCACTTTCCATTGATCAGGGTGTCTTGCCTTTATGCAATCCACTTGAGAACTCATAGAACTCATATTGCATAGTTGACTTAATCTGGAATGGCACAGAAACAAAATTATGTCAACACGATAGGTCACCAACCTCAAGTCGTGTGCTAGTGATTAACTATCGGTTTATTCTTAATTTGTTCCTAAACCTTTTTCAATACATCTAAGACTCCCACTGACTCCTTGAAATGTAAGGTTCTCTTGTCAAGAAACATTTCTTGACAAAACAAATATTCAAGAGTTAGTGTAGCTTTGTATCAAGTTTAACACTTCACTCAATTGGTCCTAGTTGGTCTTTGTCTTATCCAAGACATCACAACTTACCAATTTCAAATGTTCAGGAACAAGAAGACTTTTTCCAATTCCACATTTGTTGAGTGTTATAAACCTACTAAAGACATGTCACTCAATTCGCAATCTTGGAGTATGACTCTAAGACTCGATATTGGAATGAAGTATGATTGACTTCTTGATTAACCATTTCCACAATTCCCGATTCCTCTTCTTAGACATACAAATGTACTAAGACTCACTTAGAGGATCAATTGAGATATGGTTCTTAATCATTAAGACTATCATAAAACACAATAAAAGGTACTCTGCCTTCTTCTTAAAATGGAGAAACTTTTATCTTTCTGCCTACTAGATTCTTCTTATTCGTTATGCTATTGATTCAAAACTCTTTCAATCAACTCAAAATTACACTCAATCTTATAAGTATAACCATATTTACTAAAATTTAGTAAATCATGACGAATTTCATTGTCACTCTTGTGGTAGACTTGATCAACGTATGACCTAGTGTACTCAATCTCCTTGTCCTTCAATTGACACTTTGTCAAAGAGTTAGTCTAAATTTCCCAAATGTGAAAGTTTTTCATTCATCATACAATACACGTTGCATGATTCCAAGTTTCTATCCACTTGAAACTTAGGCGATGAGAAACTCTCCCTATTTGGTAAACTCTAGATACTTCCACAAATAACCTAATTAAGAATCAAATCCATTTTGCTAATAATAGAAGTACACAAACATCAATTTTTTTCATACACACCACTATAAGGATAAATAAATAAGATAAGACTCAAAATTTATTTTATTGTGGAAAAACTTGTCCTTACAATGCAATTCAACCGAAAAACTATGCTATTACATATTTCTTAGCAATCTACCCTAACTCTAAAGTAGCAGCACAAAAAATCCGATCTTTGAATCCATGCGATAGAAATCCATTTCTTCGTGATCAGATTCAGCACGCTTCTTCCATAAGTTTCCTTTCTTTTCTTTGATCCTGCAAAACATCAAAATGTAATCTTATCACATCATGTATTAAGAACCAAAAAATAGGAACTTATAGAGTTAGTTAATGGATTTTACCTGAAGTAGAGTCATACTTCTTGACTCTCCCATCTCTAAGATCTTTCAGGTAAACAGGGCAACTTCGTCTCCAATGCCCCTTCTCTTGGCAGCAAAAGCAAATGGACTCCTTTGGTACATAGCAAGGGACAATCTCAGCCTTTTCTGGACTTGCAATGTAGCCAGTGTCCAATGAAGTATGGGAGTTTGATCGACCAATCAAGTTTGCTTGACCAGTACGCCAAATCATCGCTGATTCAGCAGCAATAAGCAAATATGTAAAATCAATGAGGGTTACATCATGAACCATCATATAGTACTCTCTTACAAACTTATTATACGAATCAGGAAGTGACTGAAGAAACCAGTCAACAGCCAACATCTCTGAGATATCGACACCCAACATCCTTAACCTATCAATGCGTGACTTCATCTCTAAGACTTGTGCACACGCAGGTTTCCTATCTTCGTGCTTACTTCACTACAAGAAAAATAGCCTTTAATGACGCGCAAACAATGACACTCGCTGATTCACGTTACGCATTTTTGGGCGTCCTTAAAAATAATGTCAGACTTCCAAAATTTGAAGCATAGTGGACACGCATTTTTACGTGCCCTTAAATTAGTGTCTCAAGAAAAAAAAATTAAAAACACGGAGGGCGCCTTATCTTAAACGTGCGTCTTCTGTAGGTGTCGCTTTATAATTTTAAGGAAACGCGCCTTGAGAAGATAACCGGGGGAAACGAAACCCTAAAATTTTGAAAACCCGCCTTTCTTTTCTACCTTCTTTTCTTCATCTTCACAATCGACTCTCCCCTTTTGTTTCTCTATTTCAATGGTTGTTTCCCTCTTGCCCTAATCACGTCGCCGCCACGAATCACACACCGCCAGGCAGTGGAAGAAGATGATGAAGTTTGTCGTTGTCGTATGCGGCCCTCCCTCGCTGTCTCTAACTATCTCTACCCTTTCTTTATTCTTCGCTTCTATGATCTCAGCCTCCTATTCACCCCTCTAAAGCCTTACTTGTAAGTCCACACCACACGTGTTCTTATCTTGTTCTGAAAAATCAAGAAACATTCAAAAAACCTTAGGGTTTCGCTGTGAGGCCTCGTTTCTTCTTATCAGTATCAGATTTCTTCTTGGCTGAGGGGCCAGATTGATGAGACCTGTGAGAATTCTGAGATCGTTCCATGCTCCCTGTGTGACTGTGTGAGGATACAGAGATTAATGGTTGCGACAGGGGTTAGCAAAGCTCCTTATTTCTTCTCTACCAGGTATAATAAATGTTGGGTCAAGTCTCTTCATCCTTTCACAAATCTTCTTGAAAGGAGTATTCTTTATGTGCGTACTTCGATTGTTCCTTGTTTTTTAATTGAAATGAGCTGAATCATTAATTGAAATTTTGTAGCGAAACATGGATCTAAATCAGAAGCGAACCAAAACAGATGACCGATTCGATCCGGTTGACCGCAGGTCCGTGTCTCTCGTATGTAAAGATTGGTAAAACGCTGAGCGGTGGAGCAGGCGTCATGTGTTTATCGGAAATTGCTACTCGGTGTCTCCATAGATTGTAGCCGGGAGGCTTCCTCAGATTCAGAGCGTGACCTTGAAGGGGAAACCAAGGTTTTCGGATTTCAATTTAGTACCGAAGGATTGGGGAGCTGATGTTCATCCATGGTTGAGTGTTCTCGCCAAAGCGTAACCATTCCTGGAGGAGCTGGGACTGAAGAGAATGGCAGTTTGCTACTCATCACATGTAAAATTTCTACTTTTCTTCTCGATGTTAGAGCTAAATATGTTCTCTAAGGTGCATCAATCACTTTATCTGTTTAACATTTGCCGTCCCAATTCATATGAATTTGTCAAATTAGGTTTTGTTTGCTGTAAGAGACATAAATCTGATCACTTTACTCTTGTGTTTGATCTTGATGTTATCAGATCACACTAATTTTGTTGTTATTGTTTGAAAATTTTGAAGATCTGGAAGCTTTACACATTCATATCCATTTTGTTGAAGATCTTATACCCCTCTTATCTACAGAGAAGTTCCCAGCTGGTACCCTATTTTTCCTTATCTCCTGTGCAAGTTTAAACTGTTCTTTCATTGTCCTTCAAATCTCTTTTTTTTTACCATTGCCCTTCAAATCTGTATTTTTACCTTAGTTACACATCATGTTTTATTTCCCGAACTCTTTAGGTTCTCTATATTCAAACTATGAATCATCCTTGACCTTTGTTTCTTTTTTGTGAAAACTAGTATAGGTGGCTTCCTCAAAATCAGGTAGCTCTACAAAGTCACCATTTGAAGATAAATTTCTATCACAACAACCTCAAGCTCCAGCTGGATGGCCAAATTTTATGTGTGTATGTTCTGTTTTCTCATACGGATCTATTCAGCTCCATTTAAATAAAAATTACCTGTACTTTTTGTTCTTTCTCAGTATGTATCAATGGAGATCATGAAGCCAACCCAAGTGAGAGAATATAAACATACATTTTATATTTTATATAACTTATATTATATTTATATGAATTTTTATCTTATTTCTTGTTTTGGCAATGCAGGTATAGCAAGGAGTATCCTTTTAAAGGAGTATCCTTTTAAAGGAATGGACATTGTTATAGGAGCATGGCTATTTCTCAGCTTGTTTCATCAATTTCTATGAAAGCTTTTGATTCAATTTCTTTCTTTCAAGTTTCATAACAAGGTACAAACCGGATTGGAAAAAAGGAAATTCACGAAGGGCAAGGGCAGTGGTGTAAAGGAACAAAGGATGGACGGATACAGCCAAACAAGCCTATGCTCATGACTTCATTTCTTCTCTACATGAAGGCTATAACTGGGCCATTAGCAGTCAGTAGTCTACTTAATGAGTCAATCAAATCTCATTCTTTAAAATTGCTTATAACATTGTCCACTTTTAATGATGTTGCACAAAATTACAGGAATACCCTCCTGGAGTAAAATGGACATGGCCATGACCAGGAACATTGTGTAGAGCTTGTGAAATATAAGTTGTGATTTTTTACCAGAAATTCACTATGGTGACGATTATTTACCAAAAATACCCCTGAATATGGACAACCTTTCCTTTTAACCTTCCTTCTATATATCCAAAAAAAAAATCATTTAACAGGTTAAAGACTGTAGAACCTGTGAAATATAAGTTATTAATTAATCATGAATCACTGTTACTTGAGATGGAAAAAACGATGCCCCTACTTTACATGAGGTAATAATTAAAGATTTTTTTTTATGATCATTTAGTTATTTTTACTGTAATTTATTTATATGTTTTTTATTTTGAGATTGAAACTGTAGGCTGATATATGTCTTGTTATGGGCATCTAAGGAACTAAAGTTGCAAAAGAAAGCAGTGACATCTAAGGAACAAATGATGCCAACTTTCATTCAGTTTGTATTATCCCCCTTGATGCATTCTAGGTCTCTTTCTTTCTTTCTTTCTTTCATTCTTTCTTTCTTTCTTTCTCTCTCTCTCTACTTAATTAAATATAATTATATCTTATCTTGTTACTATAATATGTTTTTCCATTGACATGGTAGCTATTAAGAGACCGCGAATAACTGTTGATGAACATCAAGCTTCAGTTCATGTCATTTATATATCTTTTAAAAGGTATAAAGGAAAAACACAATATTGTTTAATGCTTCATAATTACATGTTTATATTCTCAAATTATGATAAATCTGATGTTTTTGGTGCTCTTTATTTTACTGCAGCGGGCAGATGAAATCTGAACAGGAGACCATTTTATTCACTTCAGGGTTTTTTGAGGGTAGTGAGAGTAATTCTTGTCCAGATTGTGTTTGTGTTCTAATGAAATCGGACAGGCTGAATCTCAACGGGCTGATTTGTTTGAGTATCAAAACTTTTTTGTAAGTGATTAATTAATCTTTCCTTTTTTATTTAATAAAAAACGGGTTGTGGTGATGAAAGTAATTGACAACCCTTTTTCTGTAAATGATGTTGTGATTGTGGGAGAGGTGTTGTGTTTTTCTCTGTTGCTAGGTAACCTTTTCAACAACAGCATTCTACTTAAGCAGGTGAGTAATCAAGATTAAGGGAGACTTGTAATCATGTTTAGCATTCCTTTCCAGTAAGAAACGGAGTTGTATGATTATTTTTTAGTTTTATAGGAATGTATAACACATGTTAGCAATGTATTATTTTTGTTTAACATTTGAATGATTCTTTGTATGACATTATAATTTGTGCAATTTATTTTATTTTTTGAGTATGAAATTTTATTTTATATTATGCAATGGATTGTATTTTTTGTATATGGTATTTTATTTCTATTATAATAAATTAAATGAAAATTTAATTTAAAAATTAAGAAATATATAAATTTATTTTTTTAAACATTTAAATTTACGATACGCAAAAATGTGTGCCATCTTCATTTATGACATGGCCTTTCTTGACTGGGGCTTTCTTGATACGCATTGCGTGTCATTAACACGCGCGTCGTCAGGTTATGACACGCGAATGCGTGTCGTCTTCCTTTATGACAGGGCCGTCCTTGATACGCATTGCATGTCGTAAACGCGCGTCGTAAATGTGCGTCGTCTATAGACGACGCGCAAAAGCGCGTTGTCTCTCTTTATGACAGGGCCTTCCTTGACGCGCATTTGCGCGTCGTCTGAGCCTTTTATGACGCACAATGAGCGTCGTAAAAGGCTGTTTTTCTAGTAGTGCTTGCCAATAGGGATTGAGTGAGCTTGAACTTTTCAAGCCTTTGAACTTGTGGGTCAGGGAGAACAATTAGAGGAGGTGGAGGAAGTGAAGCATGACTCTCATTTCCTTGATCGTATCTTGGAACGTCATCTTCATTTTGAACGCTTGTTCCAAAGGATTTGGGAAGACCGTTGTAAGATTCAGACATCTACAAAACGGGAGAAAATTCAAGTTAAGTTGATTGAGTCCTTAATAAAACACGCAAATGAGTTATTAAGGCTAGGATCCAACACAATACTCTACAACCTAGAAGAGGGATGTCGTAATCTAGTTGCAGAATATTTGAAGGTAGGTAAATGACGATTTACCAATTTCCACCATGAAAAACGAAAATGAACTTTAAGTTTTAAATGAATTGAAACTCCTAGATCTTTTGAGATTCATTGAACTTTTCAACGGCATGTTTAGTCTCGATTATGCCCATCAGGTTTGCGACTGGGATGCCGAGGATCACAAACAAGGTGTGAATAACCATACGAATCTACGTGGTGCACTCAATGCTACTATCACCTAATCAATGTGCCGGTTAGCCACACACGATCCATTGATCTATGATAAACATCGAGTCACCCTTCGCCACCAATTCCAAACCCAAATTAGTGTGTCGGTTAACCACACACGCTCCACTAACGTCTCGGCAAGGGTACAAAGTATCATTCCATAGATTAGCATACAATTTCACATTTTTCCTAAAGTAACTATGATTTAGGAATTTGAAAAACATTTAGTTACCTTGTACTTCATTATACTTATAATGGAAGGTTTCGTCCTATCCTACCCGTTCGGCTAACGATCCTCCACTAGTCAAGAGTGCGGTGGGTAAGAGTGGATACCTATTTAATCGCCATTTTATAGGCAATTTCCTTAAACACCCCTTATAGACCAGCTTCGTGAATGAGGCCTACTAACGGTAAGACTGATTGTTTACTCATACATACATACATACATACATACATACATACATACATATATATATACATATATATATATATATATATATAATATTAGACTTTTAATGTTATATATAGTATAGGGTGTATTTTACACTTTTAAAATACTAGGTGGTCTAATTTAATAAGTTATACTTTTAATTTAGTTAAATGTAAACCAAAACTTTATAGGTTTATTAAATCTCTTTTCAAAATACTAGGGTTTTAGAATTTAAAATTTCAAATTAAGCTTTTAATCAAAATTTAAATTCCAAAACTTGAGAACAAGTTTTGAAACTTTTCAAAACATTAGGGTTTAGCTATTTAAATTTCAAAACCAAAACTTTTAAGTTCAAATTTAAACTATAAAACTTAAAAGGGGAAAATTGAAACTTTTTCACAAGATAATTCATATCTAAATTAAATATAATCAAATCTTTATCTAATAAAACAAAAGATTATCTAAATTTTGACAATTATCTTCTATTTTGGCAAGGATAATCTCCAAATATTGATAAAAATCTTTCTTTATTAATAAAGATCGTTTTAGGTAATTATCCACAGCCAAAACAGGTCAAAATCCCGAAATCAACACCATTTGACTCTCTGACTTGTCGAGTCAGGCTTGGACTCGTCGAGTTCACTATGGACTCGGCGAGTCAAGTCGAAAAAACTCAAAAAATCTGATTTTCAGCCAATTTTCGATCAAATAAGCATCAAATTCACTAACAAATAGCCCTAGTCTCTAATACCACTGATGGCTTTCGAGCAATACATTATTCCTATGGTGTACATGCAAACCCTAATAGCTTTGGATCTAGTTTGTCTAATGAACATGCAATTGAATATCCAAAGCTATAAACCCTAGATCTAGCATACAATTAATCATATTAACATAAAATACGGTTTAGATCTACCCTTTGATTGTTATATAGCAATAACAATCTAATCCTTGGCTTCATAAAGCTTAGTGCCTCAAGTGTTGCACCTCTAACGGAGTCACAAACACCACTAAGGAATTGGATGAAGGAGAGAAGAGAGGGGAGGCACCAAAAATGGCTGGAAACCCTAAAGGAACACTTGGCCACATTTTTGGGGCATAAGGGTCCTTTATATACATGTAGGCTATTTGGGTTTGCAACTAGGAAACCCTAATCTGACTGCTTAGGCCCTAAGCAGCCCATGGACTCCTTTAACATATCCCTTGGACGTATTCCTTATGGGCTTCCCATAGAATTTGCCCAACCTATATATTATTAGGTGATCCAAAGCCCAATATTAATTATCTTATAATTACAACTCCAGTCCCCTAAGTTTAATTAATCTCTTTTAGCCACAAAATTAATTCTTAATTAATTCTTGACTAATATTAATTAAACAATATGATTTCTCCTTTAATATATTAATAAATCATAATTAAACCTCTCTCTCCTTAGTTCATCCTACATATTGCTATGGTGAAGGCAACCCAAAAGGACTATGCTCATAATCGGGTCAAGTACATACCAAAATAGTTATGGATTTAGACACTAATCCAACAGTTATGCAGTTGGGGAAGGCCAGAAGTTGATTTTGGAAACTAATTTCGGGCCGTTACGAGTATGCTTGCTTGAGTTTTGAGCATTATAGGAGGGAGTTTCGGATTGTTGACAACATGTTCCTAGTCATGTCGATTACTCCATGTTTCAACTGAGAGTTGGAATATTCCGATGTTACGCGTTGTGTGAAGGCAGGATAGTTATGAGATTCTGAGAGAATACATTGAGGTATCTGTGTATGATGTCATTAGTAGGAGATCAGTGATTGAGTCAGGACATTGTGATGTTCTGTGATGGTGTTCTGAGGTATCCGAGTATAATGCCCTAAATTCAGAATTATTTTGGGTCTTGAGTTTGAGACGGCAAGTGGAGTATCAAGTACCTACGGTTCCATTTGGAGCCCTTCGGGTATTGACATCTAGAGGGATTATCTAAGAATGTGGATTCCAGTAGGGAAGGATGTTTCATCATGACGGTTGCTGTCAGAATCTGTGATGCACGAATAGGGACAAGTGTGTGTACCTATCTATGTTAGTCCGCAGAGCATGAGTTAGTGGATGTAGTGAGGTGTTGACGTGAGAATGAGATCGTGGGGTTATGAGAGAGGAAGGTTGTTGTGATGCTACGAGAGTCGTAGTACTCACTAGTCAGAGGAAAGTTGTTATGATGCTACGGGGAGTCGTAGTACTCACTTGTCAGAGAAAGGGTGTTGTGACGCTACAGGGAGCCGTAGTAATCACTAGTCAGAGAACGGGTGTTGTGATGCTACGGGAAGCCGTAGTACTCACTCGTCAGAGAGAGGGAGTTGTGATGCTACCGGGAGTCGTAGTACGCACTAGTCAGCAGGAGATTGTTGTGATGCTACGGGGAGTCGTAGTACTCACTAGTTAGTGGGAGGTTGTTGTGATGCTACGGGGAGCCGCAGTACTCACTAGTCAGCAAGAGGTTGTTATGATAAAGTATCATTGGGCATGACGCAGAAGAGTTTTAGGCTTGGGGTGGCCCTAATTTATGAGTTTTTGGGAGCTTGGTGGTCGAACCAGGGGCGAGACCGGGATCTCCTCAATGATCGGGAATCATTATATTCTAAGTGAGGTACGCATGGGTTGCGGGAAATGAGTCATGAGTTGAGTGCTTCGTTGGGACGAGTGGTTCCAACTCTGGGTCGGACCAAACTCTCGTGTTGAGTTTGGCCATGATGGTGCATCAGATAGGCGAGATGAGATTCCGGATTCTGAGAAGGTTTCTATGTTGAGGGGTATCATTTGTCATTTGATGTCTTGGACCTGTATAGGCCAGTACTTGGGTACGGGAGGTACCGTGAGATGTATGGATCGATGAGTAGTAGACGACAGAGGTCGAGGTTGAGCTGATTATCGGTTGGAATTGTAGTATTCGTTGGAGGTAACCTTTGGAGGTTCAACTGTGGGGTTGAGAGTGGACCAGGTGCGCAATGTTAAAAGAGATATCTGGGAGAAAGTAAAAGGGGTTGCGATTTTTGGATGTTGGGGGACTCCTGATCGAGCATGATTTTTCTTGTGTCTAATAGCACGGTGTGGAAAGTTTATGGTTCATATGGTTTCCGATAGTAGCTCAGTGGGCAAGCCCTGGGGGGGATGTGAATCCTTTTCATTCCTTGGGGCATGGTTCAGATTGTTTAGTGCGTTGGTATGAGTGATCAGTAGCCGATTGTTGGATTTTGTCTGGTAAAAACCAGAGGAGCAGTGAGTTATCTGGTTTGGGTATTCGAGGAGCGAATACCAAGGTAATCGTTTGAGTAGGCGGTTCAGTGGCGGTCCAGGCTACCAGAGTTTCCAGATCTTGGGAAAGAGTATATTAGCGGCAGAAGGGGTGGTTCGGTTCTGGAATTGGGAGTTTCTGTGTGGGTCCAAGTGTCCACGGAGGAAGATATCATTTTGGTGTGAGATCCTCTTATTGGTACTTTTCGAGTGATTGGTTTCTATCTATGTGTTTGAGGAGCGATTTCGAGGGCGAAACCTAATTCAAGTGGGGGAGAATTGTAACATCTGGATTTCCAGGCATGGCAATTTGTGTAATTCTTATTGAGAGATGAGAAGTGACTCGACGAATTGACGCCTGAACTCGTCAAGTAGGATCGTGACTCGGTGACCTGTTTAATGAAGGGACTCGACGAGTCGGGTATCTGACTCGCCGAGTCAGCGCTGTTAAGGAAATAGCCTAATTGTCCAGGTTTGGGACCTATTTAAAGGACCTTATGGCCTTCTGTGGCGGCCACCTGCACCCCTGAGAGACTCCTTTCGAACCATAGAGCTTAGAGAGTGAAGAAGATCCATCTTGAGCCTTTTTGGTATGACATTTCAAAGAGAAGGAGAGTTCTAGCAAGAGGGACCAGAGGGGGTTGATGTTCTAAGACTCTAATCATGGAGCTTCACTTTGAGGTAACAAATCAGACCTTTCCTTCTATATGGTGTTGAGTACATGAATCTAGGGTTTCTTGACCTTTTTCTTTAAAGGAATATGGAGTATATGAGGTCCCAATGTGAAATAAGCCTTAGATCTAGACCTTAAGAGGTCCAAGAGTCCCAACCTCCCTACTTTATGCAGTCCCTTTGGGGTTATGGATTTAGGTTGCCATTTTAAGAGCTATTTCATCATTTAAGGACATATAAGCATTACATGAGCTTAAAGATTGAGCCTTTACGTGATTATTGGGTGTTAGAAGGTCAGATCTATAAGTTAGTGAAGTAGATCTGACCTCAGAAGGTCATTGGAGTGTTGCCATGGCGGAAACTCGCCGAGTCCATATGGGAACTCGACGAGTCGAGTCGGGGTGCCCCGCGATTCGTGT
Source organism: Lactuca sativa (assembly GCF_002870075.4). Taxonomy (NCBI): domain Eukaryota; kingdom Viridiplantae; phylum Streptophyta; class Magnoliopsida; order Asterales; family Asteraceae; genus Lactuca; species Lactuca sativa. Next base: position 265,173,771 of record NC_056625.2, read on the forward strand.
CCAGTGGTAACCCCTCGAGTGAAAGGTTAGCTCGACGAGTCGATTGAGGCCTTAAGAGGATTCTGAGAACACGCGTCGACTCGCCAAGTCACTCGACTGCACTCGACGAGTCTGGTCAAAGTTTGACCATCGACTAGAGTTGACTTCAGTTGACCTAAGGGTTTCGGTCAAGCTGATCTAAGAAAGGTTAGGGTAGGGTAGAATGGTCTTCTACCCATTCTTTAGATATGAGGACAAGAGAAAGTATTGTTTAGAGATGTTATCATTTTTCTGGGGTGAGGCTAGGTCGGGTTATCGAGCACGAGAGGATATCCGACATCATCCGAGGTGAGTCTTCTCACTATACGTTACCTTGAGTGGTAGTTATGTGTGACCGGAAGGTCTTTTGGGCTTAAATTTTAATATTATGTTATCCTGTTGTATGTGACATGTTATGCATTATGTCTTTGCGATTTATGCTATGCGGAGTTTATAGACCGGACCGGAGGGTCCAACGATATGGACCGGACCGGAGGGTCCAACGATATAGACCGGACAGGAGCGTCCAATGAGTTATGGGACTGGAGGGCCTCGCTGAGACACATCGACTGGAACGTCGTACTGAGATATAGCCTCGAGTGGCGTATGTGTTGTATGTGGTATTTTGGGGAACTCACTAAGCTCCGTGCTTACCGTGTTATGTGTTATGTGTTTCAAGTTTTTTCAGTATCTTGGAATGGCATCGGCTTGATTGTACGCACCAAAGAAAGAATTATATTTCGAGGATCCTGGATTATCGAGTAATTAATAAGGGATTATGTTTTGTAAGCTAATAATCGAGTTTTACGAAATGTGATATGATAGTTATATGATTTTAAATGAAAATTTTGTTTTGAAATTTGTGTCGTTACAACATCGAATGCTAACATGTTCTCAGTGATGGCACACTAGTAAATTTAGATGAGCCAACTAACTACACGGAAGCAATGGCAAGCCCTGAGGCTACCAAGTGGAAAGAGGCAATGGACAGCGAGATCAAGTCTATGTATGATAACCAAGTTTGGAATTTGGTTGATCATGTAGTAGGTTGGAAGAAAGTTGGCTAAACAATTACATTTAATCCTTGGCTTGAATTATGTCTAACCAATCAATCGAGACTTTGAATTAAAACGGGGACTAGGTTATGGTATTTATTGCTGGTCACGTAGGAATGTTTGGTGATCAAGAATGACATTAAGAGTCGATTATTCCTGGCACAAAAAATAAAATGAAGATATATATTCAAATTATCAGTTCACTTTGAGGTTGATGCTTGTTGTCTTTATGGATCTTTCCTGGTTGTATATATGTATGTTGAGCAAGGCCTGTTGGGTGAGACCCGTTATATTATTGGGCAAGGGTTGTTGGGTGAGTCCCATTATATTATTGGGTGTGGCACGTTGGCTGAGACCCGTTATGTATGTTGGGCAAGGCCCGTTATATATGTTTGGGGAGGCCCATATTGATATGTGGTATCTTGGATAACTCACTAATCTTTGTGCTTATTGTTTTAAGTTTAAATGTTTTAGGTACATCTTATAGAAAGGGGAAGATTCAAGCATGATTGCATCGCATCCACTGGAGATTTTCGCACTATTTTTTTTACGTTTTCCTTCACTTTTATACTTTTAAACTATAACTTATGATCCTGATGACCTTTGAGGAAATGTTATTGAATGGTTTTAGTATATAAAAAGTGAAAATTTTACTTTATATTTTTGGGGACGTTACATATAGGTATCTTGAGATTATCGTTTTAGGATCAAAGAGTGATAATAACATGAATGATTAATTGGGATCAATCCGTTTGGTGTGATATATATATATATATATATATATATATATATATATATATATATATATATATACTTAAAACAATATAATAATAATAATATTGTGGATTGAAACCCCTATGTACTCACCAAGCTTCGCAGCCTAACCCACTTAGTTTCTTGGTATCACAGGTAGCAGTATGAAGGTACATGGATAATGATGTTTGAATCCACTGAGAGATTCAAGGAGTTTAGGTCATTAGTACAATAAGTTATTGTAAGGCATGTTTTGACTATGTTTATGTGTATATTTCTTGTATCAGTTATGACATCCCAAGTTTTCAATAATTAATGAAAAATGTTTCTTCAAAAATTCTTTTACCTCATATATCTATTATGGGAAAAATTATGCGTTTATAAAGTATACTCTATTTTAAAATAAGTGTTAATAAAAGGTCTTTTCAGATCGTGAAAAATGGGGATGACACAGTTGGTATTAGAGCATTAGTTTAAGCGAACTAGGAATTTTGACGATTTCTAGACTTAAATTTAGAATGCTAAGTGATGATTGTTAGATATGTGCATGAAAATATTTTAGGTAGTATACCTGAATTGACACATGCACTATAATAATATATGGTAAGTGCCTTAATTGTTATTATGTGCTAAATGATTTATATTATAGCGTTTTTTACGTTGCCTACCTAGATTGCTATTCCCCGAATAGACCTTGGTTTGGAAACTCTACATGGTTATGATCTTAAACGTATAATTAATGTATTAGAAATGGCATATAACTTTTCAGAGTAATAAGGAGGATCATGCACCTAAACATAACAAAAACCTTACTTATCATAATGTAACGCCCGCAAATCTGGGCTAGTCAAATTAGAGACAATAGGGGTCGAAAACGACATTTCTACAAAAGATTATTTAGAATAAATAATCTTAACCAAGTTGTAAAGTATGTTACAAGGTTTTCGTACATATAAAGAACGCCGAAATCTGAGTTATAACGAAGAAGTTATGACTCGTTGAAGTTTCGAGACGGAACCGGCACGATACCGGGAAGCGTAAATAGTGAATTTACGATAGAGCGAGATTTAGCCTTAGCGATCTAAACGAAAGTCATAGAATATGTTAAACTAAGAACATCGGTAAAAAGAACGCCCAAATCTGACTTCGTATGAGGAAGTTATGATTTTTCTAAGATTTAGCATAGCAGTACACAACCTGAAATCTGAATTTTAGATCGGTCGATTTTTAGCCGACGGGATCTAAATGAAAGTTGTAGTACTCGTAAATACCAACGTGTGGATATAAAGAACATCGATAATAGAGCTCGTATGCGAAAGATATGGACGAAGCTTAGTCCCTACTTCTCGAGCGCGACGAATCCGATACAGTTTTGTAAATCCGAGATAGAATGAGAATTAGCCAACGAGGTCTAAATGAGAGTTGAAGATCTCATTAATAGGAACTCAACGGTAAAAATACAGACAAAAACGGAACTCGTATGCGAAAGTTATGGACGAAGCTTAGTCTCTACTTTTTGAGCGCGGCGAATTTGATACAATTTTGTATATCCGAGATAGAATGAGAATTAGCTAACGAGGTCTAAATGAAACTTGAAGATCTCATTAATAGGAACTCAACAGTAAAAAGACAGACAAAAACGGAGCTCGTATGCAAAAGTTACGGACGAAGCTTGGAGACTACTTTACCATACACTTCATATAAATACAAGGGTGAACTCCTCATATTTTCTTCACACCATAAGCCTTTCTTTCTCTCTCTAACTTCTCTCTGACCTCCCTAAACCCCTCCTAAGTCTAGGGAACCTCCCTATCATGAGAAGAAAGCCCCGGAGCGCCCGACGGCTCCGAGAAGAAAAGCTTTCGGCTCGGAAACGCTGCTCCAGCGAAGCCCGGTTTTTAATAAAAACCCGCTGTAAGTGAGCTACGCCTATAGTATATTTAATATAGATTTTATTTAATTATAGTAACATTGTTAGGAACTTAAAATAATTATTTGGGCTATTATTATGAGTTATATTGAGTGTTATTTAACGCTTATATAATAGTAATAATAGCTAGACTATTAAATTAGTCTCGTCAAGCGTTAGACTAAACTCTAGTGGTAATGATACTAGGTCTCGTCAAGGGATAATTGTTTTAAGAGTAACGAAGTGCTGTCCGAGTGCCGACTCACCACCTTTCAGGTGAGTGCATAGTCCTTTTCATCTTACACATAGATATGAAGTATTTTATATAAACTACGTGCTATGTGTGCACATTATCTGAATACTTGCTGTCTATACTGGTTGAACGTTTTATACATGTTTTAAAGGACTTAAACTGTATACGTATCTTATATATACGAAAATGTTGGGTATGAGATGGGTAGATGAATGATGAGAGATAGAAGATGACGTGAGTATACATTGGCAGCTATAGACTTAGTGCCTATGGGACAAACACCGGTAGCTATGGACTTAGTACCTTTTAGACGTTGGTAGCTATGGATTTAGTGCCTGTTGGGAATTGGTAGCTATGGAATTAGTACCTATTAGTTAGACGCTGGTAGCTAAGGATTTAGTACCTGTAGGAATTGGTAGCTATGGACTTAGTACCTGTTGAACATTGGTAGCTATGGACTTAGTACCTATTAGATAAAGACTGGTAGCTATGGATTTAGTACCCGATGAATAGACTATAGCAGCTATGGAATTAGTGCTTTATGAACGAACATTGGCAGCTATGGATTTAGTGCCAGTCCTATAACCCTGGAAGTAAGGGACTTTGGAATAAACGAATGCAGGATAGATGACTCTTAGGTTAAATCCTTAAAGAGTAAAGAAGATAATGGGGATGGGTAATTGGGTTGATTGTTTGATTGAACATAATAATTATATTATTGTGGGTTGAAAACCCTATCTACTCACCAGGTTTCCCAACCTGACCCACTCAGTTTATGTATATCACAGGTGACGAAATGAAGTGACATTACACTGAGAGATTTAAAGAGATGTAGATCACTAGTGTAAATCATTGTAAGTTCTGTTTATGCTTATGTTTCGGTATTAACGATGACATCCCAAACGTTTTAAAATGAAATAAATACGTTTCTTCAAAAATGTTTTAATAACGTATTTACCATGTTTTTCTGGGAACAAATTCCGCAACCTTTTTATAAATTGAAGTACTCTGATTTTTATAAAGCATAAACAAAATCGGTCTTTTCTGGCCGTGATTTTGGGGATGTCACAGTTGGTATCAGAGCATTAGTTTAAGCGAACTAGGAATATGGATTTATTTCTAGACTTAAACTTAGAATGCTAAGAGATGATTGTGAGGTGTGAGCACTAGCTTATTTTAGGAATGATGCCTAAATTGCTTTTGTGTGCTAAATGCTTTGTGCATGATATGTTGTTAATTGTTCGGATCTATGGTCTGTTGCCGACCGGATCTGGAAACCTTATGTGTTTAGGATTCTAAACGTATGAATACGATTTTAGAACTAGCATGTAAACGTTTCGGGGTGATAAGGATGATTTAAGACGTCAATCCTAAATTAAGGTCTAGATTCACCTTATTCGGTGTATAGATCAAAATGGCAAGAACCCGTAGTGGAGCTGGGAATGCAAATGGAGATAGGAACCAACCCCCAGTGGTTCAGCAAATACCTGTTGTTGAAGAAGTTGCACCTGAGCTAGTCACCATGGCTGGAGTTCAAGCCATGATTCGGGCTATGTTGGCTGAAAAAAGGGAAGAAATGAGACGGATGTTGAATAGGGACGAACCTACTATGCCCATTGAGCAAACCGAACTGATTCCCGAGCAATCTGAGGAAGGGAACTACAGCCGCCAAGTGAGTCAAGTTGGGACTCAAGGTGAGCAAAGGGATGGCCCAGAAGGGAGAAACAACAAGGATGGGCGGATGTACAAGAATTTCTTAGGTGCGAAACCACCAAGCCTCTCAGGAAGCCCAAAGCCGGTTGAGATTATGGATTGGATCTCTGAGATGGAGATGGTGTTTGAGAGCTGCAACTGTAATGAGAAACAGAAGACTGTCTTTGCAGTAAGACAGCTGAAAACTGGAGTCTTGAGCTGGTGGAAGCTATTGGCAGATACGATGCCACGAGGAGAAGCCTTAAGGATGTCGTGGGAAGAGTTTTTGGAGCAGTTGAAAATGCAGTACTGCTCGGAGGTAGATCTGATAGACCTAAACAACGAGTTTCAGAACCTGAAGAAAGGGAAGATGAGTGTTGATGAGTATGCCACCGCATTTACCGAGAGGATGAAGCTATTTCCCTACTTGGTGCCTACTGAACTCTCCAAGATTGATAGGTTTGCTAACGGACTGCCCATTGACTTTGGTCCAATGGTCAAAATGGCAACTACCTTGAAAGCAGCTGTTAGGGCAGCTAAGAACGTAGAGGCCCAGATAAGAGAAAAGGGTCTAGAAAAAGATAAGGCAGGAGAGAAGCGAAAGTTTGAGGGATCTTCGAGGTCGAACAAGGAAAGCAAATTCTCAAAACTTGGAGGAGCAGATGGAGGTGAAACAAGATGGTGTGATAAATGCAAGAAGAAGCATGGTGGGAAGTGCAACGAAGAAGTGACTTGTTACAAGTGTGGGAGGACGGGTCACTATTCCAAAGACTGCACACATAATGACAAACTATGCTACGGATGTGGAGGCAAGGGGCACATGTCCAGAGACTGCCCAAGGAAAAATAAAGCAGCAAGACCAGAAACGCCACCAAGGCCAAGGGCATTTCACATGATCCTTGACGAAGCAGAGAACCATGTGAGGAATCAAGAATGAGGACTTCTTACCCGAAGATCGGATTATGCAGTAGCCATAGTTTCGTATGATGTAGACTAGTAGAGGCATAGTCTAGGGTGAACTTGAACACCTATGTAATCGTTTCAAGAATTAATATAAAACCTTCGTTTTGTTATCTGATGTGTTGAATGATTGTATGATTTGTTGCATGGTGACTTGGGAAACTGCGTGACAATACTTGGGACGAGTATGAGTAGGTGTGAACGGTAGTAGAGGCCTATACTACCGGAAGCACAGGACTCACACTTGGATCAGGGAAAGTCACAAGGTTACCAAGAAGCTAGTAATTGATTTCGTTTTATTCAAGTGTGTTGTTACCATCGTTTCGGTAATGACTAAGAAGATTGTTGATATTCCGACCCTAGTGGTCATATCGAATCGAGTCCGACTACGATGAGTATGTTGTGTGGTTCAGAGAACCAAGTTTGATGTAGCGTCCGACTTAAACCAAACGGTTGAAATCAAAGCGATCAATAGAAGTATCGCACTCGTTGTTAAAGAAGTTGGTGGCTAGAAATGCCTAATGTTAAAGTGTGATTATATCACATTAGAACATGAAGGAAGGCATAGTCTGTTTTACAATTTAACTCTAAGAGACCTAAGTCTAAGTGTTGCAACATACGATGATAGGTCATTAGAATATGACACATCGATCCATAGTAGTAATAAAAGAAGTCATCTCAAGTTCGTATCCAGTAAGGATCGATATTGTGACTTGAAGGTCATAATTTGGAGTCTAACCTGAGGTAGAGAGCAGGTGCACGATCGAGTACTCTTACAGTCAATGAGTTTAAGAGATAGAATTGAAGGAATGCAGAAGTTATAATTATTACCTAGGATGAAGAGATGAAGTATGGAGTCATTATACGACCCTGTTTCGTTGATGACTCCGGGACGTAATCATCCTAAAGGGGAGATAATTGTAACGCCCGCAAATCCGGGCTAGTCAAATTAGAGACAATAGGGGTCGAAAACGACTTTTCTACATATAAAGAACGCCGAAATCCGAGTTATAACGAAGAAGTTATGACCCGTTGAAGTTTCGCGACGGAACCGGCACGATACCGGGAAGCGTAAATAGTGAATTTACGATAGAGCGAGATTTAGCCTTAGCGATCTAAATGAAAGTCGTAGAATATGTTAAACTAAGAACATCGGTAAAAAGAACGCCCAAATCTGACTTCGTATGAGGAAGTTATGATTTTTCTAAGATTTAGCATAGCAGTGCACAACCTGAAATCTGAATTTTAGATCGGTCGATTTTTAGCCGACGGGATCTAAATGAAAGTTGTAGTACTCGTAAATACCAACGTGTGGATATAAAGAACGTCGATAATAGAGCTCGTATGCGAAAGATATGGACGAAGCTTAGTCCCTACTTTTCGAGCGCGACGAATGCGATACAGTTTTGTAAATCCGAGATAGAATGAGAATTAGCCAACGAGGTCTAAATGAGAGTTGAAGATCTCATTAATAGGAACTCAACGGTAAAAAGACAGACAAAAACGGAACTCGTATAGGAAAGTTATGGACGAAGCTTAGTCTCTACTTTTTGAGCGCGGCGAATTTGATACAGTTTTGTAAATCCGAGATAGAATGAGAATTAGCTAACGAGGTCTAAATGAAAGTTGAAGATCTCATTAATAGGAACTCAACAGTAAAAAGACAGAAAAGAACGGAGCTCGTATGCAAAAGTTACGGACGAAGCTTGGAGACTACTTTACCATACACTTCCTATAAATACAAGGGTGAACTCCTCATATTTTCTTCACACCATAAGCCTTTCTTTCTTTCTCTAACTTCTCTCTAACCTCCCTAAACCCCTTCCAAGTCTAGGGAACCTCCCTATCACGAGAAGAAAGCCCCGGAGCGCCCGACGGCTCCGAGAAGAAAAGCTTTCGGCTCGGAAACGCTGCTCCAGCGAAGCCCGGTTTTTAATAAAAACCCGCTGTAAGTGAGCTACGCCTATAGTATATTTAATATAGATTTTATTTAATTATAGTAACATTGTTAGGACCTTAAAATAATTATTTGGGCTATTATTATGAGTTATATTGAGTGTTATTTAACGCTTATATAATAGTAATAATAGCTAGACTATTAAATTAGTCTCGTCAAGCGTTAGACTAAACTCTAGTGGTAATGATACTAGGTCTCGTCAAGGGATAATTGTTTTAAGAGTAACGAAGTGCTGTCCGAGTGCCGACTCAACACCTTTCAGGTGAGTGCATAGTCCCTTTCATCTTACACATAGATATGAAGTATTTTATATAAACTACGTGCTATGTGTGCACATTATCTGAATACTTGCTGTCTATGCTGGTTGAACGTTTTATACATGTTTTAAAGGACTTAAACTGTATACGTATCTTATAAATACGAAAATGTTGGGTATGAGATGGGTAGATGAATGATGAGAGATAGAAGATGACGTGAGTATACATTGGCAGCTATAGACTTAGTGCCTATGGAACAAACACCGGTAGCTATGGACTTAGTACCTTTTAGACGTTGGTAGCTATGGATTTAGTGCCTGTTGGGAATTGGTAGCTATGGAATTAGTACCTATTAGTTAAACGCTGGTAGCTAAGGATTTAGTACCTGTAGGAATTGGTAGCTATGGACTTAGTACCTGTTGAACATTGATAGCTATGGACTTAGTACCTATTAGATAAAGACTGGTAGCTATGGATTTAGTACCCGATGAATAGACTATAGCAGCTATGGAATTAGTGCTTTATGAACGAACATTGGCAGCTATGGATTTAGTGCCAGTCCTATAACCCTGGAAGTAAGGGACTTTGGAATAAACGAATGCAGGATAGATGACTCTTAGGTTAAATCCTTAAAGAGTAAAGAAGATAATGGGGATGGGTAATTGGGTTGATTGTTTGATTGAACATAATAATTATATTATTGTGGGTTGAAAACCCTATGTACTCACCAGGTTTCCCAACCTGACCCACTCAGTTTATGTATATCACAGGTGACGAAATGAAGTGACATTACACTGAGAGATTTAAAGAGATGTAGATCACTAGTGTAAATCATTGTAAGTTCTGTTTATGCTTATGTTTCGGTATTAACGATGACATCCCAAACGTTTTAAAATGAAATAAATACGTTTCTTCAAAAATGTTTTAATAACGTATTTACCATGTTTTTCTGGGAACAAATTCCGCAACCTTTTTATAAATTGAAGTACTTTGATTTTTATAAAGCATAAACAAAATCGGTCTTTTCTGGCCGTGATTTTGGGGATGTCACAGTTGGTATCAGAGCATTAGTTTAAGCGAACTAGGAATATGGATTTATTTCTAGACTTAAACTTAGAATGCTAAGAGATGATTGTGAGGTGTGAGCACTAGCTTATTTTAGGAATGATGCCTAAATTGCTTTTGTGTGCTAAATGCTTTGTGCATGATATGTTGTTAATTGTTCGGATCTATGGTCTGTTGTCGACCGGATCTGGAAACCTTATGTGTTTAGGATTCTAAACGTATGAATACGATTTTAGAACTAGCATGTAAACGTTTCGGGGTGATAAGGATGATTTAAGACGTCAATCCTAAATTAAGGTCTAGATTCACCTTATTCGGTGTATAGATCAAAATGGCAAGAACCCGTAGTGGAGCTGGGAATGCAAATGGAGATAGGAACCAACCCCCAGTGGTTCAGCAAATACCTGTTGTTGAAGAAGTTGCACCTGAGCTAGTCACCATGGCTGGAGTTCAAGCCATGATTCGGGCTATGTTGGCTGAAAAAAGGGAAGAAATGAGACGGATGTTGAATAGGGACGAACCTACTATGCCCATTGAGCAAACCGAACTGATTCCCGAGCAATCTGAGGAAGGGAACTACAGCCGCCAAGTGAGTCAAGTTGGGACTCAAGGTGAGCAAAGGGATGGCCCAGAAGGGAGAAACAACAAGGATGGGCGGATGTACAAGAATTTCTTAGGTGCGAAACCACCAAGCCTCTCAGGAAGCCCAAAGCCGGTTGAGATTATGGATTGGATCTCTGAGATGGAGATGGTGTTTGAGAGCTGCAACTGTAATGAGAAACAGAAGACTGTCTTTGCAGTAAGACAGCTGAAAACTGGAGTCTTGAGCTGGTGGAAGCTATTGGCAGATACGATGCCACGAGGAGAAGCCTTAAGGATGTCGTGGGAAGAGTTTTTGGAGCAGTTGAAAATGCAGTACTGCTCGGAGGTAGATCTGATAGACCTAAACAACGAGTTTCAGAACCTGAAGAAAGGGAAGATGAGTGTTGATGAGTATGCCACCGCATTTACCGAGAGGATGAAGCTATTTCCCTACTTGGTGCCTACTGAACTCTCCAAGATTGATAGGTTTGCTAACGGACTGCCCATTGACTTTGGTCCAATGGTCAAAATGGCAACTACCTTGAAAGCAGCTGTTAGGGCAGCTAAGAACGTAGAGGCCCAGATAAGAGAAAAGGGTCTAGAAAAAGATAAGGCAGGAGAGAAGCGAAAGTTTGAGGGATCTTCGAGGTCGAACAAGGAAAGCAAATTCTCAAAACTTGGAGGAGTAGATGGAGGTGAAACAAGATGGTGTGATAAATGCAAGAAGAAGCATGGTGGGAAGTGCAACGAAGAAGTGACTTGTTACAAGTGTGGGAGGACGGGTCACTATTCCAAAGACTGCACACATAATGACAAACTATGCTACGGATGTGGAGGCAAGGGGCACATGTCCAGAGACTGCCCAAGGAAAAATAAAGCAGCAAGACCAGAAACGCCACCAAGGCCAAGGGCATTTCACATGATCCTTGACGAAGCAGAGAACCATGTGAGGAATCAAGAATGAGGACTTCTTACCCGAAGATCGGATTATGCAGTAGCCATAGTTTCGTATGATGTAGACTAGTAGAGGCATAGTCTAGGGTGAACTTGAACACCTATGTAATCGTTTCAAGAATTAATATAAAACCTTCGTTTTGTTATCTGATGTGTTGAATGATTGTATGATTTGTTGCATGGTGACTTGGGAAACTGCGTGACAATACTTGGGACGAGTATGAGTAGGTGTGAACGGTAGTAGAGGCCTATACTACCGGAAGCATAGGACTCACACTTGGATCAGGGAAAGTCACAAGGTTACCAAGAAGCTAGTAATTGATTTCGTTTTATTCAAGTGTGTTGTTACCATCGTTTCGGTAATGACTAAGAAGATAGTTGATATTCCGACCCTAGTGGTCATATCGAATCGAGTCCGACTACGATGAGTATGTTGTGTGGTTCAGAGAACCAAGTTTGATGTAGCGTCCGACTTAAACCAAACGGTTGAAATCAAAGCGATCAATAGAAGTATCGCACTCATTGTTAAAGAAGTTGGTGGCTAGAAATGCCTAATGTTAAAGTGTGATTATATCACATTAGAACATGAAGGAAGGCATAGTCTGTTTTAGAATTTAACTCTAAGAGACCTAAGTCTAAGTGTTGCAACATACGATGATAGGTCATTAGAATATGACACATCGATCCATAGTAGTAATAAAAGAAGTCATCTCAAGTTCGTATCCAGTAAGGATCGATATTGTGACTTGAAGGTCATAATTTGGAGTCTAACCTGAGGTAGAGAGCAGGTGCACGATCGAGTACTCTTACAGTCAATGAGTTTAAGAGATAGAATTGAAGGAATGTAGAAGTTATAATTATTACCTAGGATGAAGAGATGAAGTATGGAGTCATTATACGACCCTGTTTCGTTGATGATTCTGGGACGTAATCATCCTAAAGGGGAGATAATTGTAACGCCCGCAAATCCGGGCTAGTCAAATTAGAGACAATAGGGGTCGAAAACGACTTTTCTACATATAAAGAACGCCGAAATCCGAGTTATAACGAAGAAGTTATGACCCGTTGAAGTTTCGCGACGGAACCGGCACGATACCGGGAAGCGTAAATAGTGAATTTACGATAGAGCGAGATTTAGCCTTAGCGATCTAAACGAAAGTCGTAGAATATGCTAAACTAAGAACATCGGTAAAAAGAACGCCCAAATCTGACTTCGTATGAGGAAGTTATGATTTTTCTAAGATTTAGCATAGCAGTGCACAACCTGAAATCTGAATTTTAGATCGGTCGATTTTTAGCCGACGGGATCTAAATGAAAGTTGTAGTACTCGTAAATACCAACGCGTGGATATAAAGAACATCGATAATAGAGCTCGTATGCGAAAGATATGGACGAAGCTTTGTCCCTACTTTTCGAGCGCGACGAATTCGATACAGTTTTGTAAATCCGAGATAGAATGAGAATTAGCCAACGAGGTCTAAATGAGAGTTGAAGATCTCATTAATAGGAACTCAACGGTAAAAAGACAGACAAAACGGAACTCGTATAGGAAAGTTATGGACGAAGCTTAGTCTCTACTTTTTGAGCGCGGCGAATTTGATACAGTTTTGTTAATCCGAGATAGAATGAGAATTAGCTAACGAGGTCTAAATGAAAGTTGAAGATCTCATTAATAGGAACTCAACAGTAAAAAGACAGAAAAGAACGGAGCTCGTATGCAAAAGTTACGGACGAAGCTTGGAGACTACTTTACCATACACTTCCTATAAATACAAGGGTGAACTCCTCATATTTTCTTCACACCATAAGCCTTTCTTTCTTTCTCTAACTTCTCTCTAACCTCCCTAAACCCCTCCCAAGTCTAGGGAACCTCCCTATCACGAGAAGAAAGCCCCGGAGCGCCCGACGGCTCCGAGAAGAAAAGCTTTCGGCTCGGAAACGCTGCTCCAGCGAAGCCCGGTTTTTAATAAAAACCCGCTGTAAGTGAGCTACGCCTATAGTATATTTAATATAGATTTTATTTAATTATAGTAACATTGTTAGGACCTTAAAATAATTATTTGGGCTATTATTATGAGTTATATTGAGTGTTATTTAACGCTTATATAATAGTAATAATAGCTAGACTATTAAATTAGTCTCGTCAAGCGTTAGACTAAACTCTAGTGGTAATGATACTAGGTCTCGTCAAGGGATAATTGTTTTAAGAGTAACGAAGTGCTGTCCGAGTGCCGACTCAACACCTTTCAGGTGAGTGCATAGTCCCTTTCATCTTACACATAGATATGAAGTATTTTATATAAACTACGTGCTATGTGTGCACATTATCTAAATACTTGATGTCTATGCTGGTTGAACGTTTTATACATGTTTTAAAGGACTTAAACTGTATACGTATCTTATATATACGAAAATGTTGGGTATGAGATGGGTAGATGAATGATGAGAGATAGAAGATGACGTGAGTATACATTGGCAGCTATAGACTTAGTGCCTATGGGACAAACACCGGTAGCTATGGACTTAGTACCTTTTAGACGTTGGTAGCTATGGATTTAGTGCCTGTCGGGAATTGGTAGCTATGGAATTAGTACCTATTAGTTAGACGCTGGTAGCTAAGGATTTAGTACCTGTAGGAATTGGTAGCTATGGACTTAGTACCTGTTGAACATTGGTAGCTATGGACTTAGTACCTATTAGATAAAGACTGGTAGCTATGGATTTAGTACCCGATGAATAGACTATAGCAGCTATGGAATTAGTGCTTTATGAACGAACATTGGCAGCTATGGATTTAGTGCCAGTCCTATAACCCTGGAAGTAAGGGACTTTGGAATAAACGAATGCAGGATAGATGACTCTTAGGTTAAATCCTTAAAGAGTAAAGAAGATAATGGGGATGGGTAATTGGGTTGATTGTTTGATTGAACATAATAATTATATTATTGTGGGTTGAAAACCCTATGTACTCACCAGGTTTCCCAACCTGACCCACTCAGTTTATGTATATCACAGGTGACGAAATGAAGTGACATTACACTGAGAGATTTAAAGAGATGTAGATCACTAGTGTAAATCATTGTAAGTTCTGTTTATGCTTATGTTTCGGTATTAACGATGACATCCCAAACGTTTTAAAATGAAATAAATACGTTTCTTCAAAAATGTTTTAATAACGTATTTACCATGTTTTTCTGGGAACAAATTCCGCAACCTTTTTATAAATTGAAGTACTCTGATTTTTATAAAGCATAAACAAAATCGGTCTTTTCTGGCCGTGATTTTGGGGATGTCACAGTTGGTATCAGAGCATTAGTTTAAGCGAACTAGGAATATGGATTTATTTCTAGACTTAAACTTAGAATGCTAAGAGATGATTGTGAGGTGTGAGCACTAGCTTATTTTAGGAATGATGCCTAAATTGCTTTTGTGTGCTAAATGCTTTGTGCATGATATGTTGTTAATTGTTCGGATCTATGGTCTGTTGCCGACCGGATCTGGAAACCTTATGTGTTTAGGATTCTAAACGTATGACTACGATTTTAGAACTAGCATGTAAACGTTTCGGGGTGATAAGGATGATTTAAGACGTCAATCCTAAATTAAGGTCTAGATTCACCTTATTCGGTGTATAGATCAAAATGGCAAGAACCCGTAGTGGAGCTGGGAATGCAAATGGAGATAGGAACCAACCCCCAGTGGTTCAGCAAATACCTGTTGTTGAAGAAGTTGCACCTGAGCCAGTCACCATGGCTGGAGTTCAAGCCATGATTCGGGCTATGTTGGCTGAAAAAAGGGAAGAAATGAGACGGATGTTGAATAGGGACGAACCTACTATGCCCATTGAGCAAACCGAACTGATTCCCGAGCAATCTGAGGAAGGGAACTACAGCCGCCAAGTGAGTCAAGTTGGGACTCAAGGTGAGCAAAGGGATGGCCCAGAAGGGAGAAACAACAAGGATGGGCGGATGTACAAGAATTTCTTAGGTGCGAAACCACCAAGCCTCTCAGGAAGCCCAAAGCCGGTTGAGATTATGGATTGGATCTCTGAGATGGAGATGGTGTTTGAGAGCTGCAACTGTAATGAGAAACAGAAGACTGTCTTTGCAGTAAGACAGCTGAAAACTGGAGTCTTGAGCTGGTGGAAGCTATTGGCAGATACGATGCCACGAGGAGAAGCCTTAAGGATGTCGTGGGAAGAGTTTTTGGAGCAGTTGAAAATGCAGTACTGCTCGGAGGTAGATCTGATAGACCTAAACAACGAGTTTCAGAACCTGAAGAAAGGGAAGATGAGTGTTGATGAGTATGCCACCGCATTTACCGAGAGGATGAAGCTATTTCCCTACTTGGTGCCTACTGAACTCTCCAAGATTGATAGGTTTGCTAACGGACTGCCCATTGACTTTGGTCCAATGGTCAAAATGGCAACTACCTTGAAAGCAGCTGTTAGGGCAGCTAAGAACGTAGAGGCCCAGATAAGAGAAAAGGGTCTAGAAAAAGATAAGGCAGGAGAGAAGCGAAAGTTTGAGGGATCTTCGAGGTCGAACAAGGAAAGCAAATTCTTAAAACTTGGAGGAGCAGATGGAGGTGAAACAAGATGGTGTGATAAATGCAAGAAGAAGCATGGTGGGAAGTGCAACGAAGAAGTGACTTGTTACAAGTGTGGGAGGACGGGTCACTATTCCAAAGACTGCACACATAATGACAAACTATGCTACGGATGTGGAGGCAAGGGGCACATGTCCAGAGACTGCCCAAGGAAAAATAAAGCAGCAAGACCAGAAACGCCACCAAGGCCAAGGGCATTTCACATGATCCTTGACGAAGCAGAGAACCATGTGAGGAATCAAGAATGAGGACTTCTTACCCGAAGATCGGATTATGCAGTAGCCATAGTTTCGTATGATGTAGACTAGTAGAGGCATAGTCTAGGGTGAACTTGAACACCTATGTAATCGTTTCAAGAATTAATATAAAACCTTCGTTTTGTTATCTGATGTGTTGAATGATTGTATGATTTGTTGCATGGTGACTTGGGAAACTGCGTGACAATACTTGGGACGAGTATGAGTAGGTGTGAACGGTAGTAGAGGCCTATACTACCGGAAGCACAGGACTCACACTTGGATCAGGGAAAGTCACAAGGTTACCAAGAAGCTAGTAATTGATTTCGTTTTATTCAAGTGTGTTGTTACCATCGTTTCGGTAATGACTAAGAAGATTGTTGATATTCCGACCCTAGTGGTCATATCGAATCGAGTCCGACTACGATGAGTATGTTGTGTGGTTCAGAGAACCAAGTTTGATGTAGCGTCCGACTTAAACCAAACGGTTGAAATCAAAGCGATCAATAGAAGTATCGCACTCGTTGTTAAAGAAGTTGGTGGCTAGAAATGCCTAATGTTAAAGTGTGATTATATCACATTAGAACATGAAGGAAGGCATAGTATGTTTTAGAATTTAACTCTAAGAGACCTAAGTCTAAGTGTTGCAACATACGATGATAGGTCATTAGAATATGACACATCGATCCATAGTAGTAATAAAAGAAGTCATCTCAAGTTCGTATCCAGTAAGGATCGATATTGTGACTTGAAGGTCATAATTTGGAGTCTAACCTGAGGTAGAGAGCAGGTGCACGATCGAGTACTCTTACAGTCAATGAGTTTAAGAGATAGAATTGAAGGAATGTAGAAGTTATAATTATTACCTAGGATGAAGAGATGAAGTATGGAGTCATTATACGACCCTGTTTCGTTGATGATTCCGGGACGTAATCATCCTAAGGGGGAGATAATTGTAACGCCCGCAAATCCGGGCTAGTCAAATTAGAGACAATATGGGTCGAAAACGACTTTTCTACATATAAAGAACGCCGAAATCCAAGTTATAACGAAGAAGTTATGACCCGTTGAAGTTTCGCGACGGAACCGGCACGATACCGGGAAGCGTAAATAGTGAATTTACGATAGAGCGAGATTTAGCCTTAGCGATCTAAACGAAAGTCGTAGAATATGTTAAACTAAGAACATCGGTAAAAAGAACGCCCAAATCTGACTTCGTATGAGGAAGTTATGATTTTTCTAAGATTTAGCATAGCAGTGCACAACCTGAAATCTGAATTTTAGATCGGTCGATTTTTAGCCGACGGGATCTAAATGAAAGTTGTAGTACTCGTAAATACCAACGCGTGGATATAAAGAACGTCGATAATAGAGCTCGTATGCGAAAGATATGGACGAAGCTTAGTCCCTACTTTTCGAGCGCGACGAATTCGATACAGTTTTGTAAATCCGAGATAGAATGAGAATTAGCCAACGAGGTCTAAATGAGAGTTGAAGATCTCATTAATAGGAACTCAACGGTAAAAAGACAGACAAAAACGGAACTCGTATAGGAAAGTTATGGACGAAGCTTAGTCTCTACTTTTTGAGCGCGGCGTATTTGATACAGTTTTGTAAATCCGAGATAGAATGAGAATTAGCTAACGAGGTCTAAATGAAAGTTGAAGATCTCATTAATAGGAACTCAACAGTAAAAAGACAGAAAAGAACGGAGCTCGTATGCAAAAGTTACGGACGAAGCTTGGAGACTACTTTACCATACACTTCCTATAAATACAAGGGTGAACTCCTCATATTTTCTTCACACCATAAGCCTTTCTTTCTTTCTCTAACTTCTCTCTAACCTCCCTAAACCCCTCCCAAGTCTAGGGAACCTCCCTATCACGAGAAGAAAGCCCCGGAGCGCCCGACGGCTCCGAGAAGAAAAGCTTTCGGCTCGGAAACGCTGCTCCAGCGAAGCCCGGTTTTTAATAAAAACCCGCTGTAAGTGAGCTACGCCTATAGTATATTTAATATAGATTTTATTTAATTATAGTAACATTGTTAGGACCTTAAAATAATTATTTGGGCTATTATTATGAGTTATATTGAGTGTTATTTAACGCTTATATAATAGTAATAATAGCTAGACTATTAAATTAGTCTCGTCAAGCGTTAGACTAAACTCTGGTGGTAATGATACTAGGTCTCGTCAAGGGATAATTGTTTTAAGAGTAACGAAGTGTTGTCCGAGTGCCGACTCAACACCTTTCAGGTGAGTGCATAGTCCCTTTCATCTTACACATAGATATGAAGTATTTTATATAAACTACGTGCTATGTGTGCACATTATCTAAATACTTGCTGTCTATGCTGGTTGAACGTTTTATACATGTTTTAAAGGACTTAAACTGTATACGTATCTTATATATACGAAAATGTTGGGTATGAGATGGGTAGATGAATGATGAGAGATAGAAGATGACGTGAGTATACATTGGCAGCTATAGACTTAGTGCCTATGGGACAAACACCGGTAGCTATGGACTTAGTACCTTTTAGATGTTGGTAGCTATGGATTTAGTGCCTGTCGGGAATTGGTAGCTATGGAATTAGTACCTATTAGTTAGACGCTGGTAGCTAAGGATTTAGTACCTGTAGGAATTGGTAGCTATGGACTTAGTACCTGTTGAACATTGGTAGCTATGGACTTAGTACCTATTAGATAAAGACTGGTAGCTATGGATTTAGTACCCGATGAATAGACTATAGCAGCTATGGAATTAGTGCTTTATGAACGAACATTGGCAGCTATGGATTTAGTGCCAGTCCTATAACCCTGGATGTAAGGGACTTTGGAATAAACGAATGCAGGATAGATGACTCTTAGGTTAAATCCTTAAAGAGTAAAGAAGATAATGGGGATGGGTAATTGGGTTGATTGTTTGATTGAACATAATAATTATATTATTGTGGGTTGAAAACCCTATGTACTCACCAGGTTTCCCAACCTGACCCACTCAGTTTATGTATATCACAGGTGACGAAATGAAGTGACATTACACTGAGAGATTTAAAGAGATGTAGATCACTAGTGTAAATCATTGTAAGTTCTGTTTATGCTTATGTTTCGGTATTAACGATGACATCCCAAACGTTTTAAAATGAAATAAATACGTTTCTTCAAAAATGTTTTAATAACGTATTTACCATGTTTTTCTGGGAACAAATTCCGCAACCTTTTTATAAATTGAAGTACTCTGATTTTTATAAAGCATAAACAAAATCGGTCTTTTCTGGCCGTGATTTTGGGGATGTCACACATAATATATTCGAGATTCTAATACAGTGAACGATTGTGTTGGTGTACAGAACATGAAGGTGAGAACATGTAGCAGACTAGGAAATGATTACGGAAATCAAAAGCCTGAACTTTGACATATGATTGAGCGTACACCAGGAGTCATGCCAACAGCTGAGCCGATCACAATGGTAGGAGTTCAAGCTATGATTTGGCCAATGCTAGCTGAACAAATGGAGGAGACTAGACAACTGCTCTAGGGGAATAAAAGAGGTGTCACTGCATGGATTGTTGAACCAATGTTGAATGAAGTTCAGTCCGAAGAGGGATGCTATAGTATGACTGTAGATGAAGATGAACAATCAGTGGTTAGGAGGAACCACCCAGAGGGAGGAATCGGTAGGAGCAAATGCAAGTACAATGACTTTACGACTTGCAAACCATTAAATTTTAAAGTAAAATAAAATCTATTTAGAGTTATTGATTAGATTTATGAGAGAGAGTTAGCCCTCATAATGTGTGGTTGTAATGGCAAGTTGCAGACCACTTATGTAGTACGTTAGTTTAGGGGCGGGGTTGTTCGTTGGTGGAACACGTTAGAGAAGACCATAAGCCCTAACAAGCCACTATATCTTACCTGGGAAGAGTTCTTAGTACACTTCAAATGTAAGTTCGACTTGGCCCAAAACTTGCTAGAGCTAGAGAACCAATTACTGACACTGAATAAGGACAACATATTCATTGCCTTCATAGACAACATGGAGTTGACTTTGTGCCTTGTACCCTATTAGCTAACAAAATTCGATAAGTATGAAAAGATAATACCATGGGAGTACTTAATGCCAGTACGTTAGGCACTTACTCTTGAGGCGGCCATCTGGGTTGCCAAATTCGTTGAAGACATGATTATTAAGGGAACCACTGACGGAGTTGAAATCGGTGAGAAGAAGAAGAATGAAGGATTCTCAAAATCCAACAAGAATGTAAATTTCTAAATCTAAAGACAATAAGTATAATCATAACAATAAGGCAAAGTGGTGTGACAAGTGCAAAAGGAATCACTTCGGGAGATGCATTGAAGAAGTGACCTTCTTCAAATATCAAAAGACCGGTCACAATGCTAATGAATGAATGTCCAAGAAGCAATTTTGTTTTAAGTATGGTGAAGAAGTACATTTCAAGAAAGACTTCCAAAAGGAAAGAGGAGTTATGAAGCTACACATACAACCAACACCACAGGCACGATCATTCTAAATGACCCTGTGGGCAGTAGAGGATGAATCAGATGTCGCTTCAAGAAATCAATAAAAGGAAGTTGCTTATCTAGGGTTCAAAACATGAAGTAGTCATCCCATATAAATAGTATTATATTATGTAGCCTGATATAAGAGGCATGAAGTATGGCAAACTTTGAAAATTATTGTAATCATTTTTAGAAATTATACAATCCATAATTATGTTATACAGTTCAATGTGTGACATTGAGAAATTATGGTTTTGACATAACAGATTGGATAAGCTAATAGAAGTAGTTTGAGAGCTTTCTTCTCTATACCACTAGAACAAATTTTGGTATAGTGTGCCTTGCAGACAAGACACTACACGAGAAAGAATTCATACGACGACTTTAAGAAATGGAAACGAGAGTTGAAGATCTCCTAAGTTAAGATTTTCAAAGTTTCAGCAAAGTATTGTGGGAACTAAAATCAAAATTAAAATCGGTTGAGTGTTAGTCAAAACAATGTAAATGAGAGTTGAAGATATCGTAAATATGAACCCGTCAATATAAATACATTCGAGAACGAAGTTCATATGATAGAGATATAAGTTTTATACGTGAATTAATAGTCTAAGCCCTTTAAAATTATAAAATAAAAAATAAAGTGAGAATTAGCCGACGAAGACTAAATAAAAGTTTTAGTACTCGTCGATATCTAGACGTGAATATAAAGAGCGTTGACAATGGAGCTCGTATGAGAGTGATACGATTTTGGAAGTTTTGAAATTCGAACTCGGAGTGCACTATGCGTATAGTAAGTAGCTCGGCATGCCTGTGATCTAGAAGTTCATCGTAGCCCATAAGAATTTTGACATGTGTCATAAAGTCGGAGAGTAACGTCGAGTTAGAGGCACGACACGCCTCTTGTCTACGTGCGACGTGCCACCTATATCTCTATATAAAGCAACCAAATTTCTTCATTCTTCCTCACAAAGACATTCCAAATCTCTCTGAAATCTCTGTGACCTTTGAGTCTGATTTTTTGGGTACTTGGGGTATCTTATCTAGGCTCTAGGGTAGATAGAATCCCGACGAAAAGAAGCGTCTCAAATCATCAGTCATCCACTTTTAACAAGTGAGTGCATAGTTAATTTCAGCTTACACATAGATATCAAGAATTTGATTTACTTAAATGCCCTATGTGCTTATTATCTGTGTTCCTGATATTTGTGTTAAATGAGATAATGATTTTACTTGAAATAATTATATATATATATATATATATATATATATATATATATATATATATATATATATATATATATACCATACTTAAATGTATTGGGTAAAAAGGATTAAAAGATAGAGATATAAGATAATGGTGAGAGACCATGCTAGAGATAAAATAATGGTGAAAGACCATCCCTAATATTGTACTATTGTATTACTGAGAGCAGTCATCTAGTAGAGTATTGATGACGACCACAGACTCTTCTAGATGGTCTAGTGGAACACTAGCAGACTCACAATCTGTAGGTGTTAATGAAGCATATTATCCAAGAGTATGGGTTGTGTGTTCATTCGAGTAATCTATTCCCCTCATGGTTGCCTTAGTAACATGTATTGCTAAGGAATCCCCAAAGCAATATCATCTACTCATTGTTACAGAGATCCTTTAGGATAGGTCCCTTGAGAGTTGAGTTTATCATTTTAGGATCGAAGAGTGAGAATAATAAGAACAAATAATCAGGATTAATATGTTTGGTGTGATATATATACTTAAAACAATATAATAAAATATTGTGGTTTAAAAACTCTATGTACTTATCCGACTTCCCAACCCGAACTACTAAGTTTCTTTGTATCATAGGTAGGTGTTGAAGGTACATAGATATTGATGTTTGAATCCACTAAGAGATTCGAGGAGTTTATGTCATTATTACAATAAGTTGTCGTAAGGCCTGTAATGACTATGTTTATGCTTATGTTTCTTGTATCAGTTATGACATACAAAATTTTTAATAATTAATGAAAAAACATTTCTTCGGAAATGCTTTTACCTCACATATTTATTATGGATCACAGTTCACATTTATACAGTATACTATGTTTTAAAATAAAAATAAAGAAAAGGTCTTTTGGGTCGTGAAAAATGGGGACAATAACAAACATGTAGAAATTGGCCAAACGAGCTTTTTTTTTCCTCGAAATATCTTGCTAAATAATGGCTAGTAAAAAAAACATAATCGGATAAAAAAAAACCGGATAGACAAAAGATAACAAATCGGACAATCGTGTCGTGTTTTTTCTGGTTAAAAACCGGTCCAAACTCCACATAATATCACCAAAACTAAAGATGACAAATCGGACAATCGTGTCGTGTTTTTCTGGCACGACACGACACGACAAAATTTTATGTGACTTGAAAACGACATAACATGATGTCGTGTTTTCTTTAACTAACACGAAAACGAACCAATTAAAAAAAAACAAACACGACATGACACAACAAATATAACATAAAATAACAATTTGATTATTTAATTAATATTTAATCATACATAACACAATAAACATGAGAAACACGAAAAATACAACAAAAATGTTAAATTGTGTCAATTTTGAACACAAACACGACACGACACGACACAACATCGTGTTTTATACCAACACTTGACATAAACATGACATGAACACAAATTCAAATTTTAGTTTCATCCAAATTTCGTTCCATGTCATGTCATGAATTACCACCCTAACCAACACCGATCGGTAACCGAGAGACAAATGAAAACCAAGTTATAAAAAAACCGGTTATAAGAATAACCGATCCATTGTTTGGATGGTTGAAAGAAAACCGGATTGAGACTTTAGCCCAAGAAAAAAAGGCTGGGGAAGATGTGGATTATTGTGGAGTGTGGACTATGGAGGTTTAGCCAATCAAGCCCAAAATGCTCATTTTGAATTTGATAATACTTTTGCAATTGAATAAAATTGAAGTTATTTAAATATGTATGTGTTTAAGATTTCGTTTTGAACTTTGAAATGAATTCTAGACAAATAGATTTGTTAACTTATAAAAATGGGAAAATAAGTTTTTTTTTTAAAATATGAACTAAGTTATACACGTAAAATAATCTATCATGACTTCTTAAAATATCATTTTCAACGTGATTATAAGTTATAAATTGTTTTAAAAAGAAATCCTTGACTTTTTAAAATCTTCTTTTGAAATAATTAACAAAAAATTATATTAAAATTCTTTATACGGGGATAAAATCTCAAACACCCTTTCTGGCTCTCATAACAATATGGTTATTTTTGTGATCATCAGTAGATTTTCGTGTGACATAATAAATAATGATGTGTAATATTAGGAATTTTAAAATAAGAGCTGTCTCTAATATTAGACACTATTTTAATCTCCATAACATTGCCACATTACCATTAATCATGTCAAAGTTATAAACAAGTAAAAATTCAATTTTTATAAATTTATCTCGGATACACATAAACTTTTTAAAAGGTCTATAAATGGAAAATGTTTTATTAACATTTTAATAAAAAAATACTTTTCTAAAACTATTAATTAAATAATATTATTAACATTTTTATAAAAAAAAAATACATTTTTGATGATTATTTTGTCAAAATATTTAAAGGAAAATGTCATATTAGCTTAACTAACTTATCATGTTTGTTTTAAAAGGTTATTAAATTATTTTTTTTGTACATTAAGGGAATAAAGTAGAATGTACAATGTTGAAATCGTCTCTTAACCCCTTATTAGAGGTCACTCAACTATAATAATAATATAAATAAAAACAAATTAAAAAAATGAAACCTTAAACGTGATCATAGGCACTAACCCATCTTTATCCCTTCGTCTTCATCTTTACTCTACACACCGAATCCACATAGCAACGCCGCAAACCCTGTCGGAGACACCCTTATCTATTCCACCTCCGTCTTCTCTTGCTGGAAACCTCCATCGACAACCAACCAACGCCACTATCTACTTCACATCCCTGTAACGCACCTACAGTCCTCCAACCTCTTGGAACGGTGGTGATACCACTCGATCAAACCATCTTCATAAAAATCCAACACCACACTGCCACAATGGACATCCTACAAATTGATTGAAGAACACATACACAGACAGAGACAAACATCTAAAATGTAATACCTTTTCCAGGTATTACTTAATTTATTTAAGATCTAGGGTTTTGGTGTGTGGACTCGGCGAGTTGGGAGTCCAACTCGTCGAGTTGAGGGCATTTCAAGGACACGGGATCTACACCTTACTCGATGAGCTGGAAGGCCGACTCGACGAGTAGGAGCTGTAAAGATAAAACCCTAATTTTAGGGTTTGCACCCTATATAATCTCCTTAAGAGCCTTAAGGTTGACTTCCCATCAGCCTCCAAACCCTAAGAATGTATGTGCTAACTCTAATCCCCATTCTCTTCCATTTTGTGGGCTAGAGTGACTTTTAAAGCTTAAGAAGAAGGAGATTGTGAGAAGATCCAGCAAACCAAGCACCCATCCTTGAGCTTGACCATCTTGTGGACTGTTGTAAGTCTTCAAGACTCAATTTTTATCATAGAATATGGCTAGATCTTGAGTTTACTCTTCATTTCCTACCCTTCTTGTTGATTGCATGCATGGGGTTCATAAAGTTTACAACTTTATGAATCTCCATGGCAAAATGGTCCCAAGGTGGGCTAGATCTGGCCTTTGGTCGATCAAGGACACCATGCAAGGGTTTTTATGGCATATTTCCCTCTTTTTGGTGATTTTAACCTAGGGACATGCATTGGACATGCATGTCCATAGAGCATCCATCTTTGGAATGTTTTAAGGACTAGAAACTTTTCTGGAAAGGAGGGATTTCAGATCCCTAGAGTTTTGGACCATATGGCAAAGCTTTGGAGCTTTTCAACCTTTGATAAGGCCCTTAAAGCATTTGGAACGGTTCTAGAGGGTAAAATTGGAAACGTTATCCTTCTAGATATCATAGGGCTTCAGATCTAAGCCCTGGAGTCCCTGGATTCGGTGTATCATCACAACAAGCAAACAGGAAGGGGGACTTGACGAGTTGCCCTAGCAACTCGACGAATCGGATCAGGTTTCCCCACCTTCTAAATATCAAGTGAACTCGTCGACTTGATGAAACAACTTG
The DNA here is from genome assembly GCF_002870075.4 of Lactuca sativa. Taxonomy (NCBI): domain Eukaryota; kingdom Viridiplantae; phylum Streptophyta; class Magnoliopsida; order Asterales; family Asteraceae; genus Lactuca; species Lactuca sativa. The sequence continues at coordinate 265,199,754 of NC_056625.2, forward strand.
GCAAGTTGACTAAGGTTTGATCACGTCGTCTGGACTCAGTAGGAACTCGACGAGTCGCTAGATGCACTCGACGAGTTAAGGTCAACATGGACTGTTGACTTTGACTATTGACCTTGACTTTACCAAGGTTGGCTAGGGTTAACCTTGAGGATAATTCTAGGATTATGATAATTCTATCTAATGACGCTTACATGAAATTGAGTTGGAGCAACACGTGAGACATATCTGGTTCTAGCTTGTCAGTTCAGCATTTGAGAGAGGTGAGTCTTCTCACCATAGCAATGGGTCTATGGCACCAAGGCCGACCTATTTTATGTTACATGGTACACTAGCTATACTAGAGATATGTGGTATGATAGTTAGCTTTATGCCAAGTGGCACACTAGTTATTATATGATATTTGCATGAAAGACCCCGTGGGGAGCCCATAGCAATTGGATATAAGACCACATGGGGGAGCCCATGGCATTCCTAGGTAGAGACCATGTGGGGTAACCCATGGCACGATGGTATATGACCTTGGGGGAGCCCATGACATCCTTATATGTTTATATATGTGTTTTGTAGCATGATAGATATTTCTGTGATATATGATATGCTAGTTGATTATGTATGTTATTGCATGGAAGACCCCGAGGGGAGCCCGTGGTAGTTGGATATAAGACCATGTTGGGGAGCCCATGGCATTTCTAGGTAAAGACCATGTGGGCTAGCCCATGGCATGAAGGTGTAAGACCCTGGGGGAGTCCACGACATCCTTACAGGTTTATATATGCATGGCTTATGTGGTATATGTAGCTTGTATATCTAATATAGTATGTGTTATGTGGATTATATGCAGGGTATGCTCGGGGGGGGGGGGGGGGGACTCACTAAGCATTAGCTTACAAGTTGTGGATTTGTTTCAGGTACATCGGATCCTAAGGGAAAAGGCATGGCTTGATGGCGTGGCGTGCACTCTCATACATGCGTTTTATGGGACACTCTGTAATTTTAAATAAAAGTTGTAATTGATATGAGTTTGAAAACAATTATATATGGGATTTTGTAATTTATGGAAATGTGTTTGGATAATCAAAAAGGAAAATTTTCCTTTGAAAAATCGGTTTGTTACAAGTTCGCATCAGAGCCTTGGTTTGAGGGATTCGGGCACACTCTTGGGTGTGTCAGTACTCAAACTAAGGAAATGGTAAAATTGTTTTCAAAAAAAAAATGAAAAAGCTTTTAAAGAAGGGAAAATATGAGAGTGCAACGTGCGTGATTAGTCGAGCCAAGTAAGTAGTTCCCCAAGGTGTTAGCCATGTTATACTGATGTTTGAGATTTGATAATCATATGGAACTTGCTATATGTATGCTTTAAAATTGTATACGGTTAGGAGCTTATAGCCTCAGAATGATTGATTTGGCATTATTTCTTGTTCCTTGTTTGGTTGTGGTCCTAGGGTAGAATCTTTTATTCGAAAGTCTATTTGATCCTCTTCTATGTATAATTTGCATGCATAAAGGCAACCAGATATGAATGGTATGGGTAGAGAAAATCTTAGGACAACCTAGGATTTGAGAGGTACGGTAGTATGTGTAGTGTGATTTATTTTGGGACGAATTGAAGTTGTCAGGTAGAGCATCGGGAAAGGTACAGGTAGGTGTGGAAGGTAGTATTGGGCCCGCACTATTGAAAGCACAGGACATGTACCCGAACCAATGTTAGATCTGACAACTCCAAGGAGTACTAATATGGGAGGATCCCCTTTATGAGTATCCTGATCGTTATGATTTATGACATTTTAGTTCAACATGGTGGTGACACGATTTGGAGCATGGGGATCAGGATCGTGATCTGGATCTGGGGATGGATCAAGCGACACTACCGATGTCATCGATGAGAGGCTGCGCTAGCTTATTGCAGCCGAGGTTACGAGGGGCATCCTTGACGCTACCCCATCATCTTTTGGGATGGTCAAGGAGGGTATGATGGACATTATGGAGGAGAGGCTCAGGGTATTCAGAGCCGAGATCGCTGCATGACAGGTTAGGGCCCGAACTCCCTAATTTTGGGAGCTCAAAGCGTGCAGAGCGCCAGAGTTTTTCGGGGTCAGGGACCCCATTATTAGCCGACGATGGGTTGCGGATATCTAGAATGCCAAGCGCACGAGTTCTTTCCCAGATGCGGGAAAGGTGGGATTTTCTTCTTCTATGCTGAGAGACAGAGCCCAAGATTGGTGGGGCGAGGTTACTAGCTAGGTGGGAGCAGTCGGTGTGGCTGAGATGACATGGGCCGAGTCTGTCTGGCGATTTGACATGGAGTTTGCTCTAGCCATTGAGGTGCAGAGGATAGTGAGGGAGTTCCAGTATCTCCAGCAGACCACCGAGACTGTGGCGGAGATCACCGCCAAGTTTCGTGAGCGAGCATTGTTGATTCCACAGTATGCTAACGATGAGGATATGCGGAGGACGAGATATCATTCCATGTTGAGGGATGATATCTGGGAGTTTGTGAGCTTTACAAGGTGGAAAGCCCTGAACGAGATAGTGGAGAAGGCCTAGGAATGGGAGATGGAGTTGGACTTCCGCACCAAGTGGAAGTCGGAGCAAGCACATGTAGTGGTGGGTCAGGCTATGATGCCTAAGACCTCAGACACTTCCTGCAGGGGCCAGTAGGGTCGGGGCCGAAGTTTCAGGTATGGTAAATCGCACAGTAGGTCTTGTCAGACAACATGAATATCGGGATGTTACTCTTGTGGTCAACAGGGCCATTTGAGCAGGGATTGCCCCTAGAAGGGCTTGATATGTTTCCACTACAACCTGACTGGCCATAAAAAGGCCGACTGTATGAGGTTGCAGGGAGGGGGAGGAGTAGTGGCGGTGGCTGCACCCGCCACACTAAGGATCACTAATTGCCGCCCTGCTAAGGCGGATGCCCCAACAGTGAAGAGCCACGCATTTCAGCTGGCTACCAAGGAGGCTCGGGCAGCGCCAGACGTTGTGGCCGGTACGTGTCTAATATTCTTTGCTCTTATTATTTTTATGAATTATGTGTACTTTATGCTTGTATAGGGACCTTTTTGGTCAATGTTATGTCTGTTTATATCTTGTTTGATTCAGGTGCTACCCGATCGTTCGTGTCCCTTGCACTTAGCTAGAAGTTTTGGGACGTGTTGGGAACTTTGGATTCCCCACTCGAGGTAGAGATTGCAGATGACCACAATGTGAGTGTTGCAAGGGTGTATCAGGACTGTGTCCTAAATGCGTTAGGTGAGAGGTTTCGTGTTGATCTAGTCCTGATATCATTGTGAGGGTTAAAGGTGATTGTCAGGATGGATTGGTTGGGGGCCAATGGGGCCATGATTGATTGCGAGCACCAGTTGGTTAGAGTTCGAACCCCAAGTAGGGGAGAACTAGTTATACATGGTAAGAGAGCCTCGTACGGGCCAACTCTCTGTTCGGCTGCGAGTGCTTGGAGATTTCTTTAGTAGGGATGTACGAGATTTATGGCTTATATCTCATATACGAGGGTTGAGACCATGACGGATGTGGGCAGTGTGTCGGTTGTACAGTAATTTCGGGATGTTTTTCCCGAAGAGTTACCAGGAGTGCCTCTGGAGAGGCAGGTGGAGTTCCGAATTGATTTGGTTTTAGGTGCCGCTCCAATAGCAAAGGCACCATACCAGTTTGCACCGCCCAAGATGAAGGAGTTATCGACTCAACTTCAGGAGTTGCTAGACCGAGGTTTCATACGTCCGAGAAGTTCATCATGGGGAGCACCGATCCTCTTCGTGAAAAAGAAGGATGGATCATACAGGATGTGCATTGATTACTGAGAGCTGAACAAACTAACGGTGAAGAACCGTTATCCATTGCCAAGGACTGATGATTTGTTCGATCAGCTGCAGGGTGCCTCTTGGTTTTCCAAGGTTGATATTCGGTCGGGGTACCATCAGATGAGGATTCAGGAGGAGGATATACCAAAGATAGCTTTCAGGACTCGGTATGGGCATTATGAGTTTGTGGTGATGTCGTTTGGGCTCACCAATGATCCAGTAGCGTTCATGGATCTCATTAACAGGGTGTGTAGACCGATGCTAGATCGATCGGTGATCATTTTTATTGACGATGTCCTGGTCTATTCTAAGACCAAGGAGCAGCATGAGCAGCATTTAAGGGAGGTACTGAAGACTCTGAGGGCGGAAAAGCTTTATGCAAAGTTCTCCAAGTGTGATTTCTGGTTGCGTGAGGTACCGTTTATGGGGTACATCATCAATCAGGAGGGTATTTCAGTTGACCCAGCCAAGGTTGAGGCTGTGATGTGGTGGGAAGTACCGAAGAACGCATCATAGATTTGTAGCTTCTTGGGTTTAGTGGGCTATTATCAGAGATTTATTCAGGATTTCTCCAAGATTATTGTGTCATTGACCCGCTTGACCAAGAAGAATGTGACATTTCGGTGGGGCACGGATCAGCAGTTGGCTTTTGAGACCCTAAGACGGAGGTTATGCGAGGCTCCGATCCTAGTACTACTCGAAGGGTTAGTCGATTTAGTGGTCTACTGTGACACATTGATTTCAGGGTTAGGCGCGATACTGATGCAGAGGGGGGACGTGATAGCTTACACCTTGAGGCAGTTGAAACCTCATGAGGCGAATTACCCCACTCACGACTTGGAGTTAGGGGTAGTGGTGTTCACCCTCAAGATCTGGAGGCACTACTTGTATGGCGTGTGGTGCACCATCTATACTGATCACAAGATTTTGAAGTATTTGACAGATCAACAGAACCTCAACATGCGACAGAGGAGATTGATGGACGTGCTGAAGGATTATGATTGTGAGATCCTATACCATCCAGGGAAGGCTAACGTGGTGGCCGATGCTTTGAGCCGCAAGAAGGAGCGGTCCCTGATTGGGAACATTTGTATGAGGATGGCGGTGATCTCTCAATTGTTAGACATGATCAAGGAGACCCATGTCAAAGGAGTGAAGAGAGAGAATTGGAAGATAGAGTAGATTCAGGGACATTATCTTTTGTTTGCTGAGGATAGTCATGGTCTTTTGACACAATGTAGAAGAGTGTGGGTACCGGTGACTGGAGGGGTGAAACAGAGGATATTAGAGGAGGTACACAAGTCCAAGTTCTCTATACATCCAGGGGCTACAAAAATGTATAGAGACTTGAGACGGAGTTATTGGTGGCCCTGCATGAAGTGGGAGATCGCCTGGTTTGTGGAGCGGTACTTGACCTGCAGGAAGGTCAAGGCCGAGAATCAGTGGCCTCATGGCAAGCTACAGTTGCTACCCATTCCCATGTGGAAATGGGAAGAGATCACTATGGACTTCATCACGAAGTTACCGAGGACGGCGAAGGGCTTGGACGCCATATGGGTGATCGTGGACAGAATGACGAAGATTTCCCACTTCATTTCGATTTCTAAGAGTATATCCATTGAGAAGTTGGCGGATATTTATGTGCGATAGATGGTGGCTAGACACGGGGTGCCAGTGTTGGTAGTCTCTAACAGGGATGTTCGATTTATATCTAGGTTCTGGAAGAGGTTTCAAGAGGAACTGGGCACTCAACTACATTTTAGCACGACATACCACTCCCAGATCGATGGGTAGAGTGAAAGGACGATCAAGACACTAGAGGACATGCTCAGAGCATGTATGTTGAATTTTGGAGGGAGTTGGGACACATACCTCCCGTTGTCATAGGTTTCATACAACAACGGTTACCATGTCAGTATCGACCGACCGCCATTCGAGATGTTGTACGGTTGAAGGTGCAAGACCCTGGTTTGTTGGGATGAGGTTAGGCATGGGGTCATGGGGAGCACTGAGATAGTGCTCAAGACTACCGGGTTGATTCAGCAGGTGCACGACCGCCTGCGGGTTGCGCAGAGCCATCAGAAAAGTTATGCTAACCGGCGAAGATCGGATCTTGAGTTCCAGGTGGGGGACTTTATGTTACTAAAAGTTTTTCCGTGGAAAGGGGTTATCAGTTTTCGGAAGAGGGGCAAGCTAGGTCCCCGATATATCGGTCCATTCAGGATTTCTGCCTGGGTGGGAAAGATAGCATATCGACTAGACTTGTCAGATGAGCTTAGCCAGATTCAAAAAACCTTCCATGTGTTACAGCTTCGGAAGTGTGTCACGAATGAGTCTGCACTCATTTCGATGGACGACATCCAGGTGGATGAGAGCCTAAACTACATCGAGAGGCCTATTGCCATCTTAGATAGGAGGACCAAGGTTCATTGGAACAAGTAAGTGAAGTTGGTAAAGGTGCGATGGCAGCACCGCAGGGGCTCCGAGTGGACCTGGGAGCCGAAGGACGAGATGCGAGATCACTACCTGAATTTGTTGGGATCAACAAACTTCAAGGACGAATTCTAGTTCAAGTGGGGGAGACTTGTAACACCTGTTCCAGGTATTACTTAATTTATTTAAGATCTAGGTTTTTGGTGTGTGGACTCGGCGAGTTGGGAGTCTAACTCATCGAATAGAGGGCATTTCAAGGACGTGGGATCCACACCCTACTCGACGAGCTGGAAGGCCGACTCAACAAGTAGGCACGGTAAAGATAAAACCCTAATTTTAGGGTTTACACTCTATATAATCTCCTTAAGAGCCTTGAGGCTGACCTCCCATCAACCTCTAAACCCTATGAACGTCTGTGCTAACCCTTTATCCCCATTCTCTTCCATAATGTGAGCTAGAGTGACTTTTGAAGCTTAAGAAGAAGGAGAGTGTGAGAAGATCCAGCAAACCAAGCACCCATCCTTGAGCTTGACCATCTTGTGGACTGTTTTAAGTCTTCAAGACTCGATTTTTATCATATAATCTTGCTAGAACTTGAGTTTACTATTTATTTCCTACCCTTCTTGTTGATTGAATGCATGGGGTTCATAAAGTTTGCAACTTTATGAATCTTCAGGGAAAAATGGTCCCAAGGTGGGCTAGATCTGGCCTTTGGTCGAGCAAGGACACCATGCAAGGGTTTTTATGGCATATTTCCCTCTTTTTGGCCATTTTGACCTAGGGACATGCATTAGACATGCATATCCATAAGGCCTCCATCCTTGGAACGTTTTGAGAACTAGAAACTTTTCTAGAAAGGTGGGATTTCAGATCCCTAGAGTTTTGGACCATCTGGCAAAGCTTTGGAGCTTTCCAACCTTTGATAAGGACCTTAGAGCATTTGGAACGGTTCTAGAGGGTAAATTTGGAAACTTTATCCTTCTAGACACTATAGGGTTTCAGATCTAAGCCCTGGAGTCCCTGGATTCAGTGTATCATCACAAAAAGCAAACAGGAAGGGGGACTCAACGAGTTGCCCTAGCAACTCGACGAGTCAAATCGGGTTTCCCTGCCTTCTGAATATCAAGGGAACTCGTCGAGTTGATGAAACAAGTCGGCGAGTTGGCTAGGGTTTGATCAGGTTGGCTAGACTCTGTAGGAACTCGACGAGTCGCTAGATGCACTCGATGAGTTAAGGTCAACATGGACTGTTGACTTTGACTTTGACCAAGGTTGGCCAGGGTTGACCTTGAGGGTAATTCTGGGATTATGACAAGTCTATCTAATGATGCTTACATGCAGTTAAGTTGGAGCAACACATGGGACATATTTGGTTCTAGCTTGTCAGTTCAGCATTTGAGAGAGGTGAGTCTTCTCACCATACCAATGGGTCTATGGCACCAAGGCCGACCTATTTTATATTACGTGGTACACTAGCTATATTAGAGATATGTTGTATGATAGTTAGCTTTATGCCAAGTGGTATGCTAGTGATTATATGATATTTGTATGAAAGACCCCGTGGGGAGCCCGTGGCAATTGGATATAAGACCATATGGGGGAGCCCATGGCATTCCTAGGTAAAGACCATGTGGGGTAACCCATGACACGATGGTATAAGACCTTGGGTGGAGCCCACGACATCCTTATATGTTTATATATGTGTTTTGTAGCATGATAGATATTTCTGGGATATATGATATGCTAGTTGATTATGTATGTTACTGCATGGAAGACCCTGAGGGGAGCCCATGGTAGTTGGATATAAGACCATGTTGGGGAGCCCATGGCATTTCTAGTTAAAGACCATGTGGGCTAGCCCATGGTATGAAGGTGTAAGACCCTAGGGGAGTCCACGACATCCTTACAGGTTTATATATGCATGGCTTATGTGGTATATGTAGCTTGTATATCTAATATGGTATGTGTTATGTGGATTATGTGCAGGGTATGCTCTGGGGGGACTCACTAAACATTAGCTTACAGGTTGTGGATTTACTTCAGGTATATCGAATTCCAAGGGCAAGAGCAAGGCTTGATTGCGCGACGTGCACTCTCACACAGGCATTTTATTGGACACTCTGATATTTTAAATAAAAGTTGTAATTGATATGAGTTTCAAAACGCTTATATATGGGATTTTGTAATTTATGAAAATGTGTTTGGATAATCAAAAATGAAAATTTTCCTTTGAAAAATCGGGTCGTTACAAAAAATATGACCTGGAATGCCCTTAAAGCTTCAAAATTGTCAATGGTAATCGAATCATTCTCTAATTCTTCATATACCCCAGCTAACATTCCTCTTTCGACCATGAGAATAAACACGAAAACATTTACCATAATAGATTTCAATATCTATTTAGGGTTTAGTTTCAATTAGATCAAAAAAATAGAAACCCGATAACGATCACCGTTTGATATTCATAGATTTTGTTTGATTTTTTATTCACATTACAACATTGCATTTTGAATCTACCCCTATTCTTGGATGTAACATCAGTAAAAATTAGGTCAAAGATAATTCCCGTAATTATAACATACACATATTATAATCAATTTACTTTGTAATATAAGTTAATCTTTAATGAAAATTTTATTCAACACTACACGTCTATACGATTCAAAAAATATATAGAACGTCTAAATCTGACTTAGCATGAAGAAGTTATGATAAATTCTAACACTATAGCCTCTATAATAAGAGTAAATTAAAATATAATGAGAATTAGCTATTGGAATCTAAAAGAAAGTTGTAGTACTCGAAAATACGTACACGTGGATATAAAGAACGTCAAAAACGGAGCTCGTATGCGAAATTTATGGTCTTACAAAGATATAGTAGTCTGAGAGCATGACACGTGGCCAAAACCCTAGCCGCACTTGGCTCATGACGTGAGCATGTATTCTCATGACGTGAGGATGCTCCAGGACACTTCTCGAGGCTAGAAAACACCTGGTAAGGCTACATGATGACTCATGAAACCTCACGATGTGACCATATGTGTGTCACGACGACGTGACCATATGTATGTCATGACGTAAGAGGGCCCTAAACAACCTATAGATAGCAATCGAGGCTCATTCATTCGGTACACCTTCTACTTTCCGTCTCTCTGCTTTTCTGAAGTCCGTTTCCCTTCCCGGGCCCAACACGTCGAGCCTCTGACCGTTTTTCAGTTAGATTCTACAGATCACGCTACTAGGGTGAGTTTTACGGCCCCTTTTTCAATATTTTATAAATTGGGGGGGGGGGGGGGGGATACATGTTAAATAATTATATTTTGTTATTATTACGGTATAAACATTGTTCTTATTATGTTGTTACTCTGTCCATTTAATATTGATAAATATAATACACTACTCTCCTCGTATAATATCTTTAATTATTATACACTATTGTTACTCTGCCCATATAGTATCTTTAAATATTATACGATATTTAGCTAACACAACCTAAACGAGAATTGAAGATCTTGACAATAGTAATACAACGGTAAAAAGACATACGAAAACGGAAATCGAATGAAGAAGTTATGAATTTTTAACGTTCTTTTCGTGTCCCAGTCTACTAAAAATATAATAATAAAAATAAAGTTGAAACCAGCCGACGAAGTCTAAACAAAAGTTGTAGAGTATAATCTCACCTACGCGGGGATATAAAGAACGTCAAAAACAAAGCTAGTATGCGAGAGTTACGGATTTTAGAAGTTCGGGACACACAAACCGAGAGGGAGTATGCCCGGCGTACGAGAGTACGCCCCGCGTACTCAATGCAGGGCCTCGGATCGACCACGTCCCCCGCTACCCTCTAGCCTGTCCCATCCGAAGTCCGGACTGCGAAGATGGTGTAATGCATGACGTACGCCGAGCGTACGAGGGCCAGTTCCACTCCTATAAAAAGGGTATGAGGCTTCCAACTTCTTTTGCTAATTCACAACCTTTCTCCCATATTTTCTCACTCTCGAGCCTCCCCAAACTACCCCGACGCCGCGGTTACGTATCCAAGCTACGAAGGTCTGAAGGTCCGAAACTTCCAAGAAATTTTCCACTTTCCGGTCGAAGTGCTGCCCAAGAAAAATCTCGTTTTCTTAAAATCATCACACTTACCAGGTGAGTTCATACCCCTATATTTTCACGTTTTTACTGTATTTTAGGGAGGAAAATACAAGTGAAACGCAAGAAAAACTTATGTTAAAATGCAAATCGTTACATACAGTTTCTAATGATTTATCTACATTTTGTGTATGAAGGTTAAATAAGTAAAATAACGTTATTACAAATGTTATACTTTACATGCAAAGTTGGTAATACACTAAGGTTTATCATTCAAATGAAACACACTTTTGAAAAACTATAATAGGTATAATTTACGAGATATTCATGATATTTTACACTCTATAAACAATATGGTAAGGAAATACTTACATTTACAAGAGTAATGGACTTTTCGTACGTAAATCTATCTGATACAAACTTTTGTGAGACATTTAACTTCACATACTTTCAAATACGCATTTCAAGTCTTGTGTAATAAACCATAATCTCCTGTAGGGAGAGCGTGTTACTTGTGTATAGATCTATACGGGATTGACAATCCTGCACCTAAACTGTTAGCTACTGTTGGACCAGCAGGTCTGGGGTGACAAACATCATATCATTCCAACACCTGAAGAACGCTGTGACATGCAGTCTGGATCAATAGTACGGTTATAAAACTCACATGAAGTATTAAAACATTTGATTTACATGGATAACAAACGCCTTAGTGATTCTATATCCATATATAAATCTACTTACACTATCTTAGGTATGGAAAATACTTATGCATTCCGGTTTTTGGGAACTTTTAAAACTAGTATTCATTATGGAAAATATTGGATTTTCTAGATATAAACTCAGTTACTTTATACATAAAGGCATACATTTCTTATACAAAAACGCTTATGAATTCACCAACTTAATTGTTGACACTTTTTCAAAACTACTTGTATTTCTCAGGGATTCAGTAATACAGGTAAACAACAGCTTTTGGGGAAGGGACGCTAAGGCTTCAAATTTCAAACTTATTATATCATCATAATGTAATTTCTTTTGAAACATGTAAATACAATCAACAATGTAACCTTTTAAATTATATTTATGATGGTTGTGTTTGCTTTCTTTACTATTTACTCAACTGTTATGATACTAAATGAAGTTATCTACCCTCGAACGATTCCGCCATTCTGGTTTGGGGTTGTGACAGATTGGTATCATAGCATTGTTTATAGTGAACTAAGTATATCAAACCACATAAGATATACAAACTATAAATGCAAAAGGACTAAAACTCTCTGACAAAGCATTTTCACACCAACCATACTTCATTTAATCAAAATGTTAGTTTCATAAATGTACAAATACATGCATGCAACAGTTTAATGTCGTAGTTAGAACTATACAAAAGTATGAAGACAAATTGGATACTATGACTAAGCCTCAGAATATGTAATCAGATCTAGGATGAATATAGCCTGATCAACTATATTTAACCAAGATATGACCAATGTATGTCGGGGAATAGTCTAGTGAGCAACAAGTAAAAAACCTACCAAAGAAACACTAGAATCAAACTTACAAATTTAAATACTATAGGAGTATTTATGACGCAATAAAAACTATAACAATCTAGTAAACCCCGACATTTCGTTAGGACTAGGATCGTCAATTAAATAAAAACTAAAAACTTTCACTGACAGGTCTATAATTGCAAAGTGCATACTTTAAGGTTACACATGAGTGAGGTTGCATGGGTTTAGGATTTATGATTTCGCATTAGGTCCTTTTCCTTGTTTGGATGTGGGCTTAGAGTGAAGCTATTTATCCAATGGTCCATTCGACCTCAAATATATGTATTTTGTATACACTAGGTAATTATACGATGACTCGATGTAGGATTTATCATAAAATTTTCTTTTACACTCAAGTTTTATATATAATTCTCTTATCTCTATTCTAGATCAGACAAAATGGCAGGATTTCATATCCCTGGGGATCCCTACTTACCAAATCAGGGCAATGGAGGTTGGATTGATGAAGATCCAGAAAAGGAACCCGAAGAGGACGAAGAGGACGAAGAAGAGGAAGCAGATGATGAAGGCACTGACTTAGAACCCGAGATCTACGATCCTCCCCAGGTAGTACCAGATCTACGGCGGGACTTTCAGGTCCCAACACCCCTCTGGGCTGTAAATGTGAAACGATGGAGCAGGGAACAAGGACAACGCCCACCCTACGACATGGGAAAAAGCTTTTATGACCTCCATAGCGGAGGTTCGGCTGACAAAGCACTCCCTGTCAGGGTTCGTCGCATCGCCAACCAAGGCGAACAAACAAGGGTAAACGCCAACCAAATCATGGACGTTGGAGCCACTGCCCAAATCACAACGATACGTCTTTGTCGCCTGGACGAAGAACATGATCGAACAATAGAGCACACCTTTTCCCTCCATAAATACATTACCCCTGCTAGAGCCGAGGTAAGGGAGTTCCGGAAAAACCAAGCCGAAATGGAGAGGCACGTAATCGAGGCTAAACTTCAAGTAACTCGAGCTCGGACTTTCACGACAACATACCATGGTCCGCAGCGTACCACCCGCTCGGAGTAGATCGCATACTTCCTGTGTTATGTTTATACTTATCAAGTGAGCGTTGGTGCTACTATTTCCTTTATGTATGTAAACCCGACGGATTGTGAGTATGCAATTCGAGGGTCTGAATGTGGTCAAATTTTCCCATTTTCATTGATGTATTCTAGACCTGTGTGTCACAACTAGAAATTTTGAGGCCTTGTAACTACAACACTTATAACAACTATGAATCAATAACATGAAAGCATGCATGATGCTTATTCTATAACAACAAAACTTCATCAAATACTTCATTCTAACACTACAAATGGTCAAAAAAGAATTGGAAACCTTTGAAATCACGATTTAAGTCCATTTTGGACTAGGATTTCCTTATTGGTCCTAATGGACTAATAAATTTCCAATTTGTCTATCTTGAACCTAGAACTCTCTAATGCGCCCTAAATGGACCCATATACATGAAACATAATATTTTGGGCCTCAATGGGTCACAACCAACTAATTTATCCCTATTAGGTCATAAAAATTACACTTTGATTTATTTGGGCCCAAACATCATCTAAAGTAAGTCATAATATGGGCTAAGCACTCAAGACCCAATTCTTTCTCTTTTCCCTCTCTATTCTCGGCCCAAGTCTACAAAGAGGAGGAGTTGACTTTGTGTGTGGGCCACATCATTTTTACATAATGGTTTTCCATGCAACTCTATTATTTCCTTGCAACCATCCTTTCAGTCATCTCTCTTCTTCTCTCTTTCTTCTTCTCAGCCGAGAGTCTCCCAAACACACACACACACACACACTTCACTCAAAACTCTCTCAAAGAAACTCTCTCCATTCCTCTCCAAATTTTCGAGATCTTGGAAGCTTTTCAAAGGGATCATTCCACAAAACTCATCATCTAAGGTAAGTTCATGCTTGGATCTATGACCTAAACTCTTTGTTTTATCAAAAAACTCTTTCTAATCCAGACAAAATCATGATCACCCTCTTAGAAATCATCTAAGTTCGAGATCTTCCAAAGAAGGTTGCTAAAGCCGAGAAATAACATCAAACTCCTTCTATTCTTCTTCCAAACCAAAACTACAACTCAAGGTGAGCTTCATACCCGTCTCTTTTCGGTTTTCATATGTTTTATGGGGGAGAATACAAGAAAATGTGTAGATCTATGTGTATATGTATGCTATGTGTGATTTTATGCATGTATGTGTGTGATTTTATGTGTTTTTGTGATGAAAATGTAACCAAAAGGGGTATTAACTCGAGATCTATGACATGAGAAAGGAAAAAAAACATAATCTAAGTTATTTTACACTAATCTAGTCAAGAAAAATAGCTTATAAGGTTATGAGGAACACATTCTAACATAAAACCCATTTTAGGGCTTAAATTGTCAAAAATACAAAACTTGGGTTAAAAACTGTCAAGTCACGGGTTCTTGAGGGTCAGAAGAGTCAAAACAGTTTCTATAATCATTTTTCTGAATATTAGAATTTTCAAAGGACTTGAAATGTAAATTTTTAGCTTAATGGGCTAAATTTAGGCTTTTCGGCCCAATAAGCCCAAAATTGCGAAATTTGAAGTTTTAAGGGGCTGAATTGTAACATTCTGCAAAACAGGGGATAAGAAGTAAAATAAAACTATTTCAAAGGTAAAAATGTTTTTCAAAATTCAAAAAGGATAAAAAATGTAAACTTTTTATATTTTGGGCCAAAACTTTAAAAGTTGCGAAATAAGGGGTTCTAACCGAGAAACTCCATTTTGGAAGGGCTAAAGCTGTTTACAAACTTAATTTTGGGTTAAAAATGTCTTTTCAACAACTTTATGATACGAAAGCGTCAAGGAAAATGTTTTAAGGACTAAAAATGAAATTCTTTTATATAAAGGACTAAAAGTGTTATTTTTTATAAAAGAAAGGTAGAGAAAAGGTAAAAATCATACTTTTAAACAAATTAATTCATTAAGACAAAATACAAGATACCCGACTAGCGACGAAACAGAAAACGAATACACCTTCAATACCAAATATCGTTATAAACGAATTGATTCGGTCTCGAATCAATACAAAACAACAATCATCAAATTAAAAACACTTCAATAGATACGTGATGACTACAATGAGTAAATCTACAAACTTTGGGCTTATGAGTTTCAAATCATGCTTGTTGGGCCTTGCAAGCCCACCAACATGATCTTTGGGCCCAAAGGGATAACGCTTATATGTTATTGGGCCTTCAATGACCCAATATTTTATAAAAGGACTTTCAATAGCTTTTATGTGCTAGTGGGCCAAAGTGTCCCGTTAGAAAAGCTAGCTAGTAAGGTTACAGTAATCAAATGCCAGTTGGACCATCGTGTCTTTCGCATCCGCGATAGCCTAAGGTACTTACAATAGTAGTGGGACATAATGCTCCCCTTCTCTTCGTTCGTTAAGGCTTACAAGAAATCAAAGTAGACAAAAATTAGGACGATATACAATGTGGATTAATCAATATTCATTTGTTAAGACAATACAAAAATTAGTAATCATGAATACATTTCAACATCGGAAAACGTCGAGTTTTCCAGGGAATTCAATACTACTCGTTCGAAAGTTTATAACTATAATACAAAATACCCTTCATATATATATATATATATATATATATATATATATATATATATATATATATATATATATATATATATATGTTTTTAAAATCATTCATGCATCAACTTATGGATCTTCACACTTTGATAAACAATAGTCTTTTCAGAAAATAACGGACTTTCTAGGTTTTACAAACTACACAAACCTTTTTATCACAACATTGCTTATGAACTCACCAATATTTCATATGTTGACGTTTTTCTAAATAACTTGTATTCTCTGGTAACAGGTAAGCGGAAGAGTTATAAGAAGTAATGTTAGATGTTATGTTGTTAAATCTACTCAAACTATTTAGGTTATGAATGTGTAATGTTAAAACAATGTACTTGATGTGAACAATTCCAGTTGTAATATATTGATGCATGGTGACGTTAATGTTATGATTCATGTATATTCATTATGATTATATTCGATTAAAGTCACGCGAGCCCTCGGACGTTTCCGCCGTCTGGTTCGGGGATGTGACAGGTTGGTATCAGAGCATTGTTTATAGTGAACTAGCATATCTAACCACACATTGATATGCAACTATAAACCAAAAAGGGACTAACCCAACTCTGAACAAAACAAAACAAATAAAAACACAATTATAAAACATCTTTTTCTGTGCGAATTAGGAAACAGAATATAAATCCAAACCAAACAAGATATTGCTATCATCTCGGGTAAGCCGGGACTGTACATGGTTGTATTAAGGTGAGGATGTAGCCTGATCAACTATATTTCCTCCAAGGTGCAACTATCACGTGTCCCGAGGAAATCGCGATGGTAGAAAAACCTAAGAGCATACCCCTTTATCACCAAAAAGAGCACGACAACTTAATCTATACTATAATAGAAGCGTCATAGGAGTAATGATAGTTATTCGCATACCTCTTCTCAGTCGACATGGAAGGAGAACACCAGGGCCTTCAGTTTCATCAAGCCCCAGTAACCCACGGGAGGATCAAGGATGAGCCAGAGGTAGATCAAGGAGGGGCACACGACATTGGACCTGAAGAGGAACAGGACGAATACGTAATAGTTAATTTCGATGAGCTGGACCAGGAGCCAGGCGAAGAAAAGGGTGTAGAGGAGGCACGCAGTGAACACCACTAGTCGGAAACCCCGCCAGATTCTCGCGCGTTCCAAGGGGTTGATACAGACTATCTACGCTCTCTCGAGGAGGCAATTATCTGCCTGAAGCTTCAACTTATTATGTTCAGGGCAAGGGCTATGCGATCCGAGCATAAAGTAGAGGTAATCACCCAAGAAGCGGATGAACTGGCTGAACTTCTGATATGTCATCTCGACGATTGAGCGTCGACATCATCCTTACTCATAAGGCCTGCTCTACTACCTGCTATATAGGCCTCACCGTACAGGGAAATTGTTATACCCATCCTTAGTATTAGGCGTACGTGATCTATGCTAGGTATCATCGACTCCATGTTTAAGTGATTACACTACTCATAGAGCCGTTATGCTGCCGAAATTGCACCACTTATGTATGCTCTCTTGAGCAAAAATTTCATGTATCAAAAATGCGGATAATATTAATGAAAAGTTTTATGTGTTCCACTGTGATGTTATAATCTGCTATGTGTTATATATATCCATGATTGTATGCTAAAATATGAAATTGCTTAAGTTCGTGCCACACACCTAGTTTATAGGATCACCATCTCACGAAACCATAGGCAGTCAACATCTTTCCGTTCCATGACAGAAAGTTGCCTCGACGACCAACTCGCGGTAACCCTGAACCAACCCCTCCAGAGGTGGACTCAACTGCATTCCAAGCAGCTGTGTCTGCTGCGGTCACCGCAACAATGGCAAAGATTCACCAAGGGAACAATGGAGGAGTCAACAGACAAGGGGCAGGAAGTTTGAACGACGGGATCAATCAAGGACCAACCAAAACATGCTCCTACAAGGATTTCACCAATGCTAAGCCGCGAACCTTTAATGGAACGAGTGGTGTGATAGCCCTGAAAAGGTGGATTGAGAAGGTGGAATCAGTGTTCGAAATATGTGAATGCCCCGAGGACTTGAATGTGAAGTTTGTCGCGTGTACCTTTGTCGATCAGGCTCTCACTTGGTGGAATGGACATATAGAGGCCATGAGTCTCCCTGTAGCCAACTCTATGACATGGACGGAGCTGAAGGAAATGCTGATGGATGAGTATTGCCCTCGTGGTGAAATCCAGAAGATGGAGCAAGAGCTGTGGGATCTCACCGTCCGAAACTCTGATATAGATGCATACATATCAAAGTTTAACGAGCTGTCATTATTGTGCCCTGGCATGATTACGTCTGAAGGAAAGAAAATCGAACGATTCATCTGGGGATTGACCTCCCCAATCCAAGGAAATGTGATTGCTGCCAAACCTGAAACGTTCGACAGTGCCAAGAGATTGGCCAAGAAGTTGTACGACCACAACAACAAAAAGGGCGAGAAGCCAGCGGAAATTGAGGGCAAGAAAGAGAATGACAACAAGAAAGGAAAGAACAACAAGAGAAAAGGGCGAAAAGGCTCGGAATCGGCAAAGAAGCAACAAACGGTGACGGTCAATGCTGCAACCACTCAATTACCCTTCACACCACATGCTCCAGCCTCAGCTAATCCAAGTGACCTAGGCAGTATTCTGGGAATCTCCCAAAGTGCAACTACCACCATAACGGCGAATGTAGGGAAATGCATTGCACCAATTGCAATCGGAAGGGTCACACTGCAAAGTATTGCAGGACCTATCCTCCCTAAATTCAACCACAAGGAAACAACAACAACAGCAACTGCAACAACAACACCAACAACAGCAGCAGCAATAACACGGGATCAAGCCCCACTTGCTACGGATGTGGAAGGACAGGGCATATCCGTCGGAATTGCCCCAACACCAACAACCATAGGAACATAGGAACAGGAAGGGTGCAAGCTAAGGGTCAGGGAGAAGCGGTTCAGGATCCCACTGTTGTTACTGGTACGTTTCTCCTAAACCACACTTATGCATGCATCCTATTTGATACCGGAGCAGAACGGAGTTTTGTGAGCAACAAATTCAAACACTTGTTAAATCAACAACCCCAGAAGCTTAATGAAACCTTCACGGTGGAAATGGCTAATGGGAAGACACAATCCACTGGGGAAATCTATATCGGATGTACCCTAGCCTTAAATCACCACGTCTTTCAAATAAACTTAATACTGTTTCCATTAGGAGTTTTGATGTGATTGTTGGCATGGATTGGTTAAGCCCCCACCATGCTGAAATTATGTGTCACGAGAAGGTTGTTCGCCTTTATCTCCCAAATCACGAAACCCTAGTTTTTTACAGGGACAAACCCAGCACAAACCTTCGTCTTATCTCGTGCATTAAAGCACAGAAGTACCTACAAAAGAAGGACTTGACGTTCCTAGATCACATATTAGACAAATCCAAGAAAGAGGTCAACATTCAAGACATTCCAGTAGCTTGTGAATTCTCAGATGTCTTTCCTGATGAACTTCCAGGAATACCCCCAGAAAGACAAGTCGAGTTTCGAATTGACCTTATACCAGGAGCTACCCCCATCGCCAAAGCGTCGTACAGATTGGCTCCTGCGGAGATGCAAGAGTTGTCCAGTCAACTCAGTGAGCTTTTCGATAAAGGATTCATCCGACCCAGTTTCTCACCTTGGGGAGCTCCAGTTCTCTTTGTCAAGAAGAAAGATGGTACATTCAGGATGTGTATCGACTACAGAGAACTTAACAAGCTTACTGTCAAAAATCGATATCCACTTCCACGAATCGACGACCTATTCGACCAGCTCCAAGGAGGTAGTCACTTCTCAAAGATAGATCTGCGATCTGGATACCACCAACTCAAGGTCCGGGAGGAGGATATTCCAAAAACCGCCTTCCGAACTCGTTACGGACATTATGAATTTGTTGTAATGCCCTTCGGTCTAACGAATGCTCCTGCCGCATTCATGGACCTAATGAATCGAATCTGCCGACCTTTTCTTTATACTTTCGTTATCGTTTTCATCGATGATATCCTCGTTTATTCCCGAAGCAAAGAGGAACACGGCCAACATCTTCGACAGATCCTGGAAACCCTGCGAACAGAAAAGTTGTACGCAAAACTCTCCAAGTGCGAGTTTTGGCTCCGAAGCGTGAACTTTTTTGGGATATGTTGTTAGTCAGGAAGGAATTCATGTGGATCCTTCTAAAATCCAAGCTATCGAAGGATGGGCAATCCCAACACCACCCACAGAAATTCGCCAGTTTCTGGGTCTCGCAGACTATTACAGGAGATTCATCCAGAACTTCTCTAGGACGGCCAAACCGCTTACCATACTTACACAAAAGGGCGTACCCTTTGTATGGACGGACAAGCAGGAAGCCACTTTTCGATCTCTGAAGCAAGAACTCTGTAGTGCGCTGGTGCTATTGCTACCCGAAGGAACGTATGACTTTATAGTCTACTGCGATGCGTCAAATCAGGGTTTAGGCTGTGTACTCATGCAGCATGGAAAGGTGATATCTTACACGTCCCGGCAGCTAAAGAAGCACAAAGTGAATTATACGACCCACGATCTGGAGCTGGGAGCAGTGGTCTTTGCCTTGAAGATTTGGAGACACTACCTGTACGGTACCAAGTGCACTATCTTCACTGACCACAAGAGTCTTCAGCACATCTTGAATCAAAAGGAGCTAAACATGAGGCAACGAAGATGGGTCGAACTACTAAACGACTATGAGTGCGAAATCAAGTATCATCCATGCAAGGCTAACGTGGTAGCCGATGCCTTGAGTCGGAAAGAACACTCAAGTCGTCGTGTGAAAACTCTCTCGATAACCATCCAATCCCACCTGACCTCACAAATCAAAACGGCCCAATCAGATGCCATGAAGGAAGAAAACAAAACAAGTGAAGCGCTGCGTGGAATGAAGAAGAACTTGGAGGTGAAGGAAGATGGAGCATACTACTTCATGAACCGCATATGGGTCCTTAAACTTAGGGGATTAAGAGAGGTAGTCATGAACGATGCTCACAAGACGTGATACTTCATCCATCCGGGTTCAGACAAAATGTACTTGGATGTTAAGCAACATTATTAGTGGCCAAATATGACGGCAGAGATTGCCACTTACGTGAGCAAGTGCCTCACTTGCGCTAAAGTAAAGGTGGAATATTAGAAGCCCTCTGGATTACTACATCAGCCAGTAATTCCCGAGTGGAAATGGGAAAGGATCACCATGGATTTTGTGACCAAACTACCCAAGTCGACGGACGGTTTGGAAACAATCTGGGTAATAGTTGATAGACTAACGAAATCTACCCATTTCCTGCCAATAAAGGAGTCCTACAAGATGGAGCACCTGACAAGAATCTACATCAAAGAAATCGTGAGACTCCACGGAGTACCGGTATCTATCATTTCAGATAGAGATAGTAGATTTACTTTACGCTTTTGGCAATCGCTTCAGAGAGCTATTGGAACACAACTCGATATGAGCACTGCCTACCATCCACAAACGGGTGGCCAAAGCGAGCGAACCATCCAAACTCTAGAAGATATGCTCCGAGCGTGTGTAATAGACTTTAGAAGATCATGGGATACCCACTTGCCTTTGATCAAGTTCTCGTATAACAACAGTTATCACTTGAGTATCAAAGTTGCTCCTTTCGAAGCATTATACGAGCGTAAATGTCGATCACCGTTGTGCTGGGCTGAGGTATGACACACCTAGCTAGCGAAAGGGAAAACGCCAAACAATGCCTTAACGAGACTAGAAATCATATGCGAGACGACCGGAGAAGATAATTCAGATTAGGGCACGAGTACAATCGTCACGAGACAGACAGAAGAGCTACGCCGATAAACGACGAAATCCCTTGGAATTCGAAGTCGGAGATAGGGTGTTACTAAGAGTCTCTCCTTGGAAAAGAGTGATTCGTTTTGGGAAGCGGAGAAAACTGAACCCTCGATACATTGGACCCTTCGAGATTCTTGCCCGAATCGGTCCAGTGACTTATAGATTGCAACTACCCGCCGAGCTCAGCAGTGTACACCCTGTGTTCCACGTCTCCAACTTTAAGAAGTGCTTATCTGACGAGACTCTCGTCATTCCATTAGAGGAAATCGAAATCAATGAGAACCTTCTGTTCATCGAGGAGCCAGTTGAAATCATGGACCGAGAGGTAAAGCGTACCAAGCAGAACCGCATTCCAATTGTGAAAGTTCGATGGAACGCGAGACGCGGACCAGAATTCACATGGGAACGCGAAGATCAAATGAAGCAGAAGTACCCTCATTTATTCTCGCATTCTCAAATCTAGCTTTCAAAAGAATTTCCGGACGAAATTCCCTCTAACGGGGGGATGATGTCACAACTAGAAATTTTGAGGCCTTGTAACTACAACACTTATAACAACTATAAATCATTAACATGAAAGCATACATGATGCTTATTCTATAACAACAAAACTTCATCAAATACTTCATTCTAACACTACAAATGGTCAACAAAGAATTGGAAACCTTTGAAATCACGATTTAAGTCCATTTTGGACTAGGATTTCCTTATTGGTCCTAATGGACTAATAAATTTCCAATTTGTCTATCTTGAACCTAGAACTCTCTAATGCGCCCTAAATGGACCCATATACATGAACATAATATTTTGGGCCTCAATGGGTCACAACCAACTAATTTATCCCTATTAGGTCATAAAAATTACACTTTGATTTATTTGGGCCCAAACATCATCTAAAGTGAGTCATATTATGGGCTAAGCACTCAAGACCCAATTCTTTCTCTTTTCCATCTCCATTCTCGGCCCAAGCCCACAAAGAGGAAGAGTTGACTTTGTGTGTGTGCCACCTCATTTTTACATAATGGTTTTCCATGCAACTCTTATATTTCCTTGCAACCATCCTTTCACTCATCTCTCTTCTTCTCTCTTTCTTCTTCTCGGCTGAGAGTCTCCCAAACACACACGCACACTTCACTCAAAACTCTCTCAAAGAAACTCTCTCCATTCCTCTCCAAATTTTCGAGATCTAGGAAGCTTTCAAAGGGATCATTCCACAAAACTCATCATCTAAGGTAAGTTCATGCTTGGATCTATGACCTAAACTCTTTGTTTTATCAAAAACCTCTTTCTAATCCATACAAAATCATGATCACCCTCTTAGAAATCATCTAAGTTCGAGATCTTCCAAGGAAGGTTGCTAAAACCGAGAAATAGCATCAAACTCCTTCTATTCTTCTTCAAAACCGAAACTACAACTCAAGGTGAGCTTCATACCCGTCTCTTTTTAGTTTTCATATGTTTTATGGGGGAGAATACAAGAAAATGTGTAGATCTATGTGTATATGTATGCTATATGTGATTTTATGCATGTATGTGTGTGATTTTATGTGTTTTTGTGATGAAAATGTAACCAAAAGGGGTATTAACTCGAGATCTATGACATGAGAAAGGAAACAAACATAATCTAAGTTATTTTACACTAATCTAGTCAAGAAAAATAGCTTATAAGGTTATGAGGAACATATTCTAACATAAAACCCATTTTAGGGCTTAAATTGTCAAAATACAAAACTTGGGTTAAAAACTGTCATGTCACGGGTTCTTGGGGGTCAAAAGAGTCAAAATAGTTTCTATAATCATTTTTCTGAATATTAGAATTTTCAAAGGACTTGAAATGCAAATTTTTAGCTTAATGGGCTAAATTTAGGCTTTTCGGCTCAATAAGCCAAAATTGCGAAATTTGAAGTTTTAAGGGGCTGAATTGTAACATTCTGCAAAGCAGGGGATAAGAAGTAAAATAAAACTATTTCAAAGGTCAAAAATGCTTTTCAAAATTCAAAAAGGATAAAAAATGAAAACTTTTTTATATTTTGGGCCAAAACTTTAAAAGTTGCGAAATAAGGGGTTCTAACCGAGAAACTCCATTTTGGAAGGGCTAAAGTTGTTTACGAAATAAATTTTGGGTTAAAATGTCTTTTCAACAAGTTTATGATACAAAAGCGTCAAGAATAATGTTTTAAGGACTAAAAATGAAATTCTTTTATATAAAGGACTAAAAGTGTTACTTTTATAAAAGAAAGGTAGTGAAAAGGTAAAAATTATACTTTTAAACAAATTAATTCATTAAGACAAAATACAAGATACCCGACTAACGACAAAACGGAAAACGAATACACCTTAAATACCAAATATCGTTATAAACGAATTGATTCGGTCTCAAATCAATACAAAACAACAATCATCAAATTAACAACACTTTAATAGATACGTGATGACTACAATGAGTAAATCTACAAACTTTGGGCTTATGAGTTTCAAATCATGCTTGTTAGGCCTTGCAAGCCCACCAACATGATCTTTGGGCCCAAAGGGATAACGCTTATATGTTATTGGGCCTTCAATGGCCCAATATTTTATAAAAGGACTTTCAATAGCTTTTATGTGCTAGTGGGCCAAAGTGTCCCGTTAGAAAAGCTAGTAAGGTCACAGTAATCAAATGCGAGTTGGACCATCGTGTCTTTCGCATCCGCGATAGCCTAAGGTACTTACGATAGTAGTGAGACATAATGCTCCCCTTCTCTTCGTTCGTCAAGGCTTACGATAAATCAAAGTAGACAAAAATTAGGACGATATACAATGTGGATTAATCAATATTCATTCGTTAAGAAAATACAAAAAATCAGTAATCATGAATACATTTCAACATCGGAAAGCGTCGGGTGTTCAGGGGAATTCAATACTACTCGTTCGAAATTTTATAACTATAATACAAAATACCCATATATATATATATATATATATATATATATATATATATATATATATATATATATATATATATATATATATATATATATATATCAGTGTTGTAAAAATCCCGACTAGGTCCCGATTAATCTCAGATTAATCCCTTGGCGCCTAGCGATTAATCACTGCATACACAATGAGTGAAACAGTAGAACTCGATGAAATTTTAACACTTTAAAGAAGTTATATCTCGATAGAAACTATGTAAGGTATGATTAGTCTTTTATTAATCATAATAACCTATTTTGTTATGATATTAGTGGTATTTATGAACTTTTATATGATATTAGTCATATTTAATTTTTTAAAATTCAACAAATTAGCAATTAATGGTCCCCGATTAATCCTCCGATTAATCTCCGCCTAGCCAATTAATCCCTTAACCCCAGTCCACCGACTAGCTAACGTCAAGCGATTTTTACAACCTTGATATATATATATATATATATATATATATATATATATATATATATATATATATATATATATATATATATATATATATATATATATATATGTTTTTAAAATCATTCATGCATCAACTTATGGATCTTCACACTTTGATAAACAAAAGTCTTTTCAGAAAATATCGGATTTTCTGGGTTTTACAAACTACACAAACCTTTTAATCACAACATTGCTTATGAACTCACCAACATTTCATATGTTGACGTTTTTCCAAAATAACTTGTATTCTCAGGTAACAGGTAAGCGGAAGAGTTATAAGAAGTAATGTTCGATGTTATGTTGTTAAATGTACTCAAACTATTTACGTTATGTATGTGTAATGTTAAAACAATGCACTTGATGTGAACAATTCCAGTTGTAATATATTGATGCATGGTGACGTTTATGTTATGATTCATGTATATTCATTGTGATGATATTCGATTAAAGTCACGCGAGCCCTCGGACGTTTTCGTAGTCAAGTTCGGGGGTGTGACACTGTGTGAAGGTCAAATTTTCCTTATCGATGTATCGAATATTAATATCAATGAGATTGACACACATTTATTATTTCATTGGGTATTTCATTAAATTCTTAAAATAATAATAAAATCATGCGCTTGGTTTTTTTAAGTTTTCCATTTCGCAGTTAACTTACAAATTCGGTAATGTTCGGAACATAAGAATATAATACTAAGACTTTCCATAATCATTTATGAAGACTTATCAAGAATTCATCTTTTAAATTATGACAGAATCATGCCACCAAGAAGGAACCCCCGACCCATCTATACTACAGGAACACCAACACCACCTCCACCACCACCCCCATCAATTGATCATGCTGTTTTCCAAGTTGCCGTAACAGCTTCTGTCACAACAGGAATGGCACAAATGAGTAACAATGGGTCGGGAGGAGGAATAAATAGCTCTACCAATGGTCAACATCAGGGTCGTTCGGGGGAATGCACTTACAAGGACTTCACGAACAGCAAACCCATATCCTTTAATGGTACTGGAGGAGTAATGGCTCTATCTCAATTGATAGAGAAAACATAAGCAGTATTCGAGATCTGCTCATGCCCAGAGGGGAGGAAGGTAAAATTTGTTTCCTGCACTTTCTCCGAACAAGCCCTAATGTGGTGAAATGGCCACGTCAAGTCACTAACTCTGGTAGTGGCTAACTCCATGGGATGGGAAAACCTAAAACAAATGCTCATGCAAGAGTACTGCCCGAGAGGCAAAGTACAGAAGCTCGAGCAAGAGCTTTAGGCCCTAATTATGGTAGGCTCGGACATCAAGACCTATACCAATAGGTTCAGTTGCTTAGCAATACTTTGCTCGGGAATGGTTGCTTTAGATAGCAAGAAGATCGAGAGATACGTCTGGGGACTGTCACCCCAGATTCAAGGAAGTGTGCTAGCTTCCAAGCCAGTTACTTTCGATAGTGCCAAACAGTTGGCACAGTCCCTCATTGACCATGGCGTCTGCCAAGGATTCATGACTGCTTTTCCGAAGCAACCCATAGAGAGAAACAACAACAACAATACCAACAACAACAAGAAGAAGAAGTTTTGGAACAAAGGGAAGGGTCAATCTTCGCAAGAACCTTCCAAAAACAACAGATAGTGGCAGTCCATGCCGCTACTACTCCCACCACTGTTCCTGTTACCCCTACACCAGCAAAGCAATATGCTGGAAACCTACCCAAGTGCAGCAAATGCAATTTCCATCACAACGGGAATTGTCGGGTGATGCACTGTAATAACTGCAACAGGAAAGGGTACACTGCCCGTTTTTGTAAGGCACCGGCACAACCAATCACCCAAGGTCCTGGAGTCGGTGTGGCCATGCATGTTATGGGTATGGTGAATCTAGGCACTAAAAGAGAGATTTCTCTAAGTCAAGGAATGATGGTGGCACAGGAAGAGTGCTGACAATAGGATAGAATGAAGCAATAGCTAATCCCACGGTGGTTACGGGTACATTTCTCCTTAATTGCGCTTATGCATGCATACTCTTTGATTGTGGTGCGGAGAGGTGTTTCGTGAGCCATGAGTTCAAACACTTACTTAAACAAAGCCCCCAATCACTTAAAAGATATTTACAGTATAAATGGAAAATGGTACAACATAAAGCACAAACGATATGTACATAGGCTGCACACTAGATTTAAATGAACACTCGTTCCAAATCGATCTAATGTCGATCACTATAAGAAGCTTTGATGTCATCATCGGTATGGATTGGTTAAGCCTTCACCATGCCGTTATACTTTGTCACGAAAGGGCCGTTCACCTTAATCTGCTAAATGGAAAAACTCTTATCATTTAGGGGATAAACCCGGTACCCATTTACAAATCATCTCTTGCGTCAAAGCCCAAAAATACATGCGCAAAGAATACCATGCTTTCCTAGCCCACGTGGTAGATAAGGGTATCAAAGATATTCTAGAAGTCTGTGACTTCCCCGACGTCTTCCCTGAAGATCTTCCAGGGGTTCCACCAGAATGTCAAGTCGAGTTCATAATCGACTAGATTCCCGGAGCCACCCCAGTATTAAAATCGCCGTATCGTCTAGCTCCGGAAGAGATGCAGGAATTATCCAACCAATTAAATGAAATACTCAATAAAGGATTCATCAAGCCGAGCTTCCCACCTTGGGGATCTTTTCTCATGTGCATCAACTACCGAGAAGTAGACAAGCTCACAATCAAGAACCGATATCCCCTACCGCGCATAGACGACCTATTCGACTAGCTCCAAGGATCAAGCTACTTCTCAAAGATTGATTTAAGATCTGGGTACCATCAGTTGTGAGTCCTGGAAGGAGATGTTCCCAAGACGGCCTTCCGAACTCGTTACGGTCACTATGAGTTTGTAGTGATGCCCTTTGGATTAACAAATGCACCAGCAGTGTTCATGGACTTAATGAACCGAGCATGTCGTTCTTTTCTGGACAAATTTGTAATCGTGTTCATAGATGATATACTCATCTATTCGAAGAGTCAAAAAGAACATAGCCAACACCTCCGATAGGTCTTGGAAACATTAAGGGCAGAGAAGTTATATGAAAAATTCTCAAAGTGCGAATTTTGGATTCGGAAAGTAGATTTCCTTGGACACGTGGTTAGCGAAGAAGGGATACACGTGGACCCTTCCAAAATCAAGGCAATCGAAAACTGGTCAGCTCCAAGAACTCCAATGGAAATCCGACAATTCTTGGGCCTTGCTGGCTATTACCGAAGATTCATACAAAACCTCTCAAAGATTGCCGAACCACTTACCTCCCTGACTCAGAAGGGTGTAATGTACAACTGGGGAGAAAATCAAGACTCTGCGTTCCAAACACTGAAACAAGCCCTATGTTACGCACCTATATTATCCTTGCCCGAAGGAACAAAAGACTTTATGGTCTACTGCGACGCATCAAACCAAGGTCTGGGATGTGTTCTAATGCAACAAGGAAAGTTCATCACATACGCCTCGAGACAACTCAATACGCACAAAGTCAACTACACTACCCACGACCTGGAACTGGGAGCAGTCGTTTTCGCCCTAAAGATCTGGAGGCACTATCTCTACGGCACGAAATGCATAATTTTCACCAATCATAAGAGCCTTCAGCACAAACTCAACCAAAAATAACTCAACATGAGACAAAGATGATGGGTTGAACTACTGAGCGATTACGAATGCGAGATTCGTTATCATTTGGGAAAAGCTAATGTATTAGCGGATGCTCTCAGTCGAAAGGAGTACTCGGGCTGCCGAGTGAAGTCCTTAACCATGACGATCCATTCACACATGTCCATGCAAATCAAGGAAGCTCAAATGGAAGCCTTGAAAAACAGAAAACATGGATGACGAAGCCTTAAGAGGAATGGATAAAAATCTTGAAGTCAAGGGTGACAGAGTTTGTTACTTCATGAATCGAATCTGGACACCGAAGTTTTGTGGAATCAGAGACATTGTCATGAATGAGTCTCATAAGACTCGATACTCTGTGCATCCCGTTTCAGACAAGATGTATCTGGACCTCAAGAAATTATATTGGTAGCCGAACATGAAAGCCGAAATTGATGCCTATGTAGGCAAGTGTCTGACTTGCGCCAAAGTTAAGGTAAAGTACCAAAAGCCCTCAGGATTGTTACAACAACCTGAAATACCCGAGTAGAAATGGGAGCGGATAACCATGGATTTCATAACCAAGTTAGCCAAAAAAGAGGGTGGACTTGACACCATCTGGGTGATCGTCGACATATTAACCAAATCTGCGCATTTCCTACCAATAAAGGAAACTGACAGGATGGAGAAACTAGCTCGAACATACATCAGAGAGATTGTGCGACTGCATGGTGTACCAATATCCATTATCTCCGACAGAGATAGTAGATTCACCTCACGGTTCTGGTAGTCACTACGAAAATCTCTAGGGACGAGACTAGACATGAGTACTGCTTACCATCCACAAACCGACGGTCAGACTGAGAGGACCATTCTAACTTTGAAATATATGCTAAGAGCTTGTGTGATCAATTTTGGTAAGGCATGAAATACCCATTTACCACTAGTCGAGTTCTCATACAACAATAGCTATCACACTAGCATCAAGATTGCCCCATTGAAGCCCTCTATGGCCGCAAGTGCAGGTCACCTCTATGCTGGGTTGAAGTGGGTGACACACAATTAGCTAGGGGACAAGTACCTGACAACACTCTCACAGGCCCGGAAATCATAAGAGAAACGACTACGAAGATTGTCCAAATTTGAGAACGACTAAAAGCTTCAAGAGACAGACAAAAGAGTTATGCGGAAAAAAGACGGAAGCCCTTGGAATTTCAGGTTGGAGACCCAGTGCTATTGAAGGTCTCACCCTGGAAGGGATTAATACATTTTGGAAAACGTGGGAAACTAAATCCATGGTATATTGGACCATTCGAGATCCTTTCCAGGATCGACCTGATAACATATAAACTTCAATTACCGTAGGAACTCGTTAATGTACATCCTACCTTTCATATGTCAAACTTAAAGAAGTGTTTGTCCGATGAGACCCTCATCGTCCCTCTGGATGAAATCGAAATCAACGAGAGTCTCCACTTCGTAGAAGAACCAATAGAAATCATGGATAGGGAAATTAAAAGAACAAAACAAAGTCGCATACCCATTGTGAAGGTTTGCTGGAATGCCAATCGAGGACCAGAATACACCTGTGAGCGTGAAGATCAGATGAAACAAAAATACCCGCATCTTTTTCCTAGTTCATAAATACTTATCTTAGAATAAATTTCGGGATGAAATTCTCTCTAACGGGGGGATGATGTGACAACCTGATATTTCAAG
This sequence comes from Lactuca sativa, assembly GCF_002870075.4. Taxonomy (NCBI): domain Eukaryota; kingdom Viridiplantae; phylum Streptophyta; class Magnoliopsida; order Asterales; family Asteraceae; genus Lactuca; species Lactuca sativa. Next base: position 265,229,928 of record NC_056625.2, read on the forward strand.
TCAATGTAATGACCTAAAAGTCAATGATTTGCAATCTACTTTTGATATAATAAAAATAGCGTCAAAAATAAAATGTTCAAAGGTCTCAATTGGGTTGCATAAAGAAATAGATATCGTAACAAGGTTTTCATAAATATAAAGAACACAAAAATCCGAGCCATAACGAAGAAGTTATGACCAATCTAAGATTCCACAACAAAACCGATAAAACGTTGTTAAGCATAAAACGCAAAGTTTCAATAAAATACCTTTTAGCCTTTGGTATCTAAATAAATGTCGTAGATATCATCAAACCATGAACATACAACAAAAGAACGTCCAAATCTGACTTCATATGAGGAAGTTATTATTTTTCTAAGTTTCGGAATAACAATAGACAGCTAAAAACTCAAAACAGTGATCGAGTGATTTTTAGCCGACACAACCTAAAAGAAAATTGAAGATCTCGACAATAGTAATACAACGGTAAAAAGACAGATGAAACCAGCCGACAGAGCCTAAATGAAAGTTGTAGAGTATAATCTCACCTACGCGGGGATATAAAGAACGTCAAAAACAGAGCTAGTAAGCGAGAGTTACGGATTTTAGAAGTTTGGGACACACAAACCGAGGGGGAGTACGCCCAGCATACTCAATGCAGGGCCTCGGATCGATCACATCCCCCGCTATCCTTTAGCGTGTCCCATCCGAAGTCCGGCGTCCGAAGATGGCGTCATGCATGACGTACGCCCTGTTGGGTTTTGAGCATTCTAACACTTCCTAAGTGTACATGCAACCCTAATAAACCTTGGATCTATGTTTGTCTAAGGTACATGCAAAATATTATTTTCCAAGGTTTATAACCTATCTAGCATGGCATGGGGTACTTTTAAACATAAAAGAGCTAGATGAATTACATACCTTTTGTTGATTGTTGATTCCTTGGAGTTTGAGAGCCAAGCACCAATAATGTGAATGCCTCAAATGGAAATCACAAATCACCACAAACTTGGAAAATATATGAGAGAGTATACTCACTCTTACAAATCGGCCACCACTATTACACACACACTAGAGGTGTTTTTCATGCAACATAAGCTTGTTTATATATTGTGCATGGTTAGGGTGAAACCCTAATAACCCATGTCTTTTCCTCTTCCAAGGATCCATGGGTTAAAGCTCCATGGATCATCCATGGACTTCCATATAAGCTTAGCCCATTCCCAAATGAGTGTTAGCCCACACCATATAAATATAATAGCCCATGATTTAATTAGTCTTCATTTTAATCACTAAATTAATTCATAATTAATTCAAGATTAAAACTAATTAAATAATATGACTTTATATTAATATATTATAACTTATAATATATTAATAAATCGTAAGTATACAATTCTCATAAAATTATCCATAAATAGTTTGGGTGAAGTGCAACCCAAATGGACCATGTCGGGTCGGGTCAAATATATACCAAATAAGTTATGGACTTAGACACCTTATCCAACAGACTCCCACTTGGATAAGTCTAATAACTGTATTTGCCTATATTAGTTCAGGAACCAACCGGCAATCGTAGCTCTCGAAAACTCTGTTGAACTATGAAGTGCCATTTTAGATAAGTGATCATATAGACCTCTGTTCTCATGATATCAGCCGGACAAATACATGGAACAATGTCTTACTTATTGTCTGGCAGTTGTTTCTCGATTTCCGATTTGTTTGACAGAGAACTTAACCGAACACATGAATTTAGTTCTGACCGGGCCCGGTACATGGGTCAACACAAAATCATCGAGGGGCCCAGATATCGCTTCTATTCCTAGAATGAACAGATAAACTTCGACTCATATGCTTGTTCTACTACTTGTTGAATTGTACACAAAGGCACGTCTTATAAATTCAAGTTGCTGATGCATTTACGTGCAATGAATGCACAACCAACTCATAGGTAACAACTCATATCTCTAGGTTTGAAGACTTACATGATATTATCGTCTCACGATCACTCGAGATAAATTCCATGAAGTGATACAAGTCAGCGTGGGTTTATTCCAATACTCATAACTTATGAGCACTCATGAACGTTGTAGCAACCATTGCTATGTCTAAACACCTTTAGCCATCTACAAACCCAATTCATGACACTCTTGATTCATACCTACTTCCGACGTATGACCGATTGTGGAGGTTTGAATAAATTAATTATTCTGGAAGTCAAAACATACAAAACTGAAACAATAGTAAATAACTGACATTAATAGCAACACTTTACTCATAAATAAATCTCAAATTTTATTCATCATCAAACGTCGATTACATTTTACAAGTTTCAGAAAAATCTATCTAATCTGTAAAACTAATATCGTCCCTCAGCCCGATGCGCCTCGCATGCTGCAAATGCTTAACCCTCGTCAGTCCCTTCGTAAGGGGATCTGCAGGGTTCTCATCTGACGATACCCTCTTTGCCACGAGGAGTCCTTATTCTTTCTTATGTTATGAAGTGATATTTTATGTTAATGTGTCGGGATCTGCCATGATCTCTTGGTTCCTTTGCTTAGGCAACTGCACTATTGCTGTCACAGAAAATCTCCATAGGCTCCTTAATAGCTGGTACAACTCCAAGGTCTCCGATGAAGCTCTTCAGCCATATCGCCTCCTTCGCTGCTTCACTCGCTGCTATATACTTTGATTCACAAGTCGAATCAGCCACCGTCTCCTGCTTGGAACTCTTCCAAGAGATTGCCCCTCCATTTAGGGTAAAGACCCAGCCCGAATGAGAGCGGAAGTTATCCCTTTTCAGTCTGAAAACTAGCATCACTATACCCTAACACTCTCAAGTCATCGCTCCCACCAAGGGTAAGAATCCAATCCTTAGTCCTCCGCAGGCACTTGAGAATGTTCTTTACCGCAGTCCAATGAGCCTTGCCAGGGTTCCACTGATATCTGTTGACCATGCTCAAAGCAAAGGCCACATCAGGGCGGGTACAAGTCATAGCATACATGATCGAGCCCACAGCAGAAGCATACAGTAATCGACTCATCTATTCTATCTCGGCCTCTGTACTCGGACTCTGAGTCTTACTCAGTTTGGCATTGCTTTGGATCGGTAAATCTCCTTTCTTGGAATTCTACATGTTGAATCTTTTCAACACCTTATCCAAGTAGGTACTCTGACAAAGTCCAATTAGTCTTTTACTCCTTTCTCTTAATATCCTTATCCCTAGGATATAGGCAGCTTCCCCTAGGTCCTTCATAGCAAAGCACTTCCCAAGCCAAGACTTAACCTCCTGGAAGGTTGGGATGTCATTTCCTATAAGTAGTATGTCATCTACATATAGTACCAAGAAGCTAACTATACTCCCACTAGCTCTGACATACATGCAAGACTCATCTTCATTTCTCGAGAAGCCAAACTCTTTGACCTTCTCATCGAAACAAAGATTCCAGCTACGAGATGCTTGTTTTAATCCATAAATGGATTTCTCAAAATTGCACCCTCTATTAGGGTATTCTGCACTGACAAAACCCTCTGGCTGATTCATGTACACATCCTTAGCCAACTTTCCATTAAGAAAAGCGGTTTTGACATCCATTTTCCATATTTCATAATCATGAAATGCAGCAATGGCTAGCATAACCCTAATAGACTTAATCTTTGCTACTGGTGAGAAGGTTTCATCATAATCAATACCCTGAGTCTGAGTAAAACCCTTCACAACCCGTCGAGCCTTATAAGTGTGCATTTTTCCTTCCATGTCGGTATTCTTCTTGAAGATCCATTTGCACCCGACTGTTTTATGGCCTGGTACATTGTCAACCAAGTTCCAAACTTGATTTCCATACATGGACTGTATCTCGCTGTCCATAGCCTCCTTCCATTTAGCAGACTCCTGACCTGCCATGGCTTCCTTAACACTGCTAGGTTCATCCAAATTTACCAGTGTACTATCGCTGATAAATGTATCACCTTCCGTAGTAATATGAAAACCATAATAAAACTCAGGTGTGTTCCTAACCCGTGTGGAACGCCTCGGAGGTACAGACTCGTCAGCTGGCTCAACAGGAGTTTCCTCCTCAGGTTGATTGCTAGTGTCTGAGGTTCGTTCACCAATTGATTCTTGAATTTCTTCAAGATCAATTTGCCTCCCACTGTCTCCTTGGCTCATAAACTCTCTCTCACGAAAGACCCCTCTTCTTGCTACAAAGACCACATTCTCACTGGGTCTGTAGAAGAGGTAACCGAAGGATTTCTGTGGGTAGCCGATGAAAATACACCTTTCACTTCGGGGTTCGATCTTATCTTGAGTTTCACGCCTCACGAAAGCCTCGCAACCCCAAATCTGTATGTGGTCCAAATTGGGAACCTTCCCAGTCCACATCTCATGAGGTGTTTTGGTAACCTTCTTTGTAGGGACTAGATTAAGGATATGGGCGGCAGTCTCTAAGGCATACCCCCAAAAAGAGATTGGTAGCGAAGCTCGACTCATCATATAGCGAACCATATCTAACAAGGTTCGATTACGCCTCTCAGCTACACCATTCAGTTGTGGTGTCCTGGGCCGAGTCAATTGTAAGACAATCCCACACTCCTTAAGATAGTCACGGAACTCGGTACTAAGATACTCACCACCTCGATCGGATCGAAGCATCTTAATGTTCCTGCCCAATTGATTTTCTACTTCCTGTTTAAATTCTTTAAACCTTTCAAAGGTTGCTGACTTATGTTTGATTAAGTAGACATAACCATATCTACTAAAATCATCAATAAAAGTCACATAATACCGATTAGCATCCCTTATGGCAGTTTTGAATGGTCCACGCACATCAGTATGTATTAGGTCCAACAAATCCTCACCCCGTTCACAGGTACCCGTGAAGGGTGATTTTTTCATCTTTCCAGGTAGACAAGATTCACAACTATCATCCGATTTAAGGTCAAATGATTCCAAGACTCCATCCTTTTCGAGTTGGCCTATGCGTTTCTTGTTTACATGTCCAAGACGGCAATGCCACAATGATGTTTTATCTAGGCTAGTAGAAGATCAATATACAATACATTATTTCCTAAGTTGTCTACAATCGCCACAGTTTCATACACACCATCACAAGGTAATGCTTTAAAATAAAACACATTATTCAAGAAAGCATTAATACCACCACATTCATTATCAAACGAAAAGGTAAAACCTTGTTTGTACATACCATGAAAAAGAAATAATATTTCTCTCCATTTCAGACGAGTACACACATTTATTCAAATCTAATTTTAACCCATTATTTAGCAACAAAGTATAAACTCCAATCCTGGAAACAGGTGAAGCCTTCCTATTCCCCATGATCAAGTTTATCTTCCCGTGCTCCACATCCTTACTTCTTCTTAGGCCCTACAAATAAGAACATATGTGAATACAACATCATGTATCAAGCACCCAAGAGTTAGAATATGGTGAGTTATGAGACAATATTGTGTAAATACCTGTGTGGGTGGGTTTTACTTTCCCATACTTCAGATCCTTCAAGTACTTAGGGCAGTTTCGCTTCTAGTGCCCCTTGTCCTGGCAATAGTAGCAATCAGCATCCTTGGGAATGGCAAAAGGAGTGACAGAACCGCTCTTGGTCCTTGATGAGGAGCCTTCAAGAGACTTTCCCTTTGTACCCTTCGAAGGGGACTTCCTCTTTTTCCCTTTGCCTTTCCCGATAGCCAAAACAGAGGTAGATGTTGGAGTAGGAGTAGTAGAGGTAACAACCGAGTTGCCCTTAAGACCGGTTTCAGTGGTCTTCAAGAGTCCTTGAAGTTTGCTAAGAGTAACTTCCTCCTTGTTCATATGATATGTCATACGAGAGGGTAAGGAGTGCAAAATGATGTCAATTGCCAACTCCTCAGGGAAGTTCACATTTAGCTTGAGCAAACGGTCCACATACCTTAGCATCTTTTGCATGTGGCCCGTGACAGATTCACCATCCTTCATGCGGGTTGTTATCATGGAGGAGATTATTTCATACCACTCCTGACGAGCACTCTGATGGTACCTTTCCATCAGGTCTTCGTGCATCTCAAAACGGTAGAAGTCCTCATAGGACTTTTGGAGTTCGACTGTCATCATGGCCATCATGATGCATGCCACCTTAGTAGCATCTCTCTCATGTGTCCTGAATTCAGCGATCTCCTCAGGAGTAGCAGTGGACTCATCAAGCTCCTTTAACTCCTTATCGAGGACGTATTCTTTGTCCTCATAACGAGTAACCATCCTGATGTTCCTAATCCAGTCCATGAAGTTGGAACCATCAAAGATGACTCTCCTACAAAGATTCATGAGAGAGAAAGAGCCAGTTGGGTTAGAGCCCGAAGCATTGTTGTTGGAAGACATCTGAAAGAAGAGAGCAAGTTTAGATTAGATATATAGAGTCCTTAATAAGACACCCAAATGTAATACTAAGGCTAGGATCCAATCACAATATATTATACTTAGAAGAGGGATGTCGTAATCTAAGTGATAACATATTTGAAAGGTAGGTGAATGACGATTCACCAATTTCGACCATGAAAAACGAAATGAGTTATTAGGTTTTAATTGGATTTGAAATTCCTAGATTCTTTTGAGATTCATTGAACTTTTCAATGGCATGTTTCAATCTCGATTGTGGCATTCAAGTTTTGTTATTGGGATGCCGAGGATCACAAAACAAGGTGTGAATAACCATGCTAATTCACTTGGTACCCCTAATATTATCACCTAATCAATGTGCCGATTAACAACACACGCTCCATTGATCTATGACAAACATTAAGTCACCCTTCGTGATCCTTACCAGTCCAAGTTAGTGTGCCGGTTAACCACACACGCTCCACCAACGACTTGGTAAGGTACAAAGTGTGAATTCCATGGACTAGCACCATGTTCACATTTTTTCCTAAAGTAGCTAAGATTGGGAATTAAAAAAAATGTTTAGTTACTTTATAATAATCATTATACTTTTAATGAGAATTTATAGTCATTGTCCTACACGTTCGGCTAACGACCCTCCATCGATCAAGGAGGCGGTGGGTGAGAGTGGACACCTATTAATCTGCCATTTTATAGGCAACAACCTTATACCCCCTTATAGACTGACTTCGTGAATGAGGCCTACTAACTGTAAACGAATTATTCTTATATATATATATATATATATATATATATATATATATATATATATATATATATAATAATTAACCATTAATGTTATAAATAGTATAAGTGTTGAATTTTAACAATTAAAACTCTAAGGGTTGGAATTAAAGTTTATTAAAGTGTGTGAAACTTTACAAATTCCAAAACTTGAGGGCAAGTTTTGTAACTATCCAAAACTTTTCATTTCATAACTTATGAATTAAAGGTTTATAAAAATGAAGACTCTTCATTTTTATGTAACTTATGTGTTTTAAATGTGTGTTTAAAAGAGGTAACCTTTGGATGTCCATAACTTGAGGAAAAATTTTGGACTCCATTAAAACACATAAATGATCAAGAATTAATCCTAAACAATTCAGCAAATAATTCCTATCATCTTCTAAATTCATAAGAACATGAACATGATCATCAAAGTTTCAAGAATTATATGAACACATACAAAGCATGAAATTTTGATATAAGCTATTGTAAATGGATTAGAACAACCATTACACCAACTAAAACAAGTTTTAAAACACCAAAACAGTTTAGGGTAATGTTTCTAGTCCTTTTCCAGCAGCCAAAGTCGAAAATCTGAATTCTAAGGCTTCTACTTGCCGAGTGCACGAACCTACTCGACGAGTAAGATGAATTTGGTCATGGAATCGGCGAGTCCCCCCATGGACTCGGCTAGTTCATCATGCAAACAGCAAGAAAATCGAATTTTTTCACTATTTTGCATCAAGTATCAAACAAACAAGCCTAGGCTCTGATACCACTGTTGGGTTTTGAGCATTCTAACACTTCCTAAGTGTACATGCAACCCTAATAAATCTTGGATCTATGTTTGTCTAAGGTACATGCAAAATATTATTTTCCAAGGTTTAAAACCTATCTAGCATGGCATGGGGTACTTTTAAACATAAAAGAACTAGATGAATTACATACCTTTTGTTGATTGTTGATTCCTTAGAGTTTGAGAGCCAAGCACCAATAATGTGAATGCCTCAAATGGAAATCACAAATCACCACAAACTTGGAAAATATATGAGAGAGTATACTAACTCTTAGAAATCGGCCACCACTATTACACACACACTAGAGGTGTTTTTCATGCAACATAAGCTTGTTTATATATTGTTCATGGTTAGGGTGAAACCCTAATAACCCATGTCTTTTCCTCTTCCAAGGATCCATGGGTTAAAGCTCCATGGATCATCCATGGACTTCCATATAAGCTTAGCCCATTCCCAAATGAGTGTTAGCCCACACCATATAAATATAATAGCCCATGATTTAATTAGTCTTCATTTTAATCACTAAATTAATTCATAATTAATTCAAGATTAAAACTAATTAAATAATATGACTTTATATTAATATATTATAACTTATAATATATTAATAAATCGTAAGTATAAAATTCTCATAAAATTATCCATAAATAGTTTAGGTGAAGTGCAACCCAAATGGACCATGCCGGGTCGGGTCAAGTATATACCAAATAAGTTATGGACTTAGACACCTTATCCAACAAACTCCCACTTGGATAAGTCTAATAACTGTATTTGCCTATATTACTTCAGGAACCAACCGGCAATCGTAGCTCTCGAAAACTTTTTTGAACTATGAAGCGCCATTTTAGATAAGTGATCATACAGACCTCTGTTCTCATGATATCAGCCGGAAAAATACATGGAACAATGTCTTACTTTTTGTCTGGCAGTTGTTTCTCGATTTCCGATTTGCTTGACAGAGAACTTAACCGAACACATGAATTTAGTTCTGACCGGGTCTGGTACATGGGTCAACACAAAATCATCGAGGGGCCCAGAGATCGCTTCTATTCCTAGAAGGAACAGATAAACTTCGACTCATATGCTTGTTCTACTACTTGTTGAATTGTACACAAAGGCACGTTTTATAACTTCAAGTTACTGATGCGTTTACGTGCAATCAATGCACAACCAACTCATAGGTAACAACTCATATCTCTAGGTTTAAAGACTTACATGATATTATCGTCTCACGATCACTCGAGATAAATTCCATGAAGTGATAAAAGTGAGCGTGGGTTTATTCCAATACTCATAACTTATGAGCACTCATGAACGTTGTAGCAACCATTGCTATGTCTAAACACCTTTAGCCATCTACAAACCCAATTCATGACAATCTTGATTCATACCTACTTTCGACGTATGACCGATTGTTGAGGTTTGAATAAATTAATTATTCTGGAAGTCAAAACATACAAAACTGAAACAATAGTAAATAACTGACAATGATAGAAACACTTTACTCATAAATAAATCACAAATTTTATTCATCATCAAACGTCAATTACATTTTACAAGTTTCAGAAAAAGCTATCTAATCTGTAAAACTAATATCGTCCTTCAGCCCGATGCGCCTCGCATGCTGCAAATGCTTAACCCTCGTCAGTCCTTTCGTAAGGGGATCTGCAGGGTTCTCATCTGACGATACCCTCTTTGCCATGAGGAGTCCTTCTTATATCTTGTGTTAAGAAGTGATATTTTCTGTCAATGTGTCGGGATCTGCCATGATCTCTTGATTCCTTGGCTAAGGCAACTGCACTATTGCTGTCACAGAAAATCTCCATAGGCTCCTTAATAGCTGGTACAACTCCAAGGTCTCCGATGAAGCTCTTCAGCCATATCGCCTCCTTCGCTACTTCACTCGCTGCTATATACTCTGATTCACAAGTCGAATCAGCCACCGTCTCCTGCTTGGAACTCTTCCAAGAGATTGCCCCTCCATTTAGGGTAAAGAACCAGCTCGAATGAGAGCGGAAGTTATCCCTTTTTGTCTGAAAACTAGCATCACTATACCCTAACACTCTCAAGTCATCACTCCCACCAAGGGTAAGAATCCAATTCTTAGTCCTTCGTAGGTACTTGAGAATGTTCTTTACCACAGTCCAATGAGCCTTGCCAGGGTTCTCCTGATATCTGCTAACCATGCTCAAAGCAAAGGCCACATCAGGGCGGGTACAAGTCATAACATACATGATCGAGCCCACAGCGGAAGCATACAGTAATCGACTCATTTATTCTATCTCGGCCTCTGTACTCGGACTCTGAGTCTTACTCAGTTTGGCATTGCTTTGGATCGGTAAATCTCCTTTCTTGGAATTCTACATGTTGAATCTTTTCAACACCTTATCCAAGTAGGTACTCTAACAAAGTCCAATTAGTCTTTTACTCCTTTCTCTTAATATCCTTATCCCTAGGATATAGGCAGCTTCCCCTAGGTCCTTCATAGCAAAGCACTTCCCAAGCCAAGACTTAACCTCCTGGAAGGTTGGGATGTCATTTCCTATAAGTAGTATGTCATCTACATACAGTACCAAAAAGCTAACTATACTCCCACTAGCTCTGACATACATGCAAGACTCATCTTCATTTCTCGAGAAGCCAAACTCTTTGACCTTCTCATCGAAACAAAGATTCCAGCTACGAGATGCTTGTTTTAATCCATAAATGGATTTCTCAAAATTGCACCCTCTATTAGGGTATTCTGCACTGACAAAACCCTCTAGCTGATTGATGTACACGTCCTCAGCCAACTTTCCATTAAGAAAAGCGGTTTTGACATCCATTTTCCATATTTCATAATCATGAAATGCAACAATGGCTAGCATAACCCTAATAGACTTAATCTTTGCTACCGGTGAGAAGTTTTCATCATAATCAATACCCTGAGTCTGAGTAAAACCCTTCACAACCCGTCGAGCCTTATAAGTGTGCATTTTTCCTTCCATGTCGGTATTCTTCTTGAAGATCCATTTGCACCCGACTGTTTTATGGCCTGGTACATTGTCAACCAAGTTTCAAACTTGATTTCCATACATGGACTGTATCTCGCTGTCCATAGCCTCCTTCCATTTAGCAGACTCCTGGCCTGCCATGGCTTCCTTAACACTGCTAGGTTCATCCAAATTTACCAGTGTACTATCGCTGATAAATGTATCACCTTCCGTAGTAATATGAAAACCATAATAAAACTCAGTTGTGTTCCTAACCCGTGTGGAACGCCTCGGAGGTACAGACTCGTCAGCTGGCTCAACAAGAGTTTCCTCCTCAGGTTGATTGCTAGTGTCTGAGGTTCGTTCACCAATTGATTCTTGAATTTCTTCAAGATCAATTTGCCTCCCACTGTCTCCTTGGCTCATAAACTCTCTCTCACGAAAGACCCCTCTTCTTGCTACAAAGACCACATTCTCACTGGGTCTGTAGAAGAGGTAACCGAAGGATTTTTGTGGGTAGCCGATGAAAATACACCTTTCACTTCGGGGTTCGATCTTATCTTGAGTTTCACGCCTCACGAAAGCCTCGCAACCCCAAATCTTTGTGTGGTCCAAATTGGGAACCTTCCTAGTCCACATCTCATGAGGTGTTTTGGTAACCTTCTTTGTAGGGACTAGATTAAGGATATGGGAGGCAGTCTCTAAGGCATACCCCCAAAAAGAGATTGGTAGCGAAGCTCGACTCATCATATAGCGAACCATATCTAACAAGGTTCGATTACGCCTCTCAGCTACACAATTCAGTTGTGGTGTCCTAGGCGGAGTCAATTGTAAGACAATCCCACACTCCTTAAGATAGTCACGGAACTCGGTACTAAGATACTCACCACCTCGATCGGATCGAAGCATCTTAATGTTCCTGCCCAATTGATTTTCTACTTCCTGTTTAAATTCTTTAAACCTTTCAAAGGTTGCTGACTTATGTTTGATTAAGTAGACATAACCATATCTACTAAAATCATCAATAAAAGTCACATAATACCGATTAGCATCCCTTGTGGCAGTTTTGAATGGTCCACGCACATCAGTATGTATTAGGTCCAACAAATCCTCACCCCGTTCACAGGTACCCGTGAAGGGTGATTTTTTCATCTTTCCAGGTAGACAAGATTCACAACTATCATCCGATTTAAGGTCAAATGATTCCAAGACTCCATCCTTTTCGAGTTGGCCTATGCGTTTCTTGTTTACATGTCCAAGACGACAATGCCACAATGATGTTTTATCTAGGCTAGTAGAAGATCAATATACAATACATTATTTCCTAAGTTGACTACAATTGCCACAGTTTCATACACACCATCACAAGGTAATGCTTTAAAATAAAACACATTATTCAAGAAAGCATTAATACCACCACATTCATTATTAAACGAAAAGGTAAAACCTTGTTTGTACAAACCATGAAAAAGAAATAATATTTCTCTCCATTTCAGACGAGTACACACATTTATTCAAATCTAATTTTAACCCATTATTTAGCAACAAAGTATAAACTCCAATCTTGGAAACAGGTGAAGCCTTCCTATTCCCCATGATCAAGTTTATCTTCCCGTGCTCCACATCCTTACTTCTTCTTAGGCCCTACAAATCAGAACATATGTGAATACCACATCCTGTATCAAGCACCCAAGAGTTACAATGTGGTGAGTTATTAGACAATATTGTGTAAATACCTGTGTGGGTGGGTTTTACTTTCCCATCCTTCAGATCCTGCAAGTACTTAGGGCAGTTTCGCTTCTAGTGCCCCTTGTCCTGGCAATAGTAGCAATCAGCATCCTTGGGAATGGCAAAAGGAGTGACAGAACCGCTCTTGGTCCTTGATGAGGAGCCTTCAAGAGACTTTCCCTTTGTACCCTTCGAAGGGGACTTCCTCTTTTTCCCTTTGCCTTTCCCGATAGCCAAAATAGGGGTAGATGTTGGAGTAGGAGTAGTAGAGGTAACAACCGAGTTGCCCTTAAGACCGGTTTCAGTGGTCTTCAAGAGTCCTTGAAGTTTGCTAAGAGTAACTTCCTCCTTGTTCATATGATATGTCATACGAGAGGGTAAGGAGTGCAAAATGATGTCAATTGCCAACTCCTCAGGGAAGTTCACATTTAGCTTGAGCAAACGGTCCACATACCTTTGCATCTTTTACATGTGGCCCGTGACAGATTCACCATCCTTCATGCAGGTTGTTATCATGGAGGAGATTATTTCATACCGCTCCTGACGAGCACTCTGATGGTACCTTTCCATCAGGTCTTCGTGCATCTCAAAACGGTAGAAGTCCTCATAGGACTTTTGGAGTTCGACTGTCATCATGGCCATCATGATGCATGCCACCTTAGTAGCATCTCTCTCATGTGTCCTGAATTCATCGATCTCCTCAGGAGTAGCAGTGGACTCATCAAGCTCCTTTAACTCCTTATCGAGGACGTATTCTTTGTCCTCATAACGAGTAACCATCCTGATGTTCCTAATCCAGTCCATGAAGTTGGAACCATCAAAGATGACTCTCCCACAGAGATTCATGAGAGAGAAAGAGCCAGTTGGGTTAGAGCCCGAAGCATTGTTGTTGGAAGACATCTGAAAGAAGAGAGCAAGTTTAGATTAGATATATCGAGTCCTTAATAAGACACCCAAATGTAATACTAAGGCTAGGATCCAATCAAAATATATTATACTTAGAAGAGGGATGTCGTAATCTAAGTAATAACATATTTGAAAGGTAGGTGAATGACGATTCACCAATTTCCACCATGAAAAACGAAATGAATTATTAGGTTTTAATCGGATTTGAAATTCCTAGATTCTTTTGAGATTCATTGAACTTTTCAATGGCATGTTTCAATCTCGATTGTGGCATCCAAGTTTTGTTATTGGGATGCCGAGGATCACAAAACAAGGTGTGAATAACCATGCTAATTCACTTGGTACCCCTAATATTATCACTTAATCAATGTGTCGATTAACCACACATGCTCCATTGATCTATGACAAACATTAAGTCACCCTTCGTGATCCTTACTAGTCCAAGTTAGTGTGCCGGTTAACCACACACACTCCACCAACGACTTGGTAAGGTACAAAGTGTGAATTCCATGGACTAGTACCATGTTCACATTTTTTCCTAAAGTAGCTAAGATTAGGAATTAAAAAAATGTTTAGTTACTATATAATAATCATTATACTTTTAATGAGAATTTAAAGTCATTGTCCTACACGTTCGGCTAACGACCCTCCACCGATCAAGGAAGCGGTGGGTGAGAGTGGACACCTATTAAGCTGCCATTTTATAGGCAACAACCTTATACCCCCTTATAGACCGACTTCGTGAATGAGGCCTACTAACTGTAAACGAATTATTCTTATATATATAATAATAATAATAATAATAATAATAATAATAATAATAATAATAATAATAATAATAATAATAATAATAATAATTAACCATTAATGTTCTAAATAGTATAAGTGTTGAATTTTAACTATTAAAACTCTACAGGTTGGAATTAAAGTTTATTAAAGTGTGTGAAACTTTACAAATTCCAAAACTTGAGGGCAAGTTTTGTAACTATCCAAAACTTTTCATTTCATAACTTATGAATTAAAGGTTTATAAAAATGAAGACTCTTCATTTTTATGTAACTTATGTGTTTTAAATGTGTGTTTAAAAGAGGTGACCTTTGGATGTCCATAACTTGAGTAAAAATTATGGACTCCATTAAAACACATAAATGATCAAGAATTAATCCTAAACAATTCAGCAAATAATTCCTATCATCTTCTAAATTCATAAGAACATGAACATGATCATCAAAGTTTCAAGAATTATATGAACACATACAAAGCATGAAATTTTGATATAAGCTATTGTAAATGGATTAGAACAACCATTACACCAACTAAAACAAGTTTTAAAACACCAAAACAGTTTAGGGTAATGTTTCTAGTCCTTTTCCAGCAGCCAAAGTCGAAAATCTGAATTCTAAGGCTTCTACTTGCCGAGTGCACGAACCTACTCGACGAGTAAGATGAATTTGGTCATGGACTCGGCGAGTCCCCCCATGGACTCGGCTAGTTCATCATGCAAACAGCAAGAAAATCGACTTTTTTTCACTATTTTTCATCAAGTATCAAACAAACAAGCCTAGGCTCTGATACCACTGTTGGGTTTTGAGCATTCTAACACTTCCTAAGTGTACATGCAACCCTAATAAACCTTGGATCTATGTTTGTCTAAGGTACATGCAAAATATTATTTTCCAAGGTTTAAAACCTATCTAGCATGGCATGGGGTACTTTTAAACATAAAAGAACTAGATGAATTACATACCTTTTGTTGATTGTTGATTCCTTAGAGTTTGAGAGCCAAGCACCAATAATGTGAATGCCTCAAATGGAAATCACAAATCACCACAAACTTGGAAAATATATGAGAGAGTATACTAACTCTTAGAAATCGGCCACCACTATTACACACACACTAGAGGTGTTTTTCATGCAACATAAGCTTGTTTATATATTGTGCATGGTTAGGGTGAAACCCTAATAACCCATGTCTTTTCCTCTTCCAAGGATCCATGGGTTAAAGCTCCATGGATCATCCATGGACTTCCATATAAGCTTAGCCCATTCCCAAATGAGTGTTAGCCCACACCATATAAATATAATAGCCCATGATTTAATTAGTCTTCCTTTTAATCACTAAATTAATTAATTCATACTTAATTCAAGATTAAAACTAATTAAATAACATGAATTTATATTAATATATTATAACTTATAATATATTAATAAATCGTAAGTATACAATTCTCATAAAATTATCCATAAATAGTTTGGGTGAAGTGCAACCCAAATGGACCATGCCGGGTCGGGTCAAGTATGAGGGCCAGTTCCACTCCTATAAAAAGGGTGCGAGGCTTCCGACTTCTTTTGCTAATTCACAACCTTTCTCCCATATTTTCTCACTCTCGAGCCTCCCGAAACTACCCCGACACCCCGGTTACGTATCCAAGTTACGAAGAAGTTCCGAAGGTCCGAAACTTCCGAGAAATTTTCCACTTTCCGGTCGAAGTGCTGCCCGAGAAAAATCTCGTTTTCTACACTACTAGAAAAACAGCTTTTTACGACGCTCATTGCGCGTCGTAAAAGGCTCAGACGACGCGCAAATGCGCGTCAAGGAAGGCTCTGTCATAAAGAGAGACAACGCGCTTTTGCGCGTCGTCTATACACGACGCGCATTTACGACGCTCTTTTATGACACGCAATGCGTATCATTAAAGCCGCTGTCAAGAAAGGCCATGTCATAAATGAAGATGAGACACATTTTTGTGTATCGTAATTTTAGTATTTAAAAAAAAATTATTTATAGATTTACTAATTTTCAAATTAAATTTGCATTTCATGTGTCATAATAAAAAATAAAATACCATATACAAAAAAATACAATCCATTGCACAAAAGTTAATGTCATACAAATAATCATTCCAATAATAGACAAATGTAATACATCAAATGTGAAAGAGATGAAAGTCATCAACAAATAATAGTTGAACTACAAGAACTTGTTGCCCACCTTCACAACACCCCAAGCTACTTTGCTTGACACTATGCACATCAAAAAGACCTACAAATTTGAATAATGCAACCATTAGAGTTCAACTTTTGGCTAGCACTCCAACAGCCCTACTGAAAAATGATATGATAAAGGTGGCTAATACCAACAACAGAAGCTTCAATAATCACCCTGAAATAAATATATACAAACTACTTATAGTTAAATAATGAAGGGGATCAGATATGTATGGATGCTTGGGGGAATAAATCCCAGGTACAGATGCAACCAAATGTCCGGCAACAATGCTGAAATCAAACTTAGCTAATTCCAATATCTAATGGGCTTGATCAGGAGCACCAACTAACAAAGTTGCCATGAATCCAACAAGTTGAGCAGCAAAATCGGAGTTTGACTCCCTTAAAAGAAGAAAGAGCTTCCAATAGTAGCGATTCCCTGTAATACAATAAATTGGATGGTGATCACAAATTAGGAAAATTGATAACTATCAACTAGATTCAAGTAAGCCAATTAAAACAAGAATTCAATCTAGTTATTTTTCCTACTTGTAATGTTCCTCAAGTTTTAACTAGTTATCATTTTTTTTTCAAATACTAATAATCATCATCTAATTATGGGGTCAAAATTACCCTACAAAATGGAAGAAATAATTAATAAAATAAAACCTTAATGAATAGTTAAATCACTTGCATATTGCTCTAGAGTTGGCATCTTGTTTCCAGAGCTCCTACCCACAACTCATGCACTCTCCCCAACCATTTTAATCACCTGCTCAACAAGTATAAACATTGCACATAAGACAAGGGTATTTTTGGCACATGAAAAATAAAGCTAACCATACATGACTAAATCACACCAAAGGTAAAAATGGAAATCCCAACGATGTTCCACTTCCATGAGATAATGCAATTTTGAGACGCGACGCCTAAAGAGTGGTTCAAGGCGAAAAGAGGGAACACCAGTCTGCCATCTTTTAACCTCATACATCTCATTCCATGCTTGAACTATTTCATCAATTTTATAACCAACACCTAAAAAACACTCATACAAAACATTCAACTTTGGACTAAATTAAGTAAAAATCAGAAAAGCACAAGGACTTTTTTGTTATTAAAGGAGGAGCATGGAAGGATGGATATTAGATATTAGATATTAGTATTACTTACAACTGTGAAGCTTTAGAGTCCATTACTTGAAAATATGTCCTCCTCGATCCAAGGCGCATGGTACCACCCATATGAGTTTTTGAACCCTATTATCATTCATATTGTTATTATAAATGATGACTGACTAGTTTGTTATATTATATTAAAAAAGAATAAGGCGACAAACCTCGGGGATAAATATGACACAAGGATTTTTAGTATTTGGATCGAATTTAGTGCTATTTTCATTTTCAAGACTAAGAACAGATCTGGCATACTCTATGACAACAATTTGCATTTCTAAACAAATGCTAAGGTAGGGGATATTGTTCTCACGTGCATATTTCGCTGCAATGATTTTCCCTTCTACACCTCTATCACCCCCCCCCCCCCCCGGAATAAGCACACCATCCACCGACTACATCATCACACCAAATGACACTCTAAAACCGTTAACAATGCCATTATTATAATTTTTTTGTAAAATTTGTTTTTCTATCCAGATGATATTTGATATAACTGTCCCAGATGTATCCTTTTATTTATCTGTGCAGTCTACTTTGATTTTTGTATTTTTTTTTCTCTTTCTCTTTCAGCCGGTTTTCTTCTTATGTACTTTGAAAAAGGATACCCGATCATAACAGTCAAAATAACTAGGAAAGTAAAATGAAAGTAGAATTCTATATGCTTTAAACCCTTGTCTAACTAACATACACACACACATACACATACGAACCTTCAAAGAATTCCAAGTAGCTCTATGAACATCAGGATTCTGTATAAAAACAAAAAAGATCCAGCATGACCAATAAGTTTCAAGGACATGCATTGCATGATAAAGAAAGAGAAAAAGAGAGATGGAGTGGATAGTAACTTCTATGGTAGTTGCTTTTTCAAGATCATTGGCAGACACCGAACTGATGAGTAATTTCCTTCGGCAAGCAACAAAAGCATGCAATAGAGCCCAAATGAGTAATCAGAACTTAGTATGCTACCAGTAGATGCATCAGTTTTAGAGGGAGAGATTACTAGACATGATTGTGTGGATATTAGTGACTGCAAACATATGATAGCCACAAGGGTATAAAGGTCAAAACACAAAGGTTTTGTAGAATTATAATGTAGAAATTTTGTTTAAAAATATAAACTTACTAATAGTTCATTAATGTCACTAGATTCCCTAAGTCTTGCCCTTTGTTCAAGTGAACAAACCAAGAGAACAAAACCAAGAAGCATGACCTGCATGCTAAAAGAGAGCAGCCCTTAATGAGAAATTCATTATCAAAACACTAACAAAAGCAATATAGTATATGAGTAAATCAGCAAGAATAATAGGAGTATTTTATCAAGGAGGGGTATTTTGGGTATTACGTTAATTAGTTTGCAACAACTTGCAACAGTGTTTATAAGAGGGTAGAGGGTACCGTATGTGCGTATCGTGATTTCTCTTTTGTGAAATCTGGACATTGTTTCTTTTGGAGAGTGGCTTCTTGAATTTGCCAACTAGTACATCAATGGTTTCTTTGTGGATGCAAAAGCTCCTCTAGTGCAAGCTTCTTTAATCCAGCAAAATGTATAACATCAAACCTACATACATAGCCACCACAATCTAAACCTATTAGATTATTTCAACACAAATCACATACATGCATGATATAAGAATTGGACTAGTGAAAACAAGCTTACTTTGTGGAGGCAAAAATGATATCTTCAATATCCAGACTTGATTTGTACGGTAAAATATGTTTTCAAAAAAGATAGATAGTTAAGAAATAGTGTACGTGATAGTGAGCAAACCGTCGGGTGGTGGCCAGCGTGGAAGTAGGGAAGTAGTGTAGTAGCAGATGAACAGATGGGTGAACAAGCGAGACCGGGGACCGCCATTTTAGGTTTCGTGGTGTTTACGAACATTCTGAGAACCGATAATAGTGATTTATCTCCATTCTCCAACACAACTCACATAAATTGAGAAGACGTTAGATTTTTACCATTAACGATGAATCGAAGAAGGAGTACCAAAAGTTACATACCACGAATCGAAGAGAACGAAACACGAATCGAAGAGACCGAAACCAGAGGATGATGAAGATCCCAACAACCGATTATGAGATGTTCTGCGCCAAAATGAAGATCCAAGAAACTGATTTCTACTTCGATGGATTAAGAATCAATGACTACTTCGTCTTCCACTTATAGAGTATTTAAGGGTTTTATGGAGATTCAGTTGAATAGACGGCAGTGAATGCGGAGGAGATGGAAGCCGGAAGAAAATCAAACGATTGTGGGTTTAGAAACTTAAGTGAGGGTGATGTTGGTTGAGTCACTGATGATGTTTGAGGGAGGCGGCGTAAAGAATCATTCTTAGGGATTAAGGGAAAAGAGGGAAACAAAAATGGGGGAGAAAAAGGAAGGCGGTCATTTCTAATTTAGAGGATTTCCATCTCCCGCTCGTTGCTACTAAAGGAGGCGCGCGTTCACCTTAAAAAATTATAAAACGACACCTAATTCTAGGTCACGCGAAAAATGCGTGACTTTAATCCTTTAAATTTTATCAGAGATGACGTTTTTTTACGATACCCACTTCTGCATATAATAAATCAGTGTGTGTCATATATTGCGTGTCCTTAAAGCCCTGTTTTCTAGTAGTGCTTTAAATCATCACACTTACCAGGTGAGTTCATACCCCTATATTTTCATGTTTTTACTATATTTTAGGGGGGAAAATACAAGTGAAACGCAAGAAAAACTTATGTTAAAATGCAAATCGTTACATACAGTTTCTAATGATTTATCTACATTTTGTGTATGAATGTTAAATAAGTAAAATAACATTATTACAAATGTTATACTTTACATGCAAAGTTGGTAATACACTAAGGTTTATCATTCAAATGAAACACACTTTTGAAAAACTATAATAGGTATAATTTACGAGATGTTCATGATATTTTACACTCTATAAACAATATGGTAAGGAAATACTTACATTTACAAGAGTAATGGACTTTTCGTACGTAAATCTATCTGATACAAACTTTTGTGAGACATCTAACTTCACATACTTTCAAATACGCATTTCAAGTCTTGTGTAATAAACCATAATCTCCTGTAAGGAGAGCGTGATACTTGTGTATAGATCTATACGGGATTGACAATCCCGCACCTAAACTGTTAGCTACAGTTGGACCAGCAGGTCTGGGGTGACAAACGTCATATCATTCCAACGCCTGAAGAACGCTGTGACATGCAGTCTAGATCAATAGTACGGTTATAAAACTCACATGAAGTATTAAAACATTTGATTTACATGGATAACAAACGCCTTAGTGATTCTATATCCATATATAAATCTACTTACACTATCTTAGGTATGGAAAATACTTATGCATTCCGGTTTTTGGGAACTTTTAAAACTAGTATTCATTATGGAAAATATTGGATTTTCTAGATATAAACTCAGTTACTTTATACATAAAGGCATACATTTCTTATACAAAAACGCTTATGAATTCACCAACTTAATTGTTGACACTTTTTCAAAACTAGTTGTATTTCTCAGGGATTCAGTAATACAGGTAAACAACAGCTTTTGGGGAAGGGACGCTAAGGCTTCAAATTTCAAACTTATTATATCATCATAATGTAATTTCTTTTGAAACATGTAAATACAATCAACAATGTAACTTTTTAAATTATATTTATGATGGTTGTGTTTGCTTTCTTTACTATTTACTCAACTGTTATGATACTACATGAAGTCATCCGCCCTCGAACAATTCCGCCATTCTGGTTTGGGGGTGTGACAGTATAAATGTACTCATTCAATAAACATATGTTTGGTATAAAAGTACATATTCAGTAAACATACTTTTGGTATAGAAGTATTTTTGATACAAACATTATAAACCTGTGAACTCACCAATATTATGTTGACGTTTTTAAAATTGCATGTATTCCTAGGGAAACAAGAAATGGAAGCTTGCACTCCCGGAAGTCGAGTCGTGAAGTCAAAACTACCTAATGATCAATGATGAAATTTTATTAAGTAGCCTATTGTTTAAGGCTCAAATTTTTGTAATTTTGAATATCATTGTAATCTCTTTTTCTGTGATAATACATTTACTATTATGTTATATTTTTATACTGTTTAATGTATGTTCAATAACTGTGATACAAGAATGAAGTTACACCACCCGGTGTTTTCGCCGTCAGCCGGGGGTGTGACATCGGATATCTTTCTACTCTTGGTTCTCTCATTTTTCGAATGTCTCTTCTATTTATATTGACTGTACACAATTGATGTTGTATTAACTATATATGGTATTCTGGACATAATTTCATTGTTGGTACTGGAAAAAATAAGTCTACTTAAGTTGCACGAAAGGTGTTTGATGAAATGCTTAAAAAAGATATTTACGTGAAACGAGTTTGTAATATGAATTCCATATGAGTTGTTCGGTTTCAAAATAGTTAAAGAGATATAAGATGAGTTTTTCGGTGAATAGAGGAAGTGCTGATTCTCCAGTTAGATTAGATGGGAGCCTGATAAGGTGGAGTGGATTTTGTGGTAGGGATGAAGTTTTTTTTATGAATAAACATAATAATAATAAACTAATAAAATAATATGTTGACATGTCAGTCAAACTTGTTAATCTTGAAGAGGTAACCGGTATTAACTTACATAAGGAGGTTTTAAAACAATAAATTCAAATTTCATTTCCTTAATATACAAAAAAAAATAATTCATTGAACTTTTAGAACAAATATGATTTGGGCTAATTGATATTTTTCCAATATCCATGTTTGTAATGGTATCAGTTAACTTTTTGAATGGTGTACTTTATAAAGATATAATTTTCAGCAACATATTTTTAGTAACGAAAACAAGAAAAGGTATAAGTAGAAGCTTCACATAATAAGATGGGACTTGGGAGTAGAATGGAAATTTCGATTAAATGGTGTGATGGAGCATTGGAGTGATGCCCGTGTCGCTATATATTTAATGGGCCACTTCGTGCAGAAAAAACCGCTACATGCCAAGTGCGAAGATCGCAAAAAACCCATGTCCACTATGGTGAGATTTATAATTTTCTTTTTAGCGTGTTATCTCAATTAAAAGCTAAAATACAGTAATACACCATATATTGTTCTTAAAATTTCAATACATATCAACTCCTTTTGCTAATAAAAAAGATCATTATGAAAAAAATGATACCACTGATTTATGTTCGGGTTTTTTTTTTTTTTTTTTTTTTTTTTTTTTTTTTTTTTTCATTTGTCTTGTTAGAAATTTTTTTCAATATTTAACCAAAACTCAGATATAACATGAATAAAATCAAATGATGCATTCATTTTAATACCTATCATTTTAATTAAATTATTTTTTGCAAATTAAATTGTCATAAATTAGAGAGGTTGTTTCTACTACTTCACCATAACTAGTCTTTGACTTGTCAACACCAAAACGGTCCACTCTCTGACCCCAATCATCATGTGGGATTGTACAACACTTTCCATAAATTCGTGAACCACCTCAATACTCAATTTTATAAATAGGGTTTTATGTTTCAAGATAACTTTTGGACAAAATATTGTTTGGTTTCGTATTGTATTAAAATTATTAATAAATCATACAATTATTAATCATCAATAACAATCAAAGTAATACTTTATTTTATAAGTTTTATAACTTTGTATAATATTTGTTTGCAACTTAATATGTTTAATAGTTTACAAGTTTTATTCCGTAGAGGGTTGTTTGTTTCACCTTTTAATGGTTTAATTAAGAGTTTGAGTTTGAATCAGTTAGATTATTAGATTCAGACCGTTCATGTAGACCGTTAATGTTCGTGCTTCTGACAACTCAATGAAAGGTATGAGTTAGTCAACCCTAAAATGTGTCTCAATGAGTAAAATAGCCATTGGTACCCCTTTGATCATGTTTTTCCTTTATGCTTTAAATAGACTTTTCTCTAAAGACTATTGATCATAATACCTTCCATCTTTTGAACATGTCTTCAATTTCTGCCAAGACGTAGTATCTTACCATTTGAAGTGTTTTTACCAATCTTTTATACAACCTTAAGCTGCTTACAACTCATAAATTGTTTAAGTATGTGGTTATAACATCCTCATTTTGGGATTAGAAGTTTTAAATAACTTAGTAAAATTATTTTTTTAAAAGTAAACTATAAATAAAAAAAAAAGAAATGAAATTAATTAATTAATTAATTAGAGATGATAGATTTGATGTTAGGAATTAATTATAAGATCATCTAAGTTAAAATTTGGAGTTGTAAGTTCACAAGATGATTCAAGGTTTCTTTTGAAGTTTGTGAGTGAAATTTGGGATTATCATTAGAATGGGATGAGATGGTTTTAAATTAAAGTTAAATTTCGAAAACATCTGTTGAGCATTAAAATGAACCAAATGATTTGGATCTATAAGTGTTTAAGGACTTTATGACGTAAAAAACGATTTATATGAAATAACGACTTCTATGTGTACATGAAACTTCACAACTACATAGTTGTACTTGGAATCGTGTTCGGAAGAATGAAATCATGAGTTGAGACTATGATTAAGATTGATATTTTTACTGATTCATATTTTAGAGGATTGCTATTGATCAGTCGCATGAGAAGCAATCAAGTGATATATATATTATTGTATTCATTAATTCACAAATAAAAAATGTCTAATATATAATAATAATAATTAATTTTATATATTTTTTTGAATTAACGATTATAATTTCACATAACTAATAAAAATGTCTCTTAATTAGTAATTTATTTAAAATAAATGATTAATAATTTTGAGTTTTTACTATAAAAGTCTAATTAATTTTATAACCGTGGTTCCCACGGGTTATAAAATGAAGATCATTTTGCCAAATGTCATCTTCTCATTAAATTTGTCACATGTAATTTTGTAAATTTTTTGATTAAATTTAAATCCACATGTCATTTTGTAGTTTTTTTGAATTAAATCCATTAATATGCCACATAATACTAAATTTATATATGTAAAGTATCAAATATATTTAATGTCATAATAAATGCAAAGAATCTTAAAAAATATATAAGATAATTTAAAATACATTGAATATGATAATAAATTTAATGAATATTACAAAACAATCATTGATATTATGGATGATCTTCTGAATAGTGATTCTATTTATTCATTAATTGAATATGTATATTTATTTTAAACTTTGATATATATTTTTTAATCAACCCGTGTAATACACGGGTTTCACACCTAGTATATATATATATATATATATATATATATATATATATATATATATATATATATATATATATATATATATATATATATATATATATATATATACCTAAAATGTTGAGAAGATGAGAATAATTATAGACCAATCATTTCATAAGAGCGTAAAAAAAATTTGACAAATATAATTAAATATAGATAAGTTATGATAATTAATTAGTTTCTATAATTATGTAATACATTTATTTTCCTTGGTATTAGGAATGGACTAAACTTATTTTTTAGTTAACAAAATTAATAAATTATCATTTAACATGATTTAAAAAAATAACGTTTTTATTTTTTATTTTATTTACCAACGACATATTAAAAATATTGAAGAATTTTTCATATTATCCAAATATTTTTAACAATGAATATTTTTAACTACATACTAAAACCCCTATGTAATCATATATGAATATTGTTGTAAGCTTTAATGTATAAAACATAATTTAGATATAAAAGATTTCTATACCATCATATTATAATCTTAAATGAATAAAACACAACTTTTAGATAAAAAGTTTTCAATAAAATCATAATTATAAATGAATAAAGCACATTGCATAAATAAATAGATTATACATCTCATTCAAAATGAATAATACAAAACAAAATTACAATATACTAATTAACTATTTTCCCTGTAATCAAAATTAATACAACAAAAACAAATTTTGAATACAATAATTAACTATTATCCTATAATTCATAAATGAATAAGTCACTTTGCAGTGTTCAGTTGAGTTCCTTAATCATAAATGAATAAGTCTTCAATTCCAACATTGCATTCCAGAAGATCTTGGATCTCACTGTACAAATGTAGAAACATAAATCTATTACAATGTTAATCATAAAGGAATAAAATACAACGCAAAGACGAAAACATATAATAATCATAAATGAAAAAATCATATTATTCAATTCATATATGATTAGAGTCTTATTTATATATGATTAAAGTCTTATTCATATAACTTGATTTATATATTTTCATTAGCTTCATTTATACATTATATTCATAAAGAAAGAACGACGAATATAACATATAACATTAAGCTTTAAATTATACGATGACATATTGGTCAACAAAAAATACAAGTAGGAACACAAATTCCACCAGCATGTGACAAAATCAAGCCAGAATGCAAAACAGAAACATAAAATTGAAAGGCAATAACCTAAAATATGTCCAAAGTTGTCTGCTTAAGGGTAGAAAAAGCAACGACGGTTGTTGACGTGAGAGGTTAGGGTTAATGGATGGTTAGTCGATCATTGCAGAACACAGTAGTCGATGGTTACTGGTAGTCCTCTAGTGGTCTGGTGGTGCCAACGGTCACATAGGTGGTGGTGGTGATGTTAGAAGGATTTGTGTGGTGTGTGAGAGGTGGAAATGGTCGCCGGATTGAGAGTGGTCAACATAGGGTGGGCTGACAGATTCTTAGGGGTTTGAGAAGGAAAGATCGAATAAAACTGAAAAATAAAACTAAAACTGATTGGCTATTACAGGGTAAACGGAAGGCTAGTAATGACGATCAAAGCAGGTAAACGAAAGGGTCGGGGGAAGGGTCGTATGGTGGGGAAGGCTTAATTAGGGTTTAAAGGTTCGAAATTTGTATTTAGAGAGTGAGAGGAAGAAAGATACGTAAGAGAGAGTGAGAGAGAGAGAGAGAGAGGAGAAAGAGATTCCAGCAACTTGACAAAAATAGGTTAATGTTTAATGACCATATTACCCTTTAGTCTATTAAAAATTTACAATCTCATCCCATGACTTTTAGAAATTTACAATTTATCTCATGCCTTTTATAAATTATATTAGCCTTAGATCGTAATATTTGAAGAGCTCAGATCTGTTCTCGCGTTCTCAACCTTTTTGGTGTTCTCATTTGATTCTACTCATATATATATATATATATATATATATATATATATATATATATATATATATATACACATACATACATACATACATATATACATATTGTAACATCCCGACTCCCAAGTATAATATTTATATATTTATTTATAAGTTTAATGAGCAACTCGACGAGTGGGTTCCCCAACTCGTCGAGTAGAGAAGAATTGACCACGTGGGTTTTACAACCAACTCGGTGAGTCGGAAAGACCAACTCAGCGAGTTGGCGCTGTGAGAAGAAACCTTAAATCTCCAGGGTTGGGTCCTATTTAAGGGAACTTAAGCCCTCATTTCCACCTCACCAGCCACCTTACTCCCCTGAGTGAAACCCTAACCGTCTATAGAGAGCAAAGAGAGAAAAGAGAGTTAATCTTAAGCATTTTGGTGATCTTTTGGAAGAGAAGAGAGAAGCATCACAGCAAGGAACGAGAAGGGACTATTGGATCTGGTGTTATTTCATCCATAGCTTCTGTTAAAGGTAAAAAGTCTCCACCTTTCTTGTTATGTTGATTAGATCTCATGATTATGGAGTCTTAGGGCTATTTCCATCCTTCATTGAGATTGTCAGTGTGTTGAGTTTATCAAATGATTGAGACTTCAGATCTGGACCTTGTAAGGTCCCTAGAGTCCAAAGGTCCCAACTTTATTCAGCTATAAAAGAGCCTCTATGCTTAAAACCCTAAATGTGATTGTTTTGGCATTTCAAGCCCAAAGTGCCATGCATGGACGTAAAGATTGTGGCTTTACGTGGTATCTCAGCCTTGGGAGGCTAGATCTAGAGTTTGGGGTTATAGACCCGCCTTAAAACGTGAGAACATAGACTGTATAGACTTGCCGAGTTGATGAGCTGACTCGACGAGTCGGCTAGAGTTTTCCCCGATGAGTAAGGACATTAGTGATTCGGCAAGTTGATGAGACAACTCGACAAGTTAAGTTGGGTTTTCGCGACATTTCTGAAGAAACAGGGGGACTCGGCGAGTCACGTAGATGCACTCGGCGAGTCGGGTCAACATGGACTGTTTACTGAAGTGTTGACTTCTGTTGACTTTAGGGTTTGGTCAAGACAAAGATTGTGGGGACCATGGAGGGGTAAAATGGTCTTTTACCCATCCTAAGAGTTAGAAAGAGAAAAATAACTTCGTTTATTTAGATTCGTGATTTAAGTGTTATTAGAGATAATTATCATGTGTGTTAGGCGGAGGCTAGATCGGTGATTCGTGTACAAGGCTTATTTGCTTGCTTGCTTACGAGGCGAGTCTTCTCACTATACTATCTTGAGTGGTAATTTTGTGTGACCGGAGGGTCTTGTATGCTTTATTGAGTATTGTGATATCCTGCATTACGTCTTTGTGATTTATGCTTTGTATTATTCTGAGCTTATTGAATTAGGACCAGAGGGTCCACCCGAGTTGTGGGACCGGAGGGTTCCACTAAGACACATCGACCGGAGGGTTTTATTCGAGATATAGCCATGAGATGCTAAAGAGTTATGTGTGGTATTTTGGGGAACTCACTAAGCTTCGTGCTTACCGTGTTATGTGTTATGTGTTTCAGGTACATCTCACGATCACATGAAGGCGCCGACTTGATTGTACATACGAGACAGAGATATGTTTTGAGGATCCTGGATTGTGTTTTTAAGCAATTCATGAACATGTGTTTTTGATAATTCGAGATTTTTGTGGATTTTGTGATTGCGTTAATGAGATTAATGGGATTTTTAAATGAAAATTTTGTTTGAAAATTTACGGTGTTACAAGTTGGTATCAGAGCCTTGGTTTGAGGGATTCGGATATAGCTTCGGGTGTGTCTAGAATCAAAATGAGGATTAGAGAAAGATTTTCAAAAGAAATTATTTTTCTAAAATGAGAAAGAGTTTTAAAGAGAAAAACGAGTTGGAGCAGTGTGTACAATCAACCAGAGCCCGAACGGTGATTTCCCAAAATATCCTTACTAATTTGTGTTATGAGATATATATGAGATGTTAGGGATGCATGCTAGAGGATAGGCTAGGTATTTCATATTTAGGGCTAGAGTTGCCTGATTTGTGATGCCTTAGCCTAGGAGTTGTTGTTATCTGTTATTTGCCTTGAGTATATATTGAGTAGGAGTATTTAGCAGGAATCACTTAAAGAAAGTTCTGAGTTGAGGGATAATCTAGGAGAGATACCTAGATGAGCATATGAGGGGTCTACTGATAGAGTAGTCTGTTATTTGTGAGATATAGAGTACTTGTGAATTGGGATCCTAAGAGGAGGACTTGGGGTAACTGTAGGTTGGTGTGGAAGGTAGTATTAGGCCGGTACTACTGAAAGCATAGGATATGTATGCAACCCAAGTAAGAATCCTTAGAATGCTAAGGAGCAAGTATGGACGGGTGATCGCGTGTGACTATACTCGAGCGAGTCTCTAATGATTTTTGTGTTGTGTTTCAGAGACATCATGGTGGGTACACGCCACAACCCCGGGAGCAGTGGGACTAGTGATGAGGAGATCTGTAGGATGATTCATGAGGAGGTGGCTGCAACCATTCTTGAGGCGATATCAGAGATGTTTGAGTCAATTAAGACCGCACTGATTGAGACATTTGATGAGCGATATGTTGTGTTACTGAGGCGGCTGCTGTTGCAGCCACCGCAGTTGTAGCCACTGCTAGGCCATAGGGAGGTGACTCATTGTTGTTCTAGGAGTTCAGCAACATGAAGCCACCAGAGTTTGATGGGACACATGATCCGATTGTTGTTATGAGATGGATCTCTGACATCGAGGGATGTTTTAATACTTGTTCATGCCTAGATCATTTGAGAGTTTGGTTTGTGCTGAACTAACTTCGCTTGGGAGCGAAGGACTGGTGGAAGTTTGTGACTACCAGTTTTACTCCTACAGACCATGCTGCAGTGACGTGGTAGAGGTTCAGCTAATTTTTTTGAGATGAGTATGTTCCCTCGATGGAGAGGGAACTTTTGGCACATGAGTTTCTATCTCTCATTCAGAAGACAGAGTCATTGACTGAGATTACGAGGATGCTCCACGATATGGCGTTTTTCTTCCCTAAGCACGTGTCCACTGAGCAGGCATGTGTGAGTTGGTATTTGAGTATCTTGAGGAGAGACATTCAGGAGTTCGTGGCGAACTCGTCATACCGGACATTGGCTGAGCTTCAGACCAATGCCAGGTGGAGGAAGATTGAGCTAGAGTTACAGACCAGAGAAGAGGAGGAGTCTCGGGGTAGGGACCGGAGACCAGTGCAGTCGCAGCCGACGATGAAGCAGGCTAAGCTCGCTGATGCGAGAACAGGGGGGGGGGGGCAGAAGGTCCGCACTTGTGGCAAGTGTGGAAAGAGTCACGAGGGATTGTGTCGGGCAGGGATTTACTACAAATGTGGCAAGGAGGGGCACATTGCGAAGGATTTCCCCAAGGGGTTTGCAGTTTGCTTTCAATGCAACCAGACAGACTATCAGAAGGCCGAGTGATCTCCGCTCATTCAAGGATCAGCACAGGGTTTTGCACCTGTTGCTTTGCATGCTACTGATAGTCGACCAGTGAAGGTTGAGACACCAAGGGTTCGTTGGAGAGCTTTTTAGCTAACAACGGAGGAGGTCCGCGCGACACCTAATGTTGTGGCCAGTACATATTTCTTTATTTATATTATTTTGAGATATGTTGCACTTATATTGTGTTGTGTATAGGTACTTTTCTTGTGAGTTCTGTACCTGCTTTGGTGTTATTTGACTTGGGCATGATTCGATCCTTCATGCCTTTATCTTTTAGTCGTCACATCAATATCCGACGTGAGGCATTGAGTCGATCTCCGAGGGTTTATATAGACGACGAGCAAGCGGTTTTTGCTACTGATGTAATCTGGGGGTGTGTACTAGAGATTTTTGGTGTTGAGTTCCCGATAGACCTTGTACCGATCGTGATGGGTGATGTATGTGTCAAAGTGGGCATGGATTGGTTGAGTCGATTTGGAGCTATGATCGACTGTGAGTGTCACATGGTGACCATACAAGACCCTAGTAGGGGAGTGCTTACGGTATATGGCAAGGGTACCAGATCTGGATCAGCTTTCTGCTCTGCTGCCAGAGCGAGGCAGAGTCTACAGCAGGGTTGTATGGGCTTTTTGGCATATGTGATGGATACTTGAGTTGCTACAAAGAGGCCATTTTCTATCATGGAGGTTTCGATAGTATGCGAGTTTCCGGATGTTTTCCTCGAGGAGTTACCGGGTGTGCCTTTCGAGAGGCAGGTGGAGTTATGAATTGATTTGGTTCTGGGTGTTGCACCACCTGAGATGCAGGTGTTATCCTCACAGCTTCAGGAGCTGTTGGGGAAGGGTTTTATCAGGCCGAGTAGCTCACCGTGGGGAGCACCGATCCTTTTTGTCAAAAAAAGTGTGGATCATGCCGGATGTGTTATGATTACCGGGAGTTGAACAAGATGACGGTCAAGAACCGTTATCCACTACCGAGGATCGATGATTTATTTGATCAGTTGCAGGGGGCATCTTGGTTTCCAATATTGATTTGAGGTCTGGATACCATCAGATGAGAGTTTGCAAGGAGAATATCCAAAAGACGGCCTTTAGGACTCGTTGTGGGCACTACAAGTTTGTGGTGATGCCTTTCAGACTTATCAATGCTCCGGCAGCATTCATGGATCTCATGAACCGGGTGTGCATGCCCTTTGTTGAATCGATCAGTGATCATGTTCATCGTCGATATTCTGGTGTACTCGAGATCCAGAGAGCAGCACAATGAGCATCTTAGAGAAATTCTTGGAGTATTGAGAATGAAGAATCTTTATGCCAAATTCTCCAAGTGTGATTTCTGGTTACGAGAGGTCCAGTTCCTGGGACACCTCGTAAATAAGAATGTGATAGGTCGACCCGACCAAGATTGAGGTAGTTATGAGATGGGAGGTGTCGAGATCCCTGTCCGAGATCAAGAGTTTTCTGGGATTGGCTGGCTACCATCGGTGGTTTATTATAGATTTCTCCAAGATTGTTGTTCCTCTCACCAGATTGACCTGGAAGGGTGTTACTTTTGTCTAGGGGCCCGAGCAGCAGGCCTCATTCGAGACTCTTCGCCAGAGATTATGCAAAGCCCCTATGTTAGCCCTTCCCGAGGGAGTGGATGACTTTGTAGTTTTCTGTGATGCATCTATATTAGGGATGGGTGCGGTGTTGATGCAGAGGGGACATGTGATATCATATGCATCGAGGTAGTTGAAGCCTCATGAGATGAGGTATCCCACCCACGATTTGGAGCTGGGGGCGGTGGTGTTCGCCCTTAAGATATGGCGTCATTATCTGTATGGAGTCCGGTGTACCATATATATGGACCATAAGAGCCTGAAGTACCTCATGGATTAGCCCAACCTGAATATGAGACAGAGGAGGTGGTTGGCTGTAGTGAAAGACTATGACTGCGAGATCTTGTATTATTCGAGCAAGGCTAACATGGTAGCCGATGCCCTGAGTCGTTGAGCAGCGAGTGCTCCAATCCGAGATGTATGTATGAGGATGATAGTGATGACTCCAGTCTTAGATACCATTTGGGAGGCTCAGGTGGAGGTCGTGAGACCGGAAAACCTCAAGAGGGAGCAGGTGATCGGATAGGTTTCTGAGTTTGAGACAGATAGTCGGGGACTTATGACTTTCTGTGGGCGGATTTGGGTGCCCTATACGGGTAGAGCTCAGTGCATACTGATGGAGGATACACATAGATCGAGATTCACAATCAACCCACGGGCCACTAAGATGTATTTGGATTTGAAGAGATATTTTTGGTAGCCCTGTATGAAGAAGGAGGTGGCATGGGTAGTTGAGAGGTGCTTGACCTGTCGCCGGGTTAAGGCGGAGCACTAGCATTCACATGGCCCTTTGCAGCCTCTAGAGATTCCCCAGTGGAAGTGGGAACATATTTCCATGGATTTTATCACCAAATTATCGAGAACCGCTCGAGGTGTTGACACGATATGGGTGATTGTGGACCAGTTAACGAAGAGTGCTCACTTCCTTGCTATCAGTGAGAGCTCTTCTGTAGAGAAATTGGCCGAGATTTATGTGAGAGAGGTGGTGGCACGACATGGAGTACCGACATCGATAGTGTCAGATCGGGATGTGTGTTTTTGAACCAAGTTATGGAAGAAGTTTCATGAGGAGTTGGGTACTCGATTGCACTTCAGTATCGCATACCACCAGCTGACAGGCGGGCAGAGTGAGCGGATGATACAGATGCTTGAGGAAATTTTGTGTGCATGTGTTATGGAATTCGGTGGAAGTTGGGACACTTATTTGCCCTTGGCTAAGTTTTCTTACAACAATAGCCACCATTCTAGTATTGGTATGCCTCCCTTCGAGCTCTTATATGGGAGGAGGTGTCGGAATCCCATCTGTTGGGGAGAAGTAGGGCAGAGAGTGATTGGTGGCACTGAGATAGTGCTCAAGACGACCAAGCAGATTCAGCAGGTCAGACAGACGTTACTGACGGCCTAGAGTCACCAGAAGAGTTACGCAGACCGACGACGATCCGAGCTAGAGTTCCAAGTTGTATATTTTGTCCTCCTAAAGGTGTCTCCGTGGAAAGGGGTGATCCAATTCAGGAAGCAGGGAAAGTTGGGTCCTAGGTATATCGGTCCTTTCAGAGTGACTGCCAGAGTGTGGAAAGTAGCTTATCGGTTGGAGCTACCTGCAGAGTTGAGTCAGATTCATAACACCTTCCACGTGTTTTAGTTGAGGAAGTGTGTAGCTGATGAGACGTCGGTGGTTCTATTAGAGGACATTCATGTATATCTGAGCCTGAATTACATTTAGAGGCTAATTGCGATCTTGGATCGAAAGGTGAAGGTTTTGAGGAATAAAGAGGTGCCCCTGGTTTAGGTCCAGTGGCAACATCGGAAGGGATCCGAGTGGAATTGGGAGTCGGCGTCTGAGATGTGCGAGCAGTACCCAGAGTTACTTATGGAGCATGACTTTGAGGGCGGATTCTGATTCTAGTGGGGGTGAATTGTAACATCCCGACTCCCAGGTATAATCTTTATATATTTATTTATGAGTTTAATGAGCAACTCGACGAGTGGGTGCCCCAACTCGTCGAGTAGAGACGAATTGGCCATGTGGGCTTTACAACCAACTTGGCAAGATGGCGCTGTGAGAAGAAACCCTAAATCTCCAGGGTTGGGTCCTATTTAAGGGACCTTAATCCCTCATTTCTGCCTCACCAGCCACCTTACTCCCCTGAGTGAAACCCTAACCGTCTAGAGTGAGCTAAGAGAGAAAAGAGACTTAACCTTGGGCATTTAGGTGATCTTTTGGAAGAGAAGAGAGAAGAATCACAGCAAGGAACGAGAAAGGATTGTTGGATCTGGTGTTATTTCATCCGTAGCTTCTGTTGAAGGTAAAAAGTCTCCACCTTTCTTATTATGTTGCTTAGATCTCATGATTATGGAGTTTTAGAGCTATTTCCTTCCTTTATTGAGATTGTGAGTGTGTTGAGATTATCAAATGTTTGAGACTTCAATTCTGGACCTTGTGAGGTCCCTAGAGTCCAAAGGTCCCAAATTTATTCAACTATAGAAGACCCTCTATGCTTAAACCGCTAAATGGGATTTATTTTGGCATTTCAAGGCCAAAGTGCCATGCATGGACGTAAATATTGTGGCTTTACGTGGTATCTCAGCCTTGCGAGGCTAGATCTAGAGTTTAGGGTTATAGATCTGCATTAAAACGTCTGAATGAGAACATAGATTGAATGGACTCGCCGAGTTGGTGATCTGACTCGACGAGTCGGCTAGGGTTTTCCTCGATGAGTCTAGACATGAGTGACTCGTCGAGTTGATGAGACAACTCGACGAGTTAATTTGGATTTTCGCGACATTTTTGAAGAAACGGGGGGACACGACGAGTCACTTATATGCACTTGGCGATTCGGGTCAACATGCACTGTTGACCCGAGGTGTTGATTTCTGTTGACTTTAGGGTTTGGTCAAGACAGGGATTATGGGGACCATGGAGGGGTAAAATGGTCTTTTACCCATACCAAGAGTTAGAGAGAGAAAAATATATTAGTTTATTTAGAGTCGTGATTTACGTGTTAATTAGAGATAATTATCCGATGTGTTAGGCGGAAGCTAGATCGGTGATTCGTGTATGAGGCTTATTTGCTTGTTTGCTTACGAGGTGAGTCTT
The DNA here is from genome assembly GCF_002870075.4 of Lactuca sativa. Lineage (NCBI taxonomy): Eukaryota > Viridiplantae > Streptophyta > Magnoliopsida > Asterales > Asteraceae > Lactuca > Lactuca sativa. The sequence continues at coordinate 265,265,001 of NC_056625.2, forward strand.
CTCACTATACTTACCTTGAGTGGTAATTTTGTGTTACCGAGGGGTCTTGTATGCTTTATTGAGTATTTTGATGTCCTGCATTATGTCTTTGTGATGTATGTTGCGTATTATTCTGAGCTTATTAAGTTAGGACCAGAGGGTCCACCCGAATTGTGGGACCGGAGGGTTCCACTGAGACGCATCGACTGGAGGGTCTTATTCAAGATATAGCCATGAGTGGCTAATGAGTTATGTGTGGTATTTTTGGGAACTCACTAAGCTTCGTGCTTACCGTGTTATGTGTTATGTGTTTCGGGTACTTCTCAGGATTGTGGGAAAGGCGCCGGCTTGATCGTACACACGAGATGAAATTATGTTTTGTGGATCCTGGATTGTGTCTTTAAATAATTTATGAACATGTGTTTTTGATAATTCAATATTTTTGGGGATTTTGTGATTGTGTTAATGAGATTAATGTGATTTTTAAATGAAAATTTCGTTTGAAAATTTATGGTGTTACACATATGAAGTCATCAACGACTTAAGACTTAAAGTGGATGATTGATGTTTCCATGTGTACATTGTTGAATCCATGAGACAAAGGCCTTTAAGCATTAAGACATGAATAAAATTAGAGTTATTAGAGTTTGATTAGAAGCATTTAAGACTTTTTATATGCATAAGTACTTATTGGAAAAGTGTGGGAAAAAGTGGAAGCTAAGAGAGTAAAGTACAATACATAAAAGTGAAAATAATATGTTTTGTGTGACAACCGTCAAAAGTTGGTCAACGATCGTCATTCGCAAACATGACGAACGTCAAAGTAATAAACTTAATGTATAATGTATGTCAAATTTGGATGAAAATAGAACATCATACATTAAAATGCATAAGAAAAATAAATCAAATCGTCTGAAAACTAAAAATATAGGCACACAAATTTTGTATAATTTTATATAAATAGTAATTGTAACACCCCAAAATTTCAAGGTAAAATTTTTATTTTTAATATAATCAAAACGCTCATTTATCTTTAACTCAAACATTTAGAAGTATTTCATACTAAAAGAGTTATCAGAGTACAATCCCAAAATCACCAAGTTACGGAAAAACATGGGTGTACGCATTGCGATCAAGCCGAGCCCTTCCCTTTCGAACCGGAAGTACCTGAAACATAAACAATAAACTGTAAGCATAAAGCTTAGTGAGTTCCCCAAAATACCACGTACCATACATACAATAGAGAATGCAATGTGTCTGTCATAGTCTTGTCATTATTCCATGAGTGATATCATGGTCTTTCCTTGCCAAGTCGGGGGCCAATACCCTGGTCTTACAGACAAGTGCCAAAAGATACTCCTAGTATTCCATGCAAGCATCATAAAAGGAAACAAGCATACAATCTACAACTAATAATATACTTAACTACATGGTTCCAAACCCTGGTCGTGCGTACAAATTATGACAACCGTCAATTTTCGGTTAAGTTAAAGTCAACTAAAGTCAACAAGTCAAACCGTTCGACTCAATTTGCCCGTGGGTACTAGAGTTTACGATGTAATCTCTAAACAACTCGCTATTCTAATGAGAGATTATAAATCGAAAAGTACGTACACCTAGATCTCCTTAACCTAAAACGGTAGTAAGTGATGAACCAAACCGATAAAACAATGCTGCACACTCATCGGGAGTGTGTAAGATCCTTAAACAAGGCTTAACGGGGTTTACGGACCTTGCTTTGCGAAGCCGGACACTCACGGATGACACACAACACATTATAAAGAGCGGTTTCCAAATCTCTCTTTGTATGAGAAATCCCTCGAAGAATGTGGAATCTCTCCCAAATCTCTCTCCATATGTGAAATCTCTCCCAAATATCTCTTTGTATGAGAAATCCCTCCAAGAATGTGAAATCTCTCCCAAATCTCTCTCCATATGTGAAATCTCTCCAAATCTCTCTTTGTATGAGAAATCTCTCCAAGAATGTAGAATCTCTCCCAAATCTCTCTCCATATGTGAAATCTCTCCCAAATCTCTCTTTGTATGAGAAATCCCTCCAAGAATGTGGAATCTCTCCCAAATCTCTCTCCATATGTGAAATCTCTCCCAAATATCTCTTTGTATGAGAAATCCCTCAAAGAATGTGAAATCTCTCCCAAATCTCTCTCCATATGGGAAATCTCACCAAGATTGTAAAATCTCTCTCAAAACCCCTTTCGATTTATTTTTATCATTTGAGGGCATCCCGGTACTTGGTTTGATGAGAAACCACTCAAAGAGGGGAGATAGTTTGGAAAATAGTTCCTTTGGGCCGAACCCTCTCTATAGGGGCCAAGTCTTCTTGGATCCGAGGCCACTTAAGCCGAGTCCGCGGTCACCTAGCCGATGCCGCAGCCAGCAAACCGCAGCCACCGACCGCAGCCGCATGGAGCAGCTGCATCCGAGGTTCGCTTCTGATTCCCCTGGCTTCGGACCGCAGCGCCTCTTCTTCATCTGCGGCTAAGCCTTCCGCCTCCTCGGACCGCACCCAGGCGACTAAGCCACCTCGGTTCTTGACTGCTGAGCCGAGACCTCGCCCAGGACTTCGGATATTGGCATTTTCTACCCGGTTTTCACTATTTTTAACATTTTAAGCCCGTTTTTAATCATATTAATGTGGGATTTTCTCCAGAAATCATATTTTAACATATAGGACCCTAAATAATCATAATTTGGGCATATTTTCATGAAAATATTTATTTAAGAATAAAATCTTTAAGTGAGATCTTGAGGTGGAGTGTGAATTTTGCCATAATATTTGGCACAAACCACCACCCCATGCCCATTCCTTTGACCAATCCTTGTACTCCTCTCTACACCTAGTCACCTCAAGGCCTTACCCCTCTCTTTTCCCAGCCACCCACGTCCAAAAAGAGCTGGAGAACACTCTTATCCCTCTCCATTTCCCTCACTTCACTCATATTTTCTCATTTTCACCAAGAAGATCAAACACTTTTTCTCTCCAACTTCCTCCCACAATTTCGAGATTTCCAAGTCATTTTTCAAGCTCTCCATCTTCATTTAGTAAGTATCATCACTCTCCTCATGATTATTACATTCCTTTTATTCAAATCATTGATTCCTTACATAAACTCCATCATTATTGTGTTAGATTCTTGAATCTTCAAAGCAATTCTTCAAGTGTTCTTGAGTTGAACACTTCACTTCTTCAACATTCACTCACTGAAATCATATAAGGTGAGTTCATACCCCTACATTTTCATGTTTTCTGAAGTTTTTAGGGGGGGGGGGGGGGGAATACAAGTTAAAACACCAAGAACATAACTAAAATTTTCTAACAGCTTTCATCAGAAAAGTTGGACTCCATTCACGGACTGTTTTGGACAACTTAAACATTTTTGTTTGCAAAAATGTTTTAGGTGTAAGTAGTTCCAGTTATTAGCTTTAAAATGACTACTTGAACATCTCCATAATATTTTTCTACAATTTATGGTGATTTTTACAAAACTGCCTATCATTTCAAACACCAATCCGGACCTGTCTGTGATTATGGACTTTTTCACCCAAGTTGGAGGTCATTAAAAATCATGATAAAAATTATGAGTAAACTAGACACATTTTGGGAACTCTCAGAATTTACGGATTTAGTTTCCGACTTCGTATGATTTTTCTATGACCTTTCTAAAACAGTGCAGAAAGGTTAAAAATTAGTTAACAACATATAACTTTCATAAAACTTTGTATAATGTTGAGCAAAGTGTATAACAATAAGTTCTAAATATTGAATGTGTTTCCTTGTTAGTTTATCATCATAAACTGAAACCTAGTCATTCATGTTAAGATTATCCATTCATTTAGAACACGTATATTAAGCTATAATAAGCATAGTTTATGGATTCATAACACATATGCGTTTTCATAAAAGAGTTCTTATACATTACAAACGTTTTGGATAAACTATAATAGGTATGGTTTATGTTTCCATTAACACAACAAACACATTTCGGAAGGTTTTATTCCCATAGAAAAAGGTTTTACACTCATGCACACCACACATAAACTTGTTAACCTAAATTGTGAGACAATCTCTTTCCGTACGTCCGAGTGCGGAATCTAAATTCCTGGTAGTTATAATTAGAGTCTCCTAGAGGGAGAACGTGATAGTTGTGTATAGATCTATATTGGGTTAGACACCCCACACCTGAGCTGCATGCAACAGCTAGACCGGCAGGTCTGTGGTGACAAGTGTCATTTCAGTTTCGCGACGCCTGAGAAACGTCGTGGCAGGTTCATTCAGTCATTAGTATGGTTATAACGGCTCACATAGGGATTTAACAACATAAAGTTTATGGGGATTTTCATAAATCAAAAGGGGTTTTATGTCAATTTAAAATCACCTTTTATATCAATAATTACAGATATTATGATATATTTTCAGTCTTGGTATTTAAGACTACACATCATTCATTACGGGATTTTTCTCAAATCAGAAAGGGTTTTACGCCAATTTAAAACCACATTTATATCTTTAAGTATGACAAATACTTGTTCATTTCGGTCCTGGTATTTAGGACCACATAACTTTTATAAGGAAAATATTGGATTTTTCTTGGTAACATACATCTCCTTACAAAGATCTATTTTCAAACTCTTACTGTCAAAAGCTTATGAACTCACCAACCTTTGTGTTGACACTTTTCAAAACTACTTGTATTCTCAGGAATTTAGTGAAAACATGAAATCAACAACGTTTTGAGGATGGGACGATAAATCGTCAAATAGTTCATTTTGTATCATAATGTAATTGATTCGAATCATGTAAACATATACTTTGGTGTAACTTTTTCAATTATATTTATGATGGTTGTATTTACTTTGAGCACTATTATACTCGTTGTTGTGATACTCTACATGAAGTCCTCCACCCCCGGACGTTTCCGCCATCCTTGGTTTGGGGGTGTGACACAAATTTACCAGGAGCCACCTCCGGGTCATACGTGCAATGCCAAGGGTCACCCCTTGGTCTGTCAATAATACATAAGCCAATGGACCGCCATTGGCGCCTTCGACCCATAGTATAGTGATGAGACTCACCTCGGATGGCTGAAATCCACAAATAAATCTCTGATTGCAGATCTGCTAAAATCCCTGCGCTATCAATCATAAAATAACATCCAATCAATATTTGGATCCCGAATTAGACTACAAGTCCAAATTAGGGTAAAAGACCTCTTTACCCTTTTCCGAACGTGGTCCAAGCCAAATGTCCAAAAGACCAAAATCTAAAATAATCACCCAAAGCCCAAATATGGACCAATTTTCCAAATTGGGCCCAATCCCTTTCATAGGCCTTTAACCAAGAAAGTCTCTCAACAACCCAATAATAGAATTTAGATGGGCCAACAAGGCCCAGGACAACCAACTACCAACATGGCCTAAAACCGAGAGCCTAAAACGATCGAAGCCCAATTTGCTGAGTATGTGGGGGGTACTCAGCTTGTAAGCTCATCGTGCACGCTCAAACGCTTGTACGTGCAACATGCACACTTGTACGTCCAACCTACTCCACCAACTTGGCCAACTTCCCATTTTAAGCTCTTAATCGATTAAGACTTCAACCCAACTTAGATCCGACTTCCTTAAGGTGGTTTATCACATAAGGTTGTTAACTTTATGTGCATGCATGGCTTAATGGGACTTTAGATCTCAAAAGAGCTTAATAAATGACTAAGCACATGCATGAGACCAAAAGTACCATAAAGTTTGCACATTTATGCTCAAGAAACCCTTAACTTGTCCAGATCTACAAGGATAAGCTCCTAAAACGACCTTAACTTACAATCACCAACCAAAGGGACCAAAATGACCAAAAACAAGCCAAAGAGTAGATCTATGAAATGAGATGACAATCTTTGAACCTTATACCCCAAAAGCCACGAAATGAAGGTGCTAAAGCTTCTTCTTCTACCACCTTAAGATGCACAACACCCACCAAAAGCTTCTTAAGATCTCAAAGCACCATACAAAGGCTATGGAACGAATTACAGTTTTCAAGGGTATGGAGGATGGTTAAATAAGGAAAAAAGAGTCTATCTTATGGTTTATATTGGGTACAAACCTCTAAACTAGGGTTTCTAATATGCTTATATACGCTAAGTGTACTCCACGTACTCCTAGGGTACATGGATGAGTTTTATGATCAGCTTGCATGAGTATACCCAACGTACAAGGAGTACTCCCAATGCACTCCAACTTCCCCGAAGTTGACAATTTTTCCCGCTAGAGACCAAATCCGAAAAACCTTCCACTCTCAAGGGTCTAAACTGAAAACCATAATGAACTAAGTGTTACAATAACATAACCAAAAAGTACACATCAACATGATTCCGGAAATATAAAGAACACAAAAATCCGACTTTGTATGAGGAAGTTATGACTTTTCCAAGTTTTACACTCAACCCGACACATAAATGTGTTTCATAAAAAGTTAGAGGAAATCGGTTGAGTTTAGTAAAAACATTGTAAAGGAGAGTTTTAGAACTTGGGAGTATGGATTCGTAGATATAAAATATGACGAGAACAGAGTTCGTACGAGAGAGTTATAACTTTCACAAAATCTTTTTTCAGTGTACCCCTCACAAAAATATAAATTAAAAATGGAAGGGGAATTAGCTAGTCATGTCTAAAGGAAAGTTGTAGTCCTCGTCGACACAAGACCAACAATGTAAGAACGTCAAAAACGAAGCTCATATGCGAGAGTTACGATTTTTTTAAGATTTCAAAAATACCTGCAAAAAGGTGAGCTGTCTAGGACACATGTCGAATTTGAAGAGGATTTCTTGTCGCCTATGCTAAGGCGTGGCACGCCTATGTCAGGGGCGCAACGCACCTTCCCTCTATAGCTCCTGTAAATAGCCATTCAAACTCCTCCCACTTTGCACAAAAAATTCTATTTCTTTCTCTTGTTTATGTTGAGAAATAACCCCTCTCTGAGCCTAGTAGTCCTGAGTATTCCGACGAAAGCTATCATGGTTAAAGCGCACTACGATGGTTTGTTTCACGACCCATTTTAAAAGTTTTTTTTTTACTGTTTTACAGGAGGAATACATGTTAAATTAATATTATTTATCTTATATAATTTGTTATTGTTGTATTAAAAATGCATATTTTTTTACAAAACTTTGTTTTACTTTGCCGTTACTCTGTCCGTATAATATAAAATATATATTATACTTTGTCGTTACTCTACCCATATAATGTGAAATATTTATTATACCGTGTCGTTAATCTGCCGGTACAAATATAAAATATTTTTACTCCATTGTTACTCAGCCCGTAAAAATATAAAATATTTATACTTTATCATTACTCTACCCGTATAATATAATATATTCATTATACTCTAAGGTTACTCCGCCTGTATAATATGAAATATATATTATACCCCTTTGTTACTGTGCCCATACAAATATAAAATATTTGTACTCTATCGTTACTCTTCTCGTACAAATATAAAATATTTATAAGCTGTCGTTACTTTGCCCGTATAATATGAAATATTTATTATACCTTGACGTTACTCAGCTTGTTTAATTTTTAAAATGATATAATTATAAAACTTTATTGTAAATATACAACACAAATAACAGATTGATGACTTGAACTTATAAAGTTAAGGGTTACAATATTATGTTAGCATGAGGCACATTCATCACCTAAGTGGTAACGCTTAGTAAAGACCCATGTCTTATAACCGTAATTCTTAAATGAGCGGCATAGTTATATATGGATCTATACGGGTTGACATCCCACCTGTGTTTGCTAACTACAACCTTGACGGAAGAGTCACATGAGTGATAATAGTCTAAAATATGATGATGTCCGATGAAGCGTCGTAAGGGGGCAGTACTTGGTCATGAGCTCGGTTATAAGGACTCACAATAACAGTTAAATAATATTAGATACATATAAGTTAAAAATAATACTTATATATAGATAAACTTTACTTTTGGTAAAGTACATTCTAAACGAACTCACATTCGATCGACAAAGCACATATTTATCAAGCATGCTTTCGGTCAAGAAAGTACACGCATAACAACAACACTTTCGACGTTGAAATCATATCAAACACACTTTCGGTCAAGAAAGTACACTCATAATAAACTCGCTTTCGGAAAAGAAAGGTCATATGTATCACACATACTTTCAGTCAAGAAAGTACATTAATAAAAAAAACACACTTTCGGTTAAGAAATAACTCTTTCAACAAACATACTTTTGGTATAAAAGTACCCATTTATGTAAACATACTTTTGGTATAAAAGTACGCTTTCAGTAAACATAGTTTTGGTATAAAAGTACGCTTTAATCCACAGTGTGGAACCAGGTCCACACGACATGACATTAAGGAACATCACAATGAACTATTGTTGGAGGGTCATAGCATGGCCATAGGTGGCCATGACATGGCGGTTGACTAAAGTCAATGTTTACCGTTGACCTTGACCATTAACTTTTGACCTGGGTTGAATTTTGGCCAAGATGGTTGATTTCAGTATGTAGTCTAAGGTTGTGACAGTGCAAGAACAATCTAATGCGTAAGGATAAGGTTTGAGAATTCAAACCTAGAGAGAATGTTTAAGATCAATGTCTGCTTGCTAATAAATGTTCAAGTCAAGCCTAGAAAGACCAGTCAAGTCTTAGATAATGTGTTCAGCAAATGATCAAGTCATTAAATGAAGAATGAGAATAAATGATCAAAGTAAAGCTAATAAATGAAGAACAAGAAGAATGTTTAAGAGAAGTGTTAAACCAACTTAGTAAAGGCCAAAAGTAGAGTGAATGATCCGTTGTTGACTTGTATTGAATGCTCCTTTAAATAGGAGTGAATGTTATAGTGAATTAACCAAGGTACTCACATAGGACTGGACAATAGAAATGTTTCTGACATTCTGATTGTCTAATATTACAAAAAGCTAGGTCCTATGAAACGTTACATCAATACAAAGACAAAGTTCATAAATACATAAAGACAAAAACAGGTTAATTCTGGATCAGCACCCATTCCGAACATGAGAGTCATTCCAGAATGTCTTCACTTAATCTTTTCTTCTTCTTCTCCTCTTATGGTCCAGACAAATTCCGGACCACTCTTCATATCTTCCTCCGGACCATTATTGGTTTCGGAAGATATCCACTTCGGAATTTGATCTTAGGATTGCTAAGATTCAATTTTAGATTCTAACAATCTCCCCCAAAGTGAACTCAACAATCCTTACAGTTTAAGCAACTTCTTCCTTGATGAAAGTGTGGGCTCTGAACATGCATTCTCTAACTTCAATATACCAGGATAAATGACTGACAAAATTGACTTTGATTTGTTCCGGAGCTTCTGATTTCGATGCATGTGAAATGAACTTCCTCAGGGCTCTGGTGGGAACCAGGTGTTTGTTAAGGACTCACAAACAGTCCTTCTTGTTTATTTTCTTGGTAGTGTAGACAAACCCTAGAACCGATTCTTCAATGGGACCATCTGCAAGAAGTTCAGCTTCCGAAAGAACATAGTTGACTTTTGCCACAATGTTTTCAGTTCCGTATAGGTGCGCAAGCTCATCGTCATGTCAGCAGAATTCCACGACATAGTCTTTGAGAAAGTTCATAGTTGTGTGATACGCACCCATATTGATTTCATCTTTTTGATTTACTCTGAAGTAGGCAGCCGGTGTGAGAATGTCATTCGGATTCATTGAAGGGAAATCCACATTAGATATGGTCCGGGGAGTAGGCTTGTTCCGGAGGACATGGAATTTGAACAGTGGGCAGCTCAGATCGAATTTAACAAAAAAAAATTTCTTCCGAACCCATCAACTTTAGTAATTCTCTTCCTCGTCCAGAATTCCTTGAGAGGCTGTGTGTTCTTAGAGTAGAATGTTGTAAGTCTCTCTCACTCAGTCCGGAGGATCACCTTCGGATCATCTGATGGGTGAAGAGGGGCAAACTTGGTGTAGAATTTGCTGTAGGGAGAGAGAGAGAGAGAGGAAGATCCAGCTGTCCGAAATCATTTGTGGGGATATCGTAATACATGAGTGGGATAATCTCATGATCACGTAGGATGACTTCATGAAAAAGAGGGAAAATACCACGCATCGGATCAGGGTTGTCCTTTAGAGCTTGGATCCTGATGCTGTCCTCTCGTGCTCTGTTGATTTCCTCCTAAGACCATCCATATTTTTGCTTTGGAGGAGGTTTGGAGTGAGCAGCTTGTATGTCTGATAGAGGCCCTTTGCCTTTTTTGTCTTTCCTCAATGTATCGATTATCAGCTTCATGTTTTCATCAATGATAAATTTCTGAGTAGGATTTGGAAGAGGTTCTTCCGGAATTCCAACAGGGATCCGGAGAGGAGAGCCTCGGTCAACTGGAGCAATTTTGGGAGCTAGAATTGGTGGAAGTATTGAAGGCGTGGATAGGAAGGCTTGGGCAGTGAATAGTGATTTTGCTTTAGCCATTTGAATGCCCATCCGAAGAGCGTCCGGAAGAGAAGATGGCCATGAAGCAGCGGACCAAATTTGTTTTTCTTACTCAGTCATGACTTTAGGGACCATCTTCTTCGAAGACTCGAGACCAAGGTCAGCCTCTGTAACAAATTCTTCTTCACTTACTTCCTCAATGTGTTTGGAGGTGGAGGAGAGGTTTTCTTCATCAGAATCGATTTCATCTCAGAGTGTAAACTTCGAGGCAGGCTTCCAGGTATGGCTGGGACCTTCTCCCTCTCTTGCATCGGTTATCCTCCAGACCGGTGAAAGCATTAAGGATTCATGCAGGCCTTCAAAATTTTCGAACACCTTTTGAAGTCTGGTGTTTAGCTGCTTTGTGAGGTTATCATAGGCTTCTGCAGTGGGGGCTTGAGCAGAGAAGTGATCAAATAGATGCCCTAAAATGGCTAACATCTCATCAAACTTTTGATTCAGAACACCAAAAATGTTCCATGTGGATCGAAGGAGTTTGATGAGGACTTATTGAATGATCAGATTCATTTCATCCTTCTTCTTTATTTCTTTCTCAAGCCTCTGAATTTGCTTTTCGTGACGAACATGTGTCTTCTTGATGAGTTCGTTTGTAGTAGACACCAAGTTATCATGAACTTTGAGCATGGTGGTGATTGTATCCAGGTAATGTTCAACGGAGGCGTCGTATTCAGCTTCAACTTCCTCCATGGAGTGCTTGAGATGTAGAGAAATTAACTGGTCCAGTTGAGCTTCTCTTTCCGTAACAGATGGTCCGGAATGCTGAGATATAGATTGAAGAATGGTATCCAGCTTGGAATCGAGTCCAAAAATCTTTTGATTCACTTGACTGTCGAGCTTGGTTATGGAGGTTTCAATTGAAGAAACCTTCTTCATGGTATCCGACACATTAGTTTGCATCTCAAAGAGAGAAAAGGGATCAATGTAGTTGCTAGCAGAAGATCTCGTTTCGGAATTAGAGTGAGGAGATTTTTCTTGATGAGGAGAGGGATTATTGGATGGACCAGACTTTGTTGTCGCATCATCTTCATGAGCTTGAATGTTGGAGTTTGAGCCGCCAACCGGAATGGAGGAGGAGGAGGATCTGAAGTCATATGTAGAGATGGATACAGATGCCTTTGAAAGAAACCAGACTTAAGTCATGAGATTTGTGTGGGGAACAGTTTTGGCTTCATCATCCATCATGACTTCTTTGGAAAACTCTTCATCCGTATTGGTTTGGAAGACATTCTAACGAGTGGTAACAGGCGGCAGTTTTGAAGCAAGTTCATTATCGGCATCGGCATCAATGGGAGGAACGGAAGGCATGTTGCTTTGGATGTCTCGGTTCCACATGGAGATAAGTATTGACTCCACTTGAGATCTGTTAAGATCCGGATGCCTGGATGTGGTCCTATTGACAAAATCTTCCCATAGGGGATCATTAGAACTTGGTCGTCCTGTACTCCTTCTGGGTATCAGACCAGTTGAGGCGTCAGAAGTCGGAGGGACAACTCCAACTTTTGAACGCTTGGGGTCTGGGACAGGGGTTCCGGAGTGTGTGCGTGAAGAAGAAATAATGGGATTAACAAATGAGACTTGTGGGTTTGTTCCAGGGGCAAGTAAGTTTTGTCAACACCGGCATCTCATTTTTGGGAAGGAGAGGGTGGATTATGAGCAGACTCCTTGTGATAGTGTGCATGTGATTTTGAAACATCGAGGGGTACCTCGGATGAGTGGGCAGGTGGGGTATGCGGACGGCCAGAATCAGCCGGAATTTCATGGGTTCCTTCCTGTTAAGAGGAGAATCTGACTTTAGCTTTCTTTATATGCTTTGGTTTTGTGGGAGAAATCTTTCGTTTGGCAGACTTTTTCACTTTTGCTTCGGGCTTAGATATATTGGCCTCTTCAAGAATGGGTTCAACAGGGACTGGGGCAGGTTGTGTCGGGTTAAACACAATCGAAGTCTCCATGTGAAATTTCAAGTGAGTGGAATCGGAAGGGATAAGGAGCAACATGTGGTTCGGAAGATGTCTGACTGGACCAAAAGCAGATTGGTCCGAAATGCGATAAGATTTAACAGCTTTGAAAGTGACACATACCTCCGGAGGAATGGTGTTGACCGGAAGTGGTTCATGAAGTTCATTGAAGATTTGTTGGAGTGTCAGTGCCCAGAACCTAGGGCTTGAGATCTCGTTCTCCTTTCTTTTGATGGAAAATTTGCAGAAATCTTGCCACAGGACTTCTGGAAGATCCACAGCGTTGTCACGTCTGAAGTAGATGTTGTAGATGACATTGAGCCAGTCTTTGATAAGTGTTTCGGTTCCTCCATGATTTCTGGAGAGCCCTCTGATGATAAGATGCATCAATACGGTCCAGAGCCCTGAGACGGCAGATTTCTTGAAATCTTTAGACTTGTAATCTTGATTGTAACCAATGTAGGTTAAGAACATCTAAAATTCTTCAGTTGTTGGTTCTTGGACCTTGAATCCTCTTGGGTTTGCTTTCACACCAATCGCCTTAAGGAAGGTCGATTTGTAGATTGGAATCGTTCTATCACCGATGATTGTTGTTTCAAGTACGTCGTCTTCGAATCTGATACTGGTGAATGCATGATGTAGATGATGAAGTGGTAGTGGAGGTTCAGGGGTTTTGTGAGATGAATGTAGATAGGGTGTTTTGCGATAAACTTAATCATAAACCTAATAGATTCATCGTAATCCATGGGATTCAGGGAGAAAAGTTGAGTGGTGTCTCTCAGAAAAGGTTCTACAATGGCAGATGATGATGAACCTTTGGAGCCTTTGGCAGTTTTCTTGCATGCGATGGATTTATTTGGTGTTGATGCAGTTTGAGTGGGGTTTTGTGGACACGTCATTGTTGCAGGTAGCGAAAGCTTGAAGAACACAATGAACACATAAAGATTTAAAGGTTTAAAGGGTTTGAGCGCGTAAAGGAAAAAGGTAATGTTATTGGGTATTTATAGGTAAGTGAAATGGGTTGGGTTGGTCAAAGTAATGATGAGGATCTGAATGTGAAACGGGTCGCATTTAAGGAATGGCGCTTTTTGAGGGCTGAGTTGACTTGGGATGGGAAAGGTTAGGGTGATTGTAGCTCAAAATAGTAATCCTTAAACGACGATACGATGGTTCCTTTATGGAGGCGTGCAAACGTGTACACGAAAATCAAGGAAGATTGGATAAGGATCTTCTTCAAAAGTAACCATTGAAAGAAAAGCGTTTCATCTTATTATCCTTTGGGCTTTCGGATGAATTGTTCCGGACAGAGTGTGATCCGGAGGGTAAAGAGTTGTAATCCGGAACATAATTGTTTTGATAAAATGTCCGGAGTGAGAAATAATCCGGAGAGAGTTTCAATTTCAGAGTAAAAATCCGGGATGCCATTATGAAGTATATTCCGAGATGACAATCAAATATAATGATAATGTTGTCTTAGAATAACAATCAGGATGAACTGTACAACTTAAAACTCAAGTGATGGTCAGAAATAAAGACAAGTAAAATGGTCCTATGTATTCTGAGAGAAAGTAGTTCCGAGATGAAAAGATTTTGAGATCGGAATGAGATTTCTTTCAAATACGTCTATCAAAGAGAACATGTCTCTTGAAAGGACTGAGGATCTGGTATCATCATACCCATCTTGTTCAGAAAACCATTGAATTTGGTTTCATCTAATGCCTTGGTAAAGACATCATCAATCTCATCATCAGATGGAAAAAAATGAGTTTAATGTTACCATTGAGTACATGATCTTTTATGAAATTGTACCTTATATAAATGTGCTTAGTCATTGAGTGCTGAATTGGATTGTTGGAAATCGCAATGACACTTTGAGAATCACAATAGATAGGAATTTGTTGAAAGCGGTAACCATAATCCAAGAGTTGAGATTTCATCCACAGAACCTGAGATGTACAGCTGGAAGCAGTAATGTATTCGACTTCGGCTGTAGAAAGTGCAATGTAGTTCTGTTTCTTGGATGACCAACTGACCAAATGACCACCTAAGAATTGACAGCCACCTGAAGTGATTTTTCTATCAAGTTGAAGACCACTGTAGTTTGAATCTGAATATGCTTGAAGAAGGAAGCTTTCATTTGCTGGATACCAGATTCCGAGACTCATTGTGCCTTTAAGATATCGTAAGATTTGTTTTACAACTAGAAGATGAGACATTTTTGGATTAACTTGAAATATGGCACATAAGCATGTTGAGAACATGATATCTGGACAACTTGCTACAAGATAGAGTAAGGATCCAATCATTCCGCGATATTTCTTTTCGTCAACTGAAACACCTGAAGGGCCGGTAAAGATCTTGTGTCCGAAGCCCATTGGTATCTTGGCTGAGGCGCAGGTGTCCATTGAGTATTTCTTGAGGAGTTCTAAAATATACTTCTCCTGGTGAATGAAGATTTGTCTGTTAGTCGGTTTGACTTGAAGGCCAAGAAAGAAGCTTAACTCCCGATTGATTCTCATTTGGAATCGATTGATCATCAGTTTAGCGAAGTCAGCAACCATAGATGAATCCGTAGATCCAAAAATGATGTTGTCCACATAAATTTGTACCAGCATGAGATTATTCCATTTGATCTTCGAAATAAAGTAGGATCTAGAATTCCTCTTTGGAAACCAAAGTGCTTGAGAAAATCTGTGAGGGTCTCGTACCATGCGCGAGGAGCCTGTTTGAGTCCGTAGACAACCTTCCAAAGTTTATAACAGTAATTGGGAAAGGAGAGATTCATAAAACCGGGAGGCTGTTAAAGGTATACTTCAGTGTCAAGTTCACCATATAGGAAATCACTTTTGACGTCCATTTGGTAAACTTTGAAGCCTTTATGAGCAGCATAAGCAAGGAAGATTCTGATAGCTTCAAGTCTTGCAACAGGAGCAAAGGTCTCATCGTAGTCGAGCCCTTCAATCTGAGTAAAACCTTTGGCCACCAGTCTATCTTTATTTCAGATAATGACTTTTGCATGATCTAGCTTGTTGCGAAACACCCATCTTGTACCAACAATGGGATGGTTTGGAGGAGAAGGTACGAGAGTCCATACTTCATTTCTATCAATTCTACCAGTTCTTCTTGCATGGCTGTAATCCAATCAGCATGCTGTAATTCTTCCTTGATGGATTTAGGTTCAACCATGGATATGAATGCTGAGAAATGACATTCATTTTGGATACTTGCAGCAGAACGAGTCTGTACACCGGCATTGAGGTTTCCAATCACTTGGTTCGGAGGATGATCTTTGGTCCAGATATGCAATCTTGGAATTTCTTGAGCAACAGATGATCCGATATCAACAATAGAATTTAGTTGCTCCCCCTGAATGGTCTGAATTTGAGGATGATGCTCCCCCTGAGTCATCAAAATCAGAAGGGAACTCAAATAAATTTTCATTATCATCGATGTTGATCGGATTTGAGTCATCAAAATCAGCAACTGCATCCTGGAAGCCGTCCACATTTGATTCAAGAGAGGGGTGATTCTCCCCCTCAACCTGAGAAGGTTGAAATGGTTTGGAATCAAATGGAGGGAGGCTCGGAATCAGACCAGAGATGTTGTGCGAGATAGAAGCTTCTGAAGGAGAACTTGTATTTGGAGTAGGCCTCATTCAAGATTCCGAATCAAAGGTAGTTTCAGAAGGACCAAAGAGAGTTTTAAAGTCTACTTCATGAATTACTTGAATGTTTGGACATTTCGGAGGAGGAGCATCAGATTCCATGATGTGAGTGGGAACGGAACTCTGAACAAGGTTGTCATCAAAGGTAACATCAAAACTTTCTTCAATAACTCGAGTACATTGATTGAGAACTCGATAAGCCTTTGATTTTGAGGAATAACCAAGGAAAATAGCTTCTTCGGCCTTAGGTTGGAACTTGGTAAGCTGATCACGATTATTTTGTATGAAGCATCTGCAACTGAACACATGAAGAAATGAGATTGTTGGCTTTCATCCATTCATGGCTTCGTACGGAGTTTTGTTGAGGCGTCGATTGATGATACTCCTATTATGAGTGAAACATGCAGTAGAAACGGCTTCAGCCCAAAAATAGAGTGGAAGATTTGCAAAATTGAGCATTGATCGAGTAGCTTCAACTAAAGTTTTGTTCCTCCGTTCAACTACACCATTCTGTTGAGGAGTGTAAAAAGCAGAAAAATTGTGGTCAATTCCTTTCTCAGTAAGAAAGTTCTCAATGGTGGAGTTTGTGAATTCCAAACCATTATCACTTCAGATTCTCTTAACTGGGAGTTTGATAAGAACTTATATTCATTTGATAAAATTAATGAGTTCAGAGGTTGTTTTAGATTTCAGCCTTAAGAAGAAGACCCAAGTTAACCGTGTAAAATCACCAACAATCACAAGAATGTATTTCTTATGATGAAAACTTTCTACCGTGGATGGTCCAAAAAGATCGATGTGTAGAATCTCCAATGGTTCTGAAATGGATTTTCGATGATAACAAGATGACCCTTCTTTGATTGCTTACCACACTCACAGGCAACACACAAATGATTATTTTCGAATTTGAGGAGAGGTAAACCTCTCACCATTTCACCAGATACAAGATCATTCATGTATCGAAAATTTACATGAGCGAGCCTTCGGTGTCATAACCAGTTGACGTCAGGAGCAAATTTGGTGAGAAGGCAGAGTTGCGGTTTGCCAATAATCATGTTGATGTCAAGAGGGTACATGTTTTTGTTGCGGTTGGACTTGATCAAGCGTTCTTTTCTATCTTCAGTCATGATGTAGCTATGTTCTTTTGCAGAATTCACCTCGATGATTTGCATCAGTGAGTTGAGCAACACTTATCAAGTTATGTTTCAGATCAGCAACATATGCCATCTTTGAAATCGAGAAATTTCCATTTGTAAGAATGTCATAACCTCGGATTTGTGAATTAGAATTGTTGCCATAAGTTACATATCCAGCATTTGGTGCAAGTTTCGGATCTCGCAAAAAGTCCTTCTTGCCCATCATGTGCATGGAGCAAGCACTATCAATATACCATATTGTCTCTTGCTCCGAAGCACAGAGTGCTTGCAAAATTAGTGAATAGTGGAGTTTTTAGGCTCCGAGTTAGATTTATGGACTGGGTCACGAGTCTTGGGCTTGTGAGATGAGTTATGAGCAACTAAGGGTTTTAAAGGCTTATTCCGAGATTCCTTGGGAAGCAAACAAAATGATAAATGTCACACCCCAAAACCAAGAACAGCAGAAAAGTTCTGGGGCGGAGGACGTCATGTAATGTATCACAACAATGTAAAGTAGTAAACAAGCAACAACATCATCCATTGCATTAATAGTATAATTTTAAATACATGTGTATTCTTTCATAGTATAAAACAACATAATGAATGTTCAAAATATAAGATGAGTCTTGACTGCTCTGTCTTCACAAAACCTGGTCGTCGTACCTAAGAATAATGAATGTTCAAAATATAAGATGTGACCTAAGAATACAAGTTATTTTGAAAGCGAGTATCAGCAATAAAGCTGGTGAATTCATAAGTATTAATGTGTCTTTGATTTGTAAAACTGTAAAGAAAGACTTGTAAATGTTTGAAGAAAAGTTTGTATAAGTATGAAAGTGTTTGTAAGTAATCGTAAACGTTTGAAAACCCTAGAAAATCCCATATTTCCTAGTAGTATGAAAAGTAGTCTTCTACCAAGACTCAACTGTTTTGAAAGTAGTCTTCTACCAAGACCCGACTGTTTTGTAAGTAAGCATCACTGTAAATGTGACGGTTTTTCCCTGTTTAACTGTTATTATAAAACTATAGTTTACCTCATTGATTATGTGTAAGAGTCACAATATAAAGGTAATAAGGAAAATAGTCTATCTATATCAAATATATGCTACCTCGTCATTCATGTGAATGTGTCACAAAGTAAAGGAAGGAAAATAATATAATAACTAAAAATTGTATCCTTTTGCATTAGGATATTCACGGCATAGAAACTCGCCGAAAATTACAACCGTAGACACCCGTTGATGATCATTTTCCCTACTGTAGCTAACAGCCTTGAGGGTGGAATGGTAAGTCTCGAAACGTTTGTAACAGATTTTATGTAATAGTATCTGTTAAACGTATTAATGTAAACATGTTCATGTAAACGTATTCATGTAAGCGTATCTATGTAAACGTATTCATGTAAGTGTATTCATGTAAGCGTATCTCTGTAAACGTATCTATGTAAGCGTATTCATGTAAGTGTTTCTCTGTAAACATATCTATGTAAACGTATCTATGTAAAAGTATCCGTGTAAACGTATCTATGTAAACGTATCTCTTCATATTGTATGTAATGTATTAGTATAGACTCATGAATGAACTGACTCTTGTGTGATTCCTTGTACTTGGAATAGTAAGTAATATCTCCTAACTATACCTATTATAGTTACTAGTAATGTACGTGTATAACCGAAAGTATGCCTTTGCTACCCAAAGGTACTGAACTGGTTGCTGGAACTTTTATGTCTATATATGTATACATGATATATAACTAAAATTTAGACGACATTCGGACGAGTAATCGATGCCCTAAGGCCACATCCCAACGAGGAAAAGGAAATAAAGTGAGTTAGCCGTCCTAAGTTCTTTAAACATTACTTATATAACTATACATATCTAGGCATGTATTTGACAATATAAAAGTATAAAAGAAGTTTTGTAAAACCTTTGAAAAGTTTAATAACTAAGAAATGATGACTTGATGTCAGTTTATAAAATGATTTGAAAGTAGTTTGTTTGATAAGACAGTTTTAAGTATAAGGAAAACCTTTATTTGGAACACAATTGTAACAGAGTTTGAAAGGAAACATACAATATGTAAAGTAGTTTGATAAAGTAGTTTGATAAAGAGTTTTAACATGTAAAAACGTTTGAGAAAGTCATTTGAAGTAATCTATTTGGTAAAACAGCTAAAAGTATAGTAAATCCATTTGTATGCTAGTTATTAATCACATGTGATTGATATAATAACTAGCATGATTCAACTTGTATTCCCCCCTCCCCAATAAAGCATTTATAAAATTTAAAAACATTTAAAAGGTTAATTAAGGGGTATGAACTCACCTGTAGTGAGTGGATCGGATGGAAGTGTTGGACCAGTGTTCGGTGTCAAGTGAAGACTTTAAACACACACAATGATCTAATAACATATAAAGACATATGTATATATACAATTAGTGATTTAAACACTAATTAGAGAAGTATAAACATTCTAAGGCGTGGAAAACACTTTGGTCAAAGTGTTAGGAGGCCATTGGGTTGCAACAAAGGAGTATAAGGCTTTGTAAGTGAGTTTATGGTCCATAGACCATACTTGTTGGAGTTTACGGCCCAGGGGAGTTTACTCCTGGCTGTAAACTCTCAAATGGGTCACCAAATGAGGCTTAAAGGTAAGTTGTCTTATGTGGTTAAGTGTTTCAAGGCTTAAACAAGATGCTAGGTGAGTTTAAGGTCCAAGAATGACCTTATAGGGAGTTTACGGCCTGGGGACCACTTCCCCATGAGTTTACGGCAGTAAACTCATGGTATGAAGTACCATTTCGTTTCTTGAAGTCCCTAGTTCAATGGTGTATGGTTCTATACTAAGTTCCAAGGCTTGGTAAGGTGTTAGGGTGCATTTTGCCCCACCGAAAGGGGTTTACGGCCCAAGAACATGTCTTGGCCGTAAACTCCTTGGATCATGTGATTCTTTATGTTTTCTAAGCCCTAAACATGTTAAACCTAGTGTACAATGAGTTAGAACAAGAGTACTTACAATCTAGGAGCTTGAATGGTCGTTTTTGGCCAAGAACACTAGTGTGTGTTCTTGGTGAAACTTGAAGATCTACACAGATGGAATGATTTCACGGATGAAATCATGTAAGATCACTAGTTTATGTAAGATATCAACTAGTTAGGACAAGGAACTTACGAGATTTGAAGATCGGGGACGAAGATCGGGATGATACTTGAGAGGATTTCAGCCAAGGGAAGTAAAGGAATGAACTAATGAGCAACTTTTCATCATATAATATGGAGTTTACGGCCCACATGGAGTTTACGGCCGTAAACTCCCATGTGGTGGCCGTGAACTCCTTGTAAAGGTATTTATGGTCGTTTCTTTGAGCTATAACTTCAGCAGATAAACCCCGACACTTATCCCTTAAGTGTACAAGGCTCAGAACGCTCAAATAAACTCCTAATTGTGCTAAAAGATAACAGCAATGAGTTTGAATTTTAATGAAGTGTTTGACTGTACGGGATAAAAATTTTCGGGTTGTCACATTATCTCCCCGTTAGAGGGAATTTCGTCCCGAAATTAGAATTTAGGTAAAGAAGTTGGTATGAATGATCGAGCATGGAGGTGGGGATACTGCCTATTCGATTGGTTCTCATGCTCCCAAGTGAATTCAGGTCCTCGGTTGGAATTCCAGTGAACCTTCACTAAATGGAAGCGACTTATGTTTAATGAGACAACCTGAAATTTTTAGTCTTGTAAAGCCCAGCCAGTCAACTCAACTGAGTGTCAGACTAATTTATGCTATCGTTTAGCCTTGTTTAGAGTCCATTTAAAGGTTCAAAGCTCCGTACATTCAAGCATTGAGCATAGGAAGGGATCGCGTACACTTCTAGCACCAAAATCGAGCCTTACACTCCAACATAAGGAGTGTACGGCCGCACACCCCTCTCCTGGCAGCACACTCATGTGTATAGTTATAGAACTCAGCCTCCTTTCATCGCTTTTCACCCTCCCAAGTCTAGAACTCGATTTCTCTCTCAACTAGCATCCGATTTTCAGCCTAGATCTTCAAGAACGTAAGTACTCTTTCCCAATGCTTGAATCTTGTTTAGAAAACTAGCTTAACGTCTTAGAAATGTCCATAACTCAAGAACATATGGTGTGTGCGGCCGCATACACAGGTGTGGTGGTACACCCCGCAAAACAACCTAAAAACACTCTTAAAGGCTTCCATATTGTAAGCACCATCCCCTAATCTTTTTACTTACTAGATATGAGCCTTAGAAAATTTCCAAACTATGTTCATCAAGGAGTGTGCAGCCGCACACACTCCATGTGGCCGTGCACCCCTTTGTTTAGTGCTTAAGGGCCTCCAAAGTGCCTTTCTAGCTTCAACACTTGACGAGCATTAGTCCTACATGCTTCCCTATATTAGAATAGACTTTTGTGCACTCATTACCATAAGTGTGTGGCCGTACACTCCCTGGACGCGCACCCATGGCTGCACACTCCTCAAAGTGGCCGTACACTCCCTTTTAGTGAATCACATGTGATTCCAACACTCGGTCAAAGTGTTTCCTAGTCCCGTGAGGTGTTTCCTTGCATTTGGTTGCTTCTAAATACTATATTTATGTCAATATATGCCGTTATATGTCATTGAGGAGTCGTTAAGTCTCGAGACTTCATTCGTGGAACTTCTCATCCTTACACACACATTCGTTAGAATCACCCGCATCATGTGAGTTCATACCCCGTAATGAATCTTTTAACTGTTTTAAATGTTTTAAGGGGGAGAAATACAAGTTGAACACAATGATAATTATGTAAATGTTTGTTATAAACATCTTTCAAAAGGTTTCTTATGTCTTTTATAAGTGATCAAAACATTTCAAAAACTCTTTTCAAATTATGTTACTTTATAGTTCAACAAAACTCCATTTTTAAAGTACAAAGGATAATTTAGTAGTAAAATGAGTCTTTTCAATAACAGCTTAAGTAAAATACTAGTAAACTATAATAGGTATAGTTTAGGAAGGCATTACTCATTACTTCTGGTACAATGAAACATACAAAGAGTCAGTTCATACATGAGTCAATACGTACTATGATGAGGAACTAAGAGAACTTACTATTATGAGAAACTATACAACTATACTATGATGAGAAATAGATAGAGAATATTATAACGAGAAACAATACATTCACCACACTAATACATACAGTACATACTAAGATGTTATAGCATGGAACAACTACAGGATCTAATTATACCAATGAATCACTAACTCATTGTTCTAAACAAAAGGTGATAGTTAAATTAGGTATACATGATCATATAAGTTTAATGTTGATGTACACGATGTAACCATCGGTTTGCCAAGTCGCGTTTGGTTCCCAGAATCTTTTGACAGGGAGAGCGTATAGTATGGGATCTAGCCATCACATTATACCTTAATAATCAATTTAAGGCAATTAGTACAACAGTAGTACTATATACAACACTACAGTACTACATTATTTTCCCTATTACATCTATTTTGTGATCTTCTCACATAAGCGATAATGTAAACTATATTTTGATAATGATAGTCATACTTGGGAAAAACTCATACTTTTACAGAGAAACAAACATACGAACCAGTCGGGTCTAGTACATTCAGTAGAGTGGAACCTATAATGCTAAACTTATGATTCCTTAATGTATACATCAAGAGATATATACTAATAAGACCCGATAAGTAATAGGATGTGTGTTTTCTGCTTCATTTCCTGTTCCTTGTTTGGTTCTGGGCTTAGAGCAGATTCACCCAGCCTATTATCCATTCGATCTTAATTATATATATATATATATATATATATATATATATATATATATATATATATATATATATAGATGTTCCGTATAAATTAAGTCATCATAAGGAGTACCAGTTATGGGTGAGGTCATAGGACACTAATTCAATGCACAACTTTTATAGTATAAAACATACTTTTCAAAGAGAACATTTCGTAAACATAACTAGAAACTTATTAGTAAAGGGTTTAATCCATTTTATTAAACCATCATAACTTAAAGGACCTTAGGTCGTTAACTCCATAATACCTTAGTTTATACATCAAGGTTATTTATCATTAATATCCAATAGATGGTTGGATGTGTGCTTTCCGCCTCATTCATTGTTCCTTGTTTGGTTGTGGGCTTAGGGCATATTCACACAATTAACTATCTGGTCGATATTAGATTATATATAGCTAGTATAAACTAAGTGATTATAGAAGGAACCACTGTGGTTACTATTTTATTATAAGAAATAAGGGTTTTCTTGAAGAATCTTTTCATAAATCATAAAGGAACTAATACAATTAACTCCGTGAGTACCAAGGAAATACACCAGAGTTATATACAACAAGGACCTAACAACCAATGGGATGTGTGTCATCCGCCTCATTCCTTGTTCCTTGTTTTGGTTGTGGGCTTAGGGAGGATACACACAATAGATTTTTTGTTTACTCTGACTTTTATATAACTCATATCCATTTAGTACTCATAAAAAGGATTTTAGAGTCATTTTTACTTATCTTTTATCAAAGCAGGGAATATAGGATTTTCTGGAGGAACATGCGAACTTTTCTAAAAACAAAACCTATAAGTTATTACAACTTACTAAACTTTCTACAACTTACATACATCACTAAAATCTTGTGAACTCACCAACTTAATTGCTGATCAACTCTTTTAAATAACTTGTATTCTCAAGAAACTAGTAGACAAGTACTCACGTTGGGAATTCAGAAGATGAAGCAGTATAGCTTCAAGTCTTGTTTTGTTATTTGTTTATGTACTCTATTTT
Source organism: Lactuca sativa (assembly GCF_002870075.4). Lineage (NCBI taxonomy): Eukaryota > Viridiplantae > Streptophyta > Magnoliopsida > Asterales > Asteraceae > Lactuca > Lactuca sativa. The sequence continues at coordinate 265,289,096 of NC_056625.2, forward strand.
TTGTGAACACATACCTTGTAAACAATTTCTTTCAAATGAAATGGTTGTTTATTACTTTTCTGACTATGATGTATGTCTTGTGATACTAAACATGACGTCCTCCACCCCCGAACGTTTCCGCCGTTCCGGTTTTGGGGTGTGACATTTAAGTTCATAAACGTTATTATGAACCTATAAACAAGATTTATTAGTGATTCCAAGTTATTATACTGATTGGTCTACTTATGGGGATAGTGTCTAAGTTTGATTTAGTGAGGTGTTTAAAGTGGGATTTCCAAACAGTATACTCTGTATACCAAACAGACCCTACCTCCGATATGATCCTACCTGGTTGTCCCTTATCGGCTATAGATCACTAGACTTTGAATTAATGATGAATCTAGACTAATAACTAGTCCTAATAAATATTAGACTAAGACTTAGTGATAATGATACTAGGTTAGGTTAAAGGAAAAGACAATTGCTAGAAGCGAAGCACTGTCCGAATTCTGAATCATCACTTTAACAACTGAGTGCATAGTTACTTTCATCTTATACACAGATATGAAGTATTTAATATAAATTACATGCTATGTGTGCATATTATCTGTGTTCCTGATATCTATGTTGGATGATCGATTTATACATGTTTTACTTGATTTAAACTGTATATGTATTTTATAACTATAAATATGTTGGGTAAAGATGGGTAGATGAAAGATGATATAGGTGATGAAAGATGAAAGATGAGAAAAATGATGAGAAGTCTTAATTTTAAAGATGATCCGGTCGTTTAGTGGAGTATAGATAATGACCACGGATTATTCTTGACAGTCCTGTGGAACGTTAGCAGGATCGCAACCTGTAGGTGACTAAGTGTTCACCAGGTGTACTCCATCCCTCTCAAGGTTGCCGTACTGACATATATTGTTGAGGAATCCCCTAAGCATTATTGCCTATCCCAAAGATAATCCTTAGGATAGGTCCCTTAAATTAGATGCTTTAGGGACATAAAGTGAGGATAACAAGAATGGATAAACGGGTTGAATGATTTGATGAAAATAAAGAATTTAATTATTGTGGGTTGAAAACCATATGTGCTCACCATGCTCCCAAGCCTGACTCACCTAGTTTCTTATATTACAGGTGTTAGGGCCAGAATGCTTACAATTTTCAGGATCCTCAAATATCCAGGATCCTTAGGTACCTTAGGATCCCGACTAATTATCGTTATTATTTTTATTAATATTTATAACGGTCATATTTTGTCTATAACTAACACGCGTGCAGATGTATTCAAGGAAAGGCCAATTCTCAAGGAAGAATATTCTCAACTATGCTGAAGACCCAGAATACTTGGTCAGGTAACGTTCGTAAAGCTGGTCATAGAGGATCCCGGAAATATCGGATATCTTGTTGGCTAGTCTAAACTATAAATTGACACTTGTAATCTACACACGACACACTATTTTTGAGTCTAAGCTTACTCTACAAAATTGTTTACTCATTCTTGCTAAGAACTTACTGTAATCTTCATTTTATATCAATAAAATCATCAAGGAAGGTGATCATTATCACCTGCCAAGGTTTTATGCCGGAGATCCTAGCAAAGATCAATGGCTTTCCTTGTAAACCATTGTGTCACTTTCTTTTACCATTTGCTATTACAAAATCTGAACATCACAGCCTCTCATTCAATTTGGTTTCTTATTACTTGTGTAAATTTTGACCAAAACAATTTGGCGCCCACCATGTGTGACAACCCGAAATTTATCCCGTCATTTTTTAACCTCATCGTCCGTTAATAAAACCCGCATTATTAATCATCCCTTAACCTTTTGGATTAGGTTAATTAAATAGGGACTTTATTATGACTTCGTAAGGGTTGGAACAAATTAGAAACACCCTCAGTATTCCCTTGAAAATTTTTAGTTTCTACCAAGTCAAATTACGACCATTTAATCGGGTGCGACCAAAAGCCCAGTTTAACGTCACTATCAGGTAGATTTCCACTGAGCCACAAACTCAAACCCCTATATAAGGGTGAGTTAACCTCATTTACACCCTTTTCGCTCTCTCTCTCTCTCTCTCTCTCTACAAGTTGCTTTCGATCCAAAAACGCCCATTTCGAGCTCCAAAATCGTAGGTAATCTATCCTAACTTGTTGTGTAGCTTATTTAACATGCAAATTCATGTTTAAGACATCCAATCGGAGCCAAATCATGTGTTTACGGCCCAAGAACACTCTTGGACCGTAAACACCCATAAATGGGGTTTTGAAGCCCCAAAACCCTTCTAAATCACTCCTAGGACTTAGATATGACTTGTGGACTTACACATACAAGCTTAGAACACCAAAACCTTGCATTTTGAGTTGTAAACAAGAGTTTATAGCCCAAGAACACTCTTGGACTGTAAACTCCTCTTCATGGGCCGTGAACACCTTTTAAGGTGTTAAACTTGCCCTTAAAGACCTCCTATGGCCTGGGAAAAATGTCTAGAATCAACCACAAATGAAGTAGGGGCTTTAAACATCAAAGAAACCAAGGACCTAGGAGTTTATGGCCGTAAACCACCCAAGGATTGGTCCATGGGCCGTAAACTCCCAAAATGAGGCCAAATGATGCCCCAACTTCCCCATTTGACTTGGAAAAATGCATAGAACTTTATACTCTATCATTTAAGACCTTAATTCAAGAAGGAAATAACCAAGTGAGAGTTTACGGCCGTAAACTCTAGGTTTACAGCCGTGAACTCCCTTAAGTGGTCCATTTGGAGCCTTAACCCTTTCCTATGCTCTAGATTTGAACCTAACCTAATTCTACAAGTGATATAAGACCTTTTAGCATCCAATAACACACCAACCATGATTTTACGGCCGTAAACTCATGGGGATATGGTCTTAGGGCCGAAAACTCCATAAAGAGTTTACTCTTCAAGAGTAAAATCCCTAACTTGGCCATACACTCCCTTATTGCAACCCAGTAGCCTCCTAGCACTTGACCAAAGTGTTTTCCGCACATTAGGATGCTTATACATGTTTAATTAGTATTATAATCACTAATTGTATGTAAACATATGTCACCATATGTTAATAGGTCACTTAGTGTATTCAAGTCTTCACTTGACACTGAGCACCCAACTAGCACCTCCATCTGATCCACTTACAACAAGTGAGTTCATACCCTGAATGAACCATTTAATGATTTTAACTGCTTTTATAGGGGGGAATACAAGTCTATCTATACAGTTGTTATGTAAATCTCATGTGATTGATAACTGTATAGCAAAATGGATTTTCGCATGTTATACTGTTTTATTCAGCTTAAGATTTTCCAATCTCACTTTCAACTCTTGATAAAGGTTTAACAAAGGTTTTTCTTCCCTTAATCTGTTTTATACAAATCATTTTCAAAGTTGTTATGAAAGGTTTTTCAAAGGATTCCAAAGATTTTCAAACTTGTTTTACAAACTGACGTCAAGTCGTAAATTTCTTATGTGTAAAGGTTTTCCAAAGTTTTCATCCAAGTTTTCTTCTATGCTTTTATTTCGTTAAATGCATGTCTGTATTTGTATAATTATATAAATAATATTTAAAAGACTTAGGAAGGCTAGTTCGCCCTATTTCCTTTTCCTCGTTGGGATGTGGTCTGGTGGGTGTCGGTTATCCGTCCGAAGGTCGTTTAAACATTAGTTATATATCAAGTATACATATATAGACATAAAGGTTTCCATCAACCAGTTCATTTCCCTTGGGTAGCAAGGGCATCCTTCCATTCATCATTCATAGATCTTTCATTAAATGCATTCCTGTATTTGTATAGTTATATAAATAATGTTTAAAAGACTTAGGAAGGCTAGTTCTCCCTATTTCCTTTTCCTCGTTGGGATGTGGTCTGGTGGGTATCGGTTATCCGTCCGAAGGTCATTTAAACATTAGTTATATATCATGTATACATATATGGACATAAAAGCTCTCTCTCTCTTTCTCTCTCTCTCTCAGCCAGTGCATCGCCTTGGGTAGTAAAGGCCTCCCTCTATTATTCATGTTTCTAGAACCCTAGTAACTATTATAGGAATAGTTAGGAGACTCTATCTCTATCTCTACCTCTCTCTTTTAATTTAGAATGTGATACACTATTTCCCTCTACGACGCTTCATTGCGCCAATGCCGTGTAACCAGAGTCTCCGGGAAGGAGAGCGAACATCATGTGTATAGATCTATACGGGACTGACACTCCAACACCCTGACTACTAGCTACAGTCCGCGCCGGTAAGGCCTATAGGTGACATAATGCCACTACCTCTACTGCCACTACCTCTACGCATGACCTGGAGGGTCATCGGATACTCTATCATCGATCAGCATGGTTACATACGAGTTCACATTCACCCTTTGTTTTAGACCTTGCTAGCTGTATCGTTCATTTGATACTATCTGGGGTATGTGTTTCTTTGTTTTTAGACCTTGGTAGCCGTATCTTTCATTTGATACCGTCTGGGGTCTGTGTTTCCTTTTGCTAGACTGAGCCAGGCGTATCATTCATTCGATACTCTCCTGCAGTCTATGATTTCTTTTGCCTTAGTCAGCAGTATAACTGCTGACGCATATGTTATTTTTCCCTTAGTATCTTCACTTTTGATTTTCTCATTACTCTTTTAAAGTCAATTGTGTATTTGATAATGATAGTAATTTGGGGAAAACTACTCCTTAAAACATAAATCAATCGGGTCTTGGTAGAAGACTGCTTTTATTTAGAAAATATAGGATTCTCTGGAAAGGACGCTAATACACCGTAGATTCTAAACTACTACTTTTCATAAAGTTATTTTGAATAAAAATGTGTATTTATACAAATGACACTAAATACTTATGGACTCAACAGCATCATAAAATGCTGATACTCGCTTTCAAAATAACTTGTATTCTCAGGTCAGCGATAGACAGGTACATCCCAGGAGCTTTTGTGTGAAGACAGTCTAGTACCGAGCTGCATCTATGTTATGTTCTTTAATTACTTTGATATTACTATAACATGTAACCGATGTAAAATTATTACTATTAATGCAATGGTTGTTGTACTGTGATTACTATACTGCATATGCTGTGATACTTGACATGACGTCATCCACCCGAGAACGTTTCCGCCGTTCCGGTTTTGGGGTGTGACAGATTGGTATCAGAGCATTGTTTATAGTGAGCTCAGTATATCAATTCATAAAAGATATATAGCCTATAAATACATAGGGATAAAACAATCTGACCAAGAACTATACTTTAAAATATAACCATATTTTACCAAAGTATAAGAACATCCTGAATCTAAACACTCGAACACAAGTATCACAAGAAGAACGAGAAAAAAAGTGTTCGGATGTTGAGCGTTACCATCAAACCTGGGCAGTTATGTAATCGTAAGCTGGAATAAATGTAACCTGATCAACTACATTTATTCGAGATGCAATGAACGTGTGCTTGGGAGTGATGGTGGTGTTGCAACAGGTCTGAAACTTACCAAATAGGAATACTAGAGCCAAACATAAAGTTTAAAATACTATGTGAGTATTTTGGAATACTAAAAGACTCACATTAATCCCAGAATCATATTCAGAAGTTAAGAATCAAACAAGAAATGAAAATACCATAGGGGTATTTTAGGATCCATAGATAACCTTGTGTGAAAAACTAAAAAGAACCTTATTGATATACCTACGATTACAGAGGGTGTACTCCCAAGGTTATATATAATAAGGATCCCATAGACTAAGAATGTGTGGTTTCGCTCTACTTCCTTTTCCTCGTTGGGATGTGGATATAGAGTAGTATCACATATTCGAAGGCCTATCGGATCTAAGCTACATATAATTTGTGTACCCTATGTAATTGTAGCAGGACTCGATATGGATCACCCAGCGAAATGTTTTAATAATCTCTTAGGATTCTTTAGACATTTCCATTCTCGCACGAACCCTGTAGAAAACCCTATCCACTTCAGTGTTCGACAGAATAGTTGATTCAGACCCAGAAGAAGTTCATTGAGAAGATTTCCAGTTCGGGAATAAATGAACTAGGACGAGACTATTGAAACCACCAAGTGCCTATACCTTTTTAGGGACATCGGTGGGCAATTCGCCTGAACTTCCGATATTTCCAGTCATCCATCATGAAGTGATGACACCCAGAGTCAGAATCGGAAGTAAGACGGAGTAGAAATTCAATATGTCTATACGAGAAGAGAACCCTAGGTAACTACCTAAAGAAAACCAACGCCGGTCCCAGTCAAGGATATGTGGTAGACAGAGGGAGCCAGTACATGGTACCCGAGAAGTGTCTTTTCCTCGTTATTGTCGCGCTAATACACCCATAAAATAATACAATTTAGTGAGTTAGTGATTTCACTACTCACACTATGTGTTAGGTAAATCGCCTTTTCCCGTCGCAAGTAATACGATTAGATCGGATCTCAAAAACTTGATTGAGAATGTTTAGCCATAAGTCTTCATGAGCCTTTTCTTCTGTGATTTTCGTTCTGAACTCCCCTCAAATCCGTCCAAAGTCGGAGGGTGAATCTTCCAGCATAAAGATAACCTAGTAGGAACGATTCCCATCTTATGGCTTTCCGATACTCTTACTCCTACCTTGAATACCTGGACTACATCATAGGGATGTAGGTTGACACTCAGACAACCAACATCCGAGGCGCGGGAAAAATTTATGCCTAATATAGTAAGGATAGATACGTCCAGGGTTAACCATCGTCTCTCATCAGCTTGTGTTCCTTTCCGTGTAGGAAAACCATGCCTCCGAAGAAGTGCAACCAATCCACTGGCAAGAAACCTACTCTCTTATTCGATGAAGCTACGTTCCAAGCTATAGTCTCGACAGCCGTAAAAGCTGTCATGGCTCATATGAATGCTAACAACGCCAATGTTAGCAAGATCCCTGTCGGGATTCCCGATCCTAGCAATGGACGGCAGCAACCAACTTCTGTGTAGCCAGTCACCCAAGAACCTCAACCAAATCCACTGAAGAGAAAGTTCAAGAACGAGGAGGGAAGTACCTCGGCTCAAGGACCTTCTGAAGGGCAACAAGCTGAGACAGTCAATACCCCTGTCAACCCTTCCATCCCGACTTCAAGGAGACCATACCCACGAAGCCTTCCCCACTGCAGCAAGTATAGCTACCATCATCATGGTATCTGTCGGGAACTCTTTTGTGCTAGGTGCAATAGGGAGGGGCATACCTCTCGTACCTGCAGAACCCCGGTTGAGTTCATTACATCAACCACCAATGTAGCGACCAATCCAGTTTGCCATATATGTGGTGAGATTGGGCACCTCAAGCAGGACTGCCCAACTGAAAGGAACGGCAAAGGCGCAGGAGGAATCTAACTCTAAATGCCTAGGGAGAAGCATCAAGGAACCCGGTAGATTTTGGTACGTCTCTCAATCTTAGATAGCTAACCGAAAACATTAACCGAAAACATTAAAAGGCTAATCCTAAATGTAATTACTCCCTCGTTAAGGCGAAAGTCACAGCACTTTTGTAAGAATTCAAAGTTTTCATCAGGTAAAGCTATAATGGCTCGGTATATATGTTAAAGCCATGTATAATTAAGATGTATAGACCTAGAGTGAGTGATGCTGCCTCATTTCCTATTCCTCATTTGGTTGTGGATTTAGGGTGGAGTCGCTCCGTCAATAGTCCTTCCCACCTTAATTATACATGAGTAGTGTATACTAGGCGATTATAGAGAGGCCTCGTGAGAATCCATACAGGAAAAGTACCTCATTTCGAAACACTCAGGATCCTCTATAGTTCCGCGTCGACTCTATCGGTACAAGTATCCGCAGAAGTGATACACGGGACGAAACCCGAGACGCCATGAACTTGTGTGCCTGTTCAGCACATGGCCCTATCGACCCTCATTTTATATCATGTCGAGGTATGCCAACTTCGACGCCCCTATCAATCTTGGTTCGACTTAGTGCAACCATGTGTAAATCCCTAGTGTTGTGTAAAAAGAACATTCACCATAGCCATTTCAGCAAATAAAGGTTCTTCCGAACCTAAAAATAATAAAACCTCATGCGATCCGCCAGTCGTCACTCTTATCTAAAAACTTTCCGAAATACCCCTGAGTAGGGTATCGAGCGCTGTTAACCAACCCCCCTTCTTAGACAGATAGGAACCGAAGCAAAAGACACTACAGGCATTCCAGAAGACGATAACCACCCGAAACCTACTCCGTAGATCCCCCAGAAAGACCCTTCACACCTCACAATCAGGTTCGTGAATCAAGAGGAAAGAACTCATGGGATTGAATACTATTAACTGAGTATATACATAAGAGTGGTATATAATTGAGATAAAAAAGATTTAAGATGTGTGCTTCCTCCCTACTCCCTGTTCCTCGTTGGGTTGTGGGTCTGGGGTGGAGTCACACAACTGAACATCCTGCCAACCTCAATTATATACGGCTTGCATACACCAAGTATTAGTGGTTAAGCCAAGTATGAGTCCTACCACGAACCTCATAATAAAACCCTTCATCCTATTCCATAGAATAAGAACTAGAGTCAAGAGAACCACTGCGGGTTGAGCTACTATAATGACCACAAATCCGAAATTTGTTGTCATCCCGGTTAAGCCAACATAGTAGCTAACACCCTCAGTTGGTAAAGGAATCTGATTCATAAGAGTCAAAGACATTTACTACGACCATCCATTCACACTTAATCCCCAAATTAAGCATCTCAGCGGATATCTCGGAAATCCGGAAGCTGCGATAAGTTAAACCTTGAGAAGAGTGGATGAGGAGATTAGACGTTCCGAGTGACAAAACCCTATACTTCTAGACTTTACCTAAAATCAAGAAAACTCAAAACCCCCGGAAGAGTAGTTGCAGAAGATGCTCGCACTACTCAGGCACTTCGTCCACCCCATTACTGACAAGTAGTGCCTAAGACACTCCGCCTCCCCCTCACGTGGAAGAAGTCACCACCGCCTTGTAGACAATAGACTGCATTCTCCGATGTGAATACTAGAATGCCAAGAACCACAGGATAACCTCAGCAGCAAGGAATACTTGGATAAAGTACGAAAATAGGTTGAGTTAAGCCTTATAACCCAGATCCCGAAGAGATTATAGACTTGAAACCAGTCTAGGTGTTAGTCGATGGGTTATACAAGAGTATCACGCGCTTTGTGTAACTGAAATAAACCGACACCTTAGAGAATAGGGCATGTCTTAGAGATTCATTAGGACTACTAGGTGTTCCATGAATACTATCACACGCAGAGATAGTAGAACCACCTCCCGAGATAGTCCAACACTTCAGAAAATTTTCTAAGGGTTGAGTTAGCCCTGAGAAGAGCTTGCTGTTTATGAAACAGAAAAGCAAGTAAGAGCATGATTCTTTCCCGATAAGAATCATGTCGTGAAAGCGTCAACTAGACGATGATGAGAAGTTTAAAAACTTTCTAAACAGCCGTCTGGTAAAACCCTTTCTCCCCGAACCTGATAGTTCTGTTAGAAACATCTCAAGAACCAGAAGTGCAGGTTCATTTTGCACTAGGTTGAGATAGACCCCTGCAGCAAACAGATACCCGTAGACATTCAATCCATCCGATGATCTAGAAAACCTCTGAAAGCCAATCAACAGGAAACACGAATCCAAGGATAACCCAAGCTTTCTAAGAACCAACCTGAAGGACTACACTCCCAGTAGGAGAGAACGTTTGGAACTTCAGAATGGCGATCACGCCAGTGATGATCCCGCCATAGAAGTACTCTGTGTTCCAAGTATTGGTGGGTATCGGTTATCCGTCCGAAGGTCGTTTAAACATTAGTTATATATCATGTATACATATATAGACATAAAGGTTTCCATCGACCAAGTCATTTCCCTTGGGTAGCAAGGGCATCCTTCCATTCATCATTCATATATCTTTCATTAAATGCATGCCTGTATTTGTATAGTTATATAAATAATGTTTAAAAGACTTAGGAAGGCTGGTTTTCCCTATTTCCTTTTCCTCGTTGGGATGTGGTCTGGTGGGTATCGGTTATCCGTCCGAAGGTCATTTAAACATTAGTTATATATCATGTATACATATATGGACATAAAAGCTCTCTCTCTTTCTCTCAGCCAGTGCATCGCCTTCGGTAGTAAAGGCCTCCCTCTATTATTCATGTTTCTGGAACCCTAGTAACTATTATAGGAATAGTTAGGAGACTCTATCTCTATCTCTACCTCTCTCTTTTACTTTAGAATGTGATACACTATTTCCCTCTACGATGCTTCATTCCGCCAACGTGGTGTAAACAGAGTCTCCAGGAAGGAGAGCGAACATCATGTGTATAGATCTATACGGGACTGACACTCCCACACCCTGACTACTAGCTACAGTCCGCGCCGGTAAGGCACATGGGTGACATAATGCCACTACCTCTACGCGTGACCTGGAGGGTCATCGGATACTCTATCGTCGATCAGCATGGTTACATACGAGTTCACATTCACCCTTTGTTTTAGACCTTGCTAGCTGTATCGTTCATTTGATACTATCTAGGGTCTGTGTTTCTTTGTTTTTATACCTTGCTAGCCGTATCGTTCATTTGATACCGTCTGTGGTCTGTGTTTCCTTTTGTTAGATTGAGCCAGGCATATCATTCATTCAATACTCTCCTAGAGTCTATGATTTCGTGTGCCTTAGTCAGCAGTATAACTGCTGAGGCATATGTTATTTTTCCCTTAGTATCTTCACTTTTGATTTTCTCATTACTCTTTTAAAGTCAATTTTGTATTTTGTAATGATAGAAATTTGGGGAAAACTACTCCTTAAAACATAAATCAGTCGGGTCTTGGTAGAAGACTAGTTTTATTTAGAAAATATAGGATTTTCTGGAAAGGACGCTAATACACCGTAGATTCTAAACTACTACTTTTCATAAAGTTATTTTGAATAAAAATGTGTATTTATACAAATGACACTAAATACTTATGGACTTAACAGCATCATAAAATGCTGATACTCGCTTTCAAAATAACTTGTATTCTCAGGTCAGCGATAGACAGGTACATCCCAGGAGCTTTTGTGTGAAGACAGTCTAGTACCGAGCTGCATCTATGTTATGTTCTTTAATTACTTTGATATTACTATAACATGTAACCAATGTAAAATTATTACTATTAATGCAATGGTTGTTGTACTTTGGTTACTATATTGCATAGGTTGTGATACTTAACATGACGTCATCCACCCCAGAACGTTCCGCCGTTTCGGTTTTGGGGTGTGACACCATGGGGCCGTGGTCTTCAAAATCCTCAAAAAAATCATGTCCACAAAACCAATCCTCTCTTCGTCCTTTTCTCTTTCCATTCCAACCAAAAACCTACTACCTCCTCCTAGTGGCCCATCCACTCAGAGGAAAACGCCTGACACTTCCCACAATAGCTAATGCCAAAGTTCCTAATGTTTGATAAGGTGTCTAAGTCCATAACTATATTTGGTATGTACTTGACCCGGCTTGGCATGGTCCATCTGGGTTGCATGGCATCTCAACAATTGGATAGACAAAATAAGAATAAGAACATTTATGATTTGTTAATATATTCTAATATATTACTATGGAATCATATTGTTAAATTAGTATTGATCAAGAATTAATTTGAAATTAATTTTGTGATCTAAAGAGGCTAATTAAATATATGAGGATTGATTATGTAAATATTTCATTCTTATATAGTGAGCTTAAGGTCCATGATTCACTAGATTGGGCTAAGACCCATTGGGTACTCCAGGGATGCTCCATGGAGATTAAAACCCATGGATCATGGGGCAAATGAAAAACCATGCACATTAGGGTTTACATGGTGTAACCCTACATGTGACACACTACATAAGGAACCTCATCTGGAGCAAAATCGGACACTAAGACAAAAAGAGTGAGGGCTAGCCAAATTTCTGCTCAAGTGTACTTCTCTCAAGTTATTCCAAGTGTTGTGGTGTTGTGTGAAGCATTTGAGGCATCACATTTGGGGTGCTAGGCTCACAATGTCTTTAGGAATCCAAGCAACAACAAAGGTATGTCATTCTACTAATTTTCATATTACAAGTACCCCATGCTATGCTAGGTAGAATGAGAACCTTGAAAAATCATATTTACATGTATATTAGAGAAGACATAGATCCAAGGTTTCTAGGTTGCATGTACACCATAGGAGTGTTAAATGCTCAAAACCAGTCAGTGGTATCAGAGCCTAGGCTTGTTTTCTATATAGTTGATGCAAACTGCTTGAAAAAAAGTTGAATTTCTGCTAATTGTTCAGTGAACTCGCCGAGTCCATGGGGGCACTCGACAACTCCAAGTGAAACTTCATCGTACTCGTCGAGTAGGTTCTTGCACTTGACGAGTAAGAGGCCCTATGTGCAGATTTTCGAGTTGTGCTGCTGGAAATGGACTAGAATCATTACCCTAAACTGTTTTGGACTTATAAAACCTGTTTTTGATGTGGTAATGATTATGCTAATCCATTTACAATGGTTATTACCAAATTTTCATGTTTTATATATGTTTATATGATTCTTGAAATTGTTGATTTGAATGTTCATGCTTATGAGTTTTAGATCATAGGAATTATTTGCAAATTGTTTGTTAGTGTAATTCTTGATCGTAATGCCAATTAATGGACTCCATAACTTATCCTCAAGTTATGGAATTCTAAAAGTCTTTATTTAAAGTTGTTAAAATTCATAAGTTATTGAATATGAAAGGTTTTGAATACTTTCAAAACTTGCCCTCAAGTTTTGGAATTTGTAAAGTCACTTTAGAAAACTTTAATTCCAAACCCTAGAGTTTTAAAAGTTAAAATCCAACCCTTATACTTTATAGTTTTATAAGTTAATATATATATATATATATATATATATATGTATGTATGTATGTATGTATGTATGTATGTATGTATGTATGTATGTATGTATGTATAAAAGCAAGTCAATTTTACTGTTAGTAGGCCTTATTCACGAAGCCGGTCTATAAAGGAGGTATAAGGTTGTTGCCTATAAAATGGCAGCTTAATGGGTGTCCACTTTCACCCACCGCTTCCTTGACTGGTGGAGGGTCGTTAGCCGAACAGGTATGACAACAACTATAATTCTCATTAAAAGTATAATGATAAATATAAAGTAACTAAACCTTTTATAGATTCCCAATCTTAGTTACTTTAGGAAAATGTGAATTTGGTGCTATCCCATGAAATTACACTTTGTACATTACCAAGTCGTTGGTGGAGTGTGTGTGGGTAACCGACACACTAACATCAACTAGTAAGAGTGGAAAAGGGTGACTTAATGTTTATCATAGATCGGTGGAGCGCATATGGGTAACCGGAACATCGATTAGGTGATAAGGATTATGGATACCAAGTTAATTTGCATGGTTATTCACACCTTGTTTGTGATCCTCGACATGCTAGTCATAAACTTGAGAGGGCATAATGGAGATTTAAACATGCCATTGAAAAGTTCAATGAATCTCAAAAGATCTAGGAGTTCCAATCTAGCTAAAACCTAATAATTTATTTCAATTTTCATGGTGGAAATTGGTGAATCGTCATTCGCCTACCTTCAAATATTTTATAGCTTGGATTACGACATCCCTCTTCCAAGTTTTAAAGTATTGTGTTGAGTCCTTGCCTTAATATTACATTTAGGTGTTTTATTAAGGATTCTATATCTAATCTAAACTAGTCTTTCTTCTTTTCATATGTCTTCCAACAATGCTGCTTCTGGCTCAAGCCCTACCGGGTCCTTCTCTCTCATGAACCTTTGTGGGAGTGTCATATTTGATGGTTCACACTTTATGGATTGTATCAGGAACATTAGGATGGTCACGCGTTACGAGGACAAGGAATATGTCCTTGACAAGGAGCTGAAAGAAACTGATGAGTCTATTGCTACTCTAGAGGAGATCGCTGACTTTAGGGCACATGAGAGATATGCTAACAAGGTGGCATGTATCATGTTGGCCACAATGACAGCTGAACTCCAGAAGTTCTAAGAGGACTTTTACCCTTTTGAGATGCACATGGACCTGATGGACCACTACCATCAGAGTGCTCGTCAAGAGAGGTATGAAATCATCTCTTCCATGATAACAACCCGAAATCATCACGGGCCACTTGCAGAAAATGCAAAGGTATGTGGACTGTTTGTTGAAGTTAAATGTGAACTTCCGTGAGGAGTTGGCTACTAACATCATACTGCATTCCTTACCTACTTGTTATGATCAATTCCGAATGACATATCACATGAACAAGGAGGAGGTCACACTTAGCAAGCTTCAAGGACTTTTGAAGACCGCTGAAAGTGGTCTCAAAGGTAAATCGGTTGTTACTACTCCTACTCCTAACACCGCCCCTGCCATGGCTATTAGGCAAAGTAGAGGGAAGAAGAGGAAGACCCCTTCAAAGGGTACCAAGGGAAAGTCTCTTGATGGCTCCTCTTCAAGTGGAACCAAAGGTGGTTCTGTCACTCCTTCTTCCAACCCAAAGGAAGCTCAATGCTTCTATTGTTAGGAAAAGAGGCACTGGAAACGAAACTGCCCCAAGTACCTTCAAGATGTTAAGGATGGGAAGGTCAAACCTACCCATGAAGGTATTTACACTATATTGTCTAAGCTTCAAGGACTTTTGAAGACCGCTGAAAGTGGTCTCAAAGGTAAATCGGTTGTTACTACTCCTACTCCTAACACCGCCCCTATCATGGCTATCAGGCAAAGTAAAGGGAAGAAGAAGAAGAAGACCCCTTCGAAGGGTACCAAGGGAAAGTCTCTTGATGGCTCCTCTTCAAGTGGAACCAAAGGTGGTTCTGTCACTCCTTCTTCCAACCCAAAGGAAGCTCAATGCTTCTATTGTCAGGAAAAGAGGCACTAGAAACGAAACTGCCCCAAGTACCTGCAAGATGTTAACGATGGGAAGGTCAAACCTACCCATGCAGGTATTTACACTATATTGTCTAATAACTCACCACATACTACTTCTTGGGTTCTTAATACAGGTTGTGGTATTCATATATGTTCTGATTTGCAGGGCCTAAGAAGAAGTGAGGATGTGGAGCACGGAAAGATAAACTTGATCATGGGGAATAGGAAAGCTTCACCTGTCAACAAGATTGGAGTTTATTCTTTGTTGCTAAGTAGTGGGTCAGTGTTAGATTTGAATAAGTGTTGTTACTTTTCCGAAATGGCGAGAAATATTATTTCTTTTCATGGCTTGTACAAACAAGGTTTTACTTTTTCAGTTGATAATGAAGTCAGTGCTATTAATGTTTTTTACAATGATATATGTTATTTTAAAGCATTACCTTGTAATGGTGTGTACGAAGTTGTGAATGTTGTAGACAACTTAGGAAATAATTTATTGCATATCGATTCTTCCACTAGTTTGGATAAGGCATCCTTATGACATTGTCGTCTTGGACATGTTAACAAGAAGTGCATACGCCAAATCCAGAAGGCTGGAGTCTTGGAGTCATTTGACTTAAGGTCAATGATAGTTGCAAGTCTTGTTTTCTTGGAAAAATGACAAAGTCACCCTTCACTGGTGTTTGTGCTAGGGGTGAAGTTTTATTGGACCTCCTACACACAAATATGTGTGGACCCTTCAGAACCACCACAAGGGATTCTAACCGCTTCTATGTGACTTTTACTGGTGATTACAGTAGATATGGTTATGTCTACTTAATCAAGAATAAGTTAGAAACCTTTGAAAAGTTCAAAGAGTTTAAACAGGAAGTGGAGAATCAGTTGGGTAGGAATATTAAGATGCTCTGATCCGATCGAGGAGGAAAGTATCTTAGTACAGAGTTCCTTGACTATCTTAAGGAATGTGGAATTGTTTCACAATTGACACCTCCCAGAACACCACAGCTTAATGGTGTAGCTGAGAGGCGCAATCAAACCTTGTTAGACATGGTTCGTTCCATGATGAGTCGAGCTTTGTTACCAATCTCATTCTGGGGGTATGCCTTAGAGACTGCCGCCCATATCCTTAATCTAGTCCCTACCAAGAAGGTTTCTAAAACACCTCATGAGATGTGGACTGGGAAAGTTCCTAATTTAGACCACATCATGATTTGGGGTTGCGAGGCTTTTGTGAGACATGAGACTCAGGACAAGCTCGAACCTCGCAGTGAGCGGTGTATTTTCATCGGCTACCCACATAATTCTTTTGGTTACCTCTTCTACAGACCCAGTGAGAATGTGGTCTTTGTGGCAAGGAGAGGGGTCTTTTGAGAGAGAGAGAGAGAGAGAGAGAGAGAGAGTTTATAAGCCAAGGAAACAGTGGGAGGAAAATTGACCTTGAAGAACTTCAAGAGTTAAGCGGTGAAGGAACCTCAAACCCTAGCAATCAACCTGAGGAGGAAACTCATGTTGATGAGTCCGTACCTCTGAGGCGTTCCACAAGAGTTATGAATCCACCTGAGCATTACTATGGTTTTCATATTACTGCAGAAGGTGATGCATTTATCAGTGATAGTACATTGGTATATTTGGATGAGCCTAACAACTTTAAGGAAGCTATGGCAGTCCCTGAGTCTGCCAAATGGAAAGAGGACATGGACAATGAGATTCAGTCCATGTATGACAATCAAGTTTGGATCTTGGTTGACAATGTATCGGGTCATAAGACGGTCGGGTGCAAATGGATCTTCAAGAAGAAGACCAAAATGGATGGGAATGTACACACTTATAAATTGCGACTGGTTGCGAAGGGCTTTACTCAAACTCCGGGAGTTGAATATGATGAGACCTTCTCACTAGTAGCGAAGATTAAGTCTATTAGGATTTTGCTAGCCATAGCTGCATTTCATGATTATGAAATATGGGAAATGGATGTCAAAACCGCTTTCCTTAATGGAAAGTTGGTTGAGGATGTTTACATGAGTTAGCTAGAGGGTTTTTTCGATGCAAAGAACCTTAATAAAGTGTGTAAGATTAAGAAATCTATATGTGGATTGAAACAAGCATCTTGCAGATGGAATCTTTGTTTCGATGAGAAAGTCAAAGAGTTTTGTTTTTCGAGGAGCATAGATGAGTTCTGTGTATATGTTAATGCTAGTGGGAGTATAGTTAGCTTTTTGGTGCTGTATGTAGATGACATACTACTCATAGGAAATAACATCCCAACCTTGCAGGAGGTTAAATCCTAGCTTGGGAAGTGTTTCACTATGAAGGACCTTGGAGAAGCTGCCTATATCTTAGGGATAAGGATATTGACAGACAGGAGTAATAGACTAATTGGTCTTAGTCAAAGTACCTACTTGGATAAGGTGCTAAAAAGGTTCAACATGTAGGATTCCAAGAAAGGTGACTTACCAATCCAGAGTAATGCCAAACTTAGTAAGACTCAGAGACCGAGTACAGAGGTTGAGATAGTTGATATGAGTCGAGTATCGTATGCTTCCATTGTAGGCTCGATCATGTATGCTATGACTTGTACTCACCCTGATGTGGCCTTTGCTTTAAGCATGGTCAGCAGATATCAAGGGAATCCGGGCAAGGCTCACTGGACTACAGTGAAAAATATTCTCAAGTACCTACGTAGAACTAGAGATTGGGTCCTTACCCTCGGTGGGAGTGATGACCTGAGAGTAGTGGGGTATAGTGATGCTAGCTTCCAGACTGATAGGGTTAATTTCCGCTCTCAGTCGGGCTGGTTCTTTACCCTAAATAGAGGAGCAATTACTTGGAAAAGTTCCAAGCAGGAGATAGTAGCTTATTCAACTTGCGAATTAGAGTACATAGCAGCAAGCGAGGTAGCAAATGAGGCAATATGGCTAAAGAACTTCATTGGAGACCTTGGAGTTGTACCAGCTATTAAGGAACCTATGGAGATTTTCTGTGATAATGAGGGTGCGATTGCCTTGGCTAAGGAGCCAAGGGATCACGACAGATCCAGACACATCGATAGAAAATACCACTTCATTAGACATCAGATAGAATAAGGAATCCTCGTGGTAAAGAGCGTGTCATCGAATGAAAACCCAAAAGATCCCCTCACGAAGGGACTGTGTAGGGTTAAGCATTTGCAACATGCGAGGCGCATCAGGCTGAAGGATGATATTAGTTTTACAGATTAGGTAGCTATTTCTGAAACTTGTAAAATGTAATTGACATTTGATGATTAAAAAAAGTTGGTGTTTATTTATAAGTGAAGTGTTGCTATCTTATGGCGATTGTTTACTATTGTTTCTATTTACATGTTTTGACTTCCAGAATAATTACTTTATTCAAACTCTCCATATTCAGTCATATGTTGGAAGTAGGTATTAATCAAGACTGTCATGAATTGCGCTTGTAGATGTCCATGATGTTAGACATAGCAAAAGTTGCTACAACTTTCATGAGTGCTCATAAGTTCTAAGTATTGGACTCAACTCACGCTCACTTTTATCACTTCATGGAATTTATCTCGAGTGATTGTGAGACGGTAGTATCATATAAGTCTTCAAACCTTGAGATATAAGCGGTTGATTATGAGTTGGTTGTGCATTGATTGCAAGAAAACGCATCAGTAACTTGATGTTATAAAAGGTGCTTTTGTGTATGATTCAACAAGTAGTTAGTACAAGCATATGAGTCGAAGTTTATCTGTTCCTTTTAGCCCTTGGAGGATTAAAAGCGATATTTGGGCCCCTCTATGATTTTGTTTTGACCAATGTATCAGGCCCGGTCAGAACCAAATTGATGTGTTCAGTTTAGTTATATGTCAAAAAATCGAAAATCGGGAAACAAACTGCTGGACAATTAGTACGACATTGTTCCATGTATTTGTCTAGCTGATATCTTGAACAGAGGATTATATGATCACTTATCATAAATGATGCATCATCATCTTAGTTCTGCGAGACTTTCAAAGAGCTACGATTGCTGGTTGGATCCTGAAGTGGTACCTGTACCTATAGTTATTAGACTTATCCAAGTGGGAGACTGTTGGATAAGGTGTCTAAGCACATAACTATATTTGGTATGTACTTGACCTGGCTTGGCATGGTCCATTTGGTTTGCATGGCATCTCAACAATTGGATAGACAAAATGAGAATAAGGACACTTATGATTTGTTAATATATTCTAATATATTAATTTGAAATCATATTGTTTAATTAGTATTGATCAAGAATTAATTTTGTGATAAAAAAAAAGACTAATTAAATATATGAGGATTGATTATGTAAATCTTTCATTCTTATATAGTGGGCTTAAGGTCCATGATTCACTAGATTGGGCTAAGACCCATTAGGTGCTCCATGGATGCTCCATGGAGGTTAAAACCCATGGATCATGGGCGGAAATGAAAAGCCATGCACATTAGGGTTTATACGATGTAACCCTACATGTGACACACTATATAAGGAACCTCATATGGAGCAAAACAAGCCACTAAGACAAAAAGAGTGAGGGCTAGCCGAATTTGTGCTCAAGTGTACTTCTCTGAAGTTATTCCAAGTGTTGTGGTGCTGTGTGAAGTAGTTGAGGCATCATATTTGGGGTGCTAGGCTCATAAGGTATTTAGGAATCCAAGTAAC
Source organism: Lactuca sativa (assembly GCF_002870075.4). Classification (NCBI taxonomy): domain Eukaryota; kingdom Viridiplantae; phylum Streptophyta; class Magnoliopsida; order Asterales; family Asteraceae; genus Lactuca; species Lactuca sativa. The sequence continues at coordinate 265,308,673 of NC_056625.2, forward strand.
AACAAAGGTATGTCATTCTACTAATTTTTATATTACAAGTACCCCCATGCTATGCTAGTTAGAATGAGAACCTTGGAAAATCATATTTGCATGTATATTAGAGAAAACATAGATCCAAGGTTTATAGGGTTGCATGTACACCATAGGAGTGTTAGAATGGTCAAAACCCATCACCTAAGCGCTTCCAAACTCCCAGCATGAAGCTATACGATGGAACTACAAATCCTGAAGAGCATATATCCTAATACAGAGAAAGGATGAAGATCATTCCTATCCCACGGCACTTGAAGGAAGCTTGCCTATGAAAAGGCTTTGGTTTGACCCTTTTAGGATCAACCCTCAAATGGTTGCTAAACGTTCCCCCATACTTTATTACTTCATTTGCACACTTAGTTAATATGTTTAATAACCAGTTTTCTTGCAGCAGAACCTTCGAGATGATCAATAGTGATCTCTACCGGGTGGTTCCGGATCCTAAGGAAAAACTTAGGGACTTTGTTAATAGGTTTGGCAGGGAAGCTCTGAGCATCCGCAACATCGACACGGCCATGCTGTAGAAGCCTTTAAAATGGGACTAAGAAGGGATTCACCCTTCTATGAAGACCTTGTGATGACCCCATGCAAAAGAGTGGATGAAGTTAGGTGTTGAGCATTGAGGTTCAAAAGGATCAAAGAGGATAGAGAGATCCAGAAGAGAAGCAACCCTTCGGATCAATATGTGAACCCCAACAGGAAGGCCGAATCTTTGCCTCAAAGATCCCACAAATAGAAGCCATATTCCAAACCGGATCATCACAGGATTACTGCCCTTGAAGTGGAGGAGAGGAAGAAGAGCTTCCTAAAATCACTGACTATTGTTTTTCGTTGGATGTTTTAGGTGTAATTCATGATGTGCAGGATCTTGGAGACAAAGCAAGATGGACAAAGAGAGACAACAAGTCCACCACTTGGAAAGACAAGTCCAAATGGTGTGCTTACCACAGAGACTTTGTCCACATGACGGAGGGCTGCATAGCCCTAAGAAAGGAAATCAACTACCTCCTTAGTAAAGGACACCTCAAAGAGATCCTGGGGAGAAAAAGTGAAAAATACAAAGAGAACAGTCGGGATGATCACAAGATCCCGGAGAAACCAGGATCTCCACTCTCTGACGTTATGATAATTAACGTTATCTCAGGCGGATTTAACATCTGTGGTAACTCTTATTCTCATGCTAAAAGACACGCCAAGGTCTCTAAAACAAAAAAAGAGGATAGACCACGGAAGAATACCCTGATTAGCAATGAAAAAAGAAATCACATTTGACGAGACAGACAAGGAAGGAATTCAGGATCCTCACCATGAAGGACTCATGATAACACTGTACATGGCCAACCATTTTGTCAGAAAGATCCTTGTTGACGGAGGATCCTCAGTCAATATCGTACTCTTGGACACGCTGAAAAGAATAAACATCCCAGAATCAGAGATAGTCAGGATATCCTCAGTCCTCATAGGATTTAGCGGGGAAACAAAACACACAATTGGAGAAATAAAGCTACCAATATACATAGAAGGGGTAAACTCTATACAAAATTAATGTGTTATTGACACCTTATCTTCTTACAATGTGATACTAGGTAGACCATGGATCCACGAGATGAAAGTGGTTCCATCAGCATACCATCAGTGTGTGAAGTTGCCCACTCCATGGGGAATAGTGAAGATCATGGGAGATCAACAAGAATCGAAAGAATGCTACAAAACCTCTATGAAAACTACGACTAAACCCCAACAAGCATAGAAATTAAGGCAGGGGGCACGACATGTTCTGGAGAAAAAGGAATAAGACGTAAAGGAAGTGCCCCTGGGCATTGAGAATCCTGAAGGTAAAGTCCTCGTAGGATCCTCAATGCTTGAGCAGATCAAGCAGGATCTATTGAATTTCTTAAGAACCAGAAGCAAGACATTCGCATGGAAACACGAAGATATGACAGGTATAGACAAGAGTATTATTACTCATAAACTTAATATTGATCCTTCTTTCAGACCAATAAACCAAAAGAGAAGAAAGTTTGCACTTGCAAGGAATCAGATCATCCAAGAAGAAGTAGAGAAGCTCCTCAAAACAGGGATGATCAAGGAAGTAAAGTTCTCAAGATGGCTAGCTAACGTGGTTGTCGTACAAAAAAATGAAAAATGGAAAGTGTGCGTAGATTACACGGATCTTAACAAGGCTTGCCTTATGGATCCTTTCCCTCTACCGCATATTGACTTTATGATAGATGTAATGACTGGCCATGAACTCTTGACCTTCATGGATGTCTCAGTAGGATTCCAACAAATCCAAATGGAACCATCAGACCAAAAAAGATACTGCATTCATAACACCAATAGGTATATATTGTTACACCAAAATGCCTTTTGGTCTTAAAAATGCAGGTGCGACATATCAAATGTTAGTGAATCGGATGTTCAAAGACAAGTTGGGGGACACCATGGAAGTTTATATTGACGACATGTTAGTGACTTCAATGAAAGTCGAAGATCACCCCGGAGACCTTAAGGAAGCATTTGACATCCTGGACGAATAAAATATGAATCTGAAAAGATCAACGCAATCATGGATATATGGTAACCAAAACAGGGATAGAAGCAAGCCCAAAACAGATCAATGCAATCATGGAATTAAGATCCTCATCTTCTCTAAAGGACATCCAATGGCTAACCGGAAGAGTAGCAGCACTCAACAGGTTCATTTCAAGATCCATAGAAAGGTGCAAGCCCTTATATGATATCTTGAAAAAGAACAAGAAATTTGAATGGAAGGAGGAACACGAGAAAGCCTTCCAAGAACTCAAAAAATATCTAAGCTCTGCTCCACTACTAGTTAAGCCTATAGATGGAGAAACACTTATTCTCTACCTCTCAGTATCCTCAAACGCGGTAAGTGTCGTTCTGGTCAAGGATCTTAACGGGGATCAACATCCTATCTACTATGTAAGTAAAAATCTCCTAGATCCTAAAACCAGATACTCTCACCTCTAAAAATTAACTCTTTCCTTAGTAACTACTTCTACCAAATTAAGACGCTATTCGAAACACACACTATACATGTAAAAACTAACTATCCTATCAAGAATGTCATGAGAAAACCAGAAATGCCAGGAAGGATGGCAAAATGGCCAGTGAAGTTAAGCACATTTGACATCAGATATGAACCAAGATCCGTTATAAAATCACAAGAATTAGCAGACTTTGTGGTTAACTTTAGTGATGATCTACAAAACGAAGTAGACATGGAAGCCAAGTAACTCCTAGAAGATGAACATCTGGGAAAATGGATGTTGTTCACAAATGGAGCTTCAAATCAGAAATGAACAGGCCTAGGGATCACACTAAAGACACCTTAGGATCCCACCAGAGACGAAGATTCCTATAACCCATATAATAACCCCATCCACAGAAACCCTCTCCGACAAATCAGAAGACCCTAAACATCCGACAAGTGTAGTAGTTATTGAAGATCCTGACTCTAGGATCCTTCCTCAATGAGATCCTGATGGACAGGATCCTCGGAGAAGTCCGCGATCATGGACCCAACCCATTATGGAGTATCTCCAAAATAACACAATACCGACAGAAGAAAAAAGTGAAAGAGCATTCAGGACAAGAGTTTCAAAATTCGTGTTAATCCAAAGTAAACTTTACAAAAAATCTATGGCAGGTCCATACCATAGATGCTTGGAAGATCCTAAAGCTGCAGAAGTCTTAAAGGATATACACGAAGGAGATTGTGGCAATCACACCGGGGCTGATCCTTATGCTCCAAAATAGTAAGAACAGGATACTACTGACCAACTATGAAGAAAGACTCCTTTCTACATGCTCAAAAATTTGATGCTTTCCAAAGACACAACAACATGCTGCATCAACCAACAGAACCTTTACATCCTATTATCTCCCCATGGCCATTCATGAAATTTGGAATGGATATAGTAGGTAAATTACTAGTGGCCCCAGGAGGAAAAGTCTTCATGCTGGTGATAACCAATTACTTCTCCAAATGGATCAAAGCTGAAGCTTTCATTCAGGTAAGAAACAAAGAGGTAGTATCATTTATTAATTGTAATATCTTGACCAGGTTTGGGATCCCGGCCGAAATCATATGCGACAATGGATCCCAATTTATAAGCAAAAGGAGAAGAGACTTTTGCACAAGATGGGGAATCAAAATGATAATGTACACTCCTGTCCATCCCCAAGCTAATGGTCAAGCAAATTGTGGCAACAAAATCTTAGTAAACAATTTAAAGAAAAGTTTTGGACAAAAGGAAAGGAAGATCCGCAGAAGATCTTCCTTTCGTTTTATGGGAAGATAAGACCACTTCCAAAGTGGCCACAGGTCAGACCCCCTATTCATTGGTGTTTGGGATAGAAGCACTAATCCCTACTGAAGTAGTGATCCCAACGGCAAGATACTTGCTGCAAGACCAAAAGAATAACAACATGATCCTAGCACAAGATCTTGACACTATTAACGAGCTTGGGGATCTTGCCAAAATATGCATTGCTGCTCATCAGCAAAGGGATCACCAAAGATTACAATAGGAACATAAGAGTCAAAAGGTTTCAAGTAGGAGACTTGGTATTAAGGAAAACATTCCAAAACACCTAGGATCCCAGCGTAGGAAAACTGGCACCTAAATGGGAAGGACCATATCTTATAGATACTGAAGCAGGAAAAGGAGCATATTGGCTAACAACACTCAAAGTAGACATTCTACCAAGATCCTGGAATGCTATACACCTCAAAGCATACTACGTGTAAGTAGGGTCGAATGATCCGCAATAAAACCAAGGTACACATGTTTTTTACCTTAAAAATTTTATCACTGTTTTTCTCCTCGAATACATTACTAACTTAAGCATCAAAGGGGTGTTAGCTAGACTAACTCACACCCCTAGCTAATGTTTGCTATGCAGAACAACATACAGTTAAGGATCCTCAAGATTGAAGATCCTAAAGCATCAGTATCCTCACAATCGAAGATCCTGGAACATCAGGATCCTCAAGTTTGAACACCCTGAAACATAAGGATCTTGACACGTAAGGATCTTAATACTTGGTAAGCTCCATTATATTTAACAATGTAATATCTAAATTATCATGTACACAAGCTAGAAACTGATCATCTCTCCCACACTTAAGGGTACTTAACTCCCTCTAAGGTTTAAAGAGCTAATTACCTCTTTCACACAAACTAAGGTTTACACACCTCGCCTGGACGCATGATATCTAACTATGGGATATGGGTAGGGGGATCATTTCACGATTCAATGGCTTGGCAACCCTCTTATCTTTGGACACAAGTTGAGATCCTTAAGGTTTATAACATTTTCATGTTATCTAGAAATCGAGATCCTACCCCAGTGATTACTCAAGGTTTATAACATTTTCATGTTATCAAAGATTGGGATCTTACACCAAAAATTACATAAGATCTTCATGTTATCACACATTGGAATTTTCCCCAGAGAATACAATCAAACTGTAACATTTCATAAGGATCTCTCACACGAATTGTATCACAGGTTGGGATCCTCCCCAGAATATAACATTAACATGTTATCTATTTTATCAAAGTCTATAATCTGAACAGGTTATCCTAAGGGGAAATTTCCCATATGAGATTTAAGATCCTTATTTTTAAGGATCTCTAACAGTAAGCATCCTTTCCCTTAAGGATCCTCATCGACTTTTGATTGGTAAGGAACCTCATTCTCACCGTGAACCAAAGTTCTCTCCTAAGTTGGAATTTATCCTCAGTAAGTTCTAAAATTCAAAGACTCATGAAGCTTAAAGAGAAACTCGAAGACAATCAGCCATGCAGAAAACCCATGAGAGAGATGTAAAAGGAAAATGCTACCATATCATTCAAAAGAAGAAGGGGTTTTATAATAACCCAACCGAAAGGTTAATTATCTTACATCACTAACAAAAACAAAAACTACTTAAACCAATTTTTTGCAGGACTAGAACTTAGTCTGGTCATCATCGGTCGTGTCCTTCTTCTACCCTCCTCCGGTCAACATCAACACTGGGTCCTGATTGGTGACAACAGGATTATCGATCCGCTTAGCCAACGCCTCACGCCATCCCTCCACGTCCCAAGAACTCGTGTTTTCCAGATCCTCAGCCAACTTGATCTTAGCCTGCAGAATAGCTATCGCAGCACTTGTCTTGGCATCAACAATCATCTCCTCGAGATCCGCAAGATGCTCTTATTCCTTTTTGACTTTTTGTTTGCTCAACAACTCCACCCTTTGGAGAAGATCCTGATTAGTGGTCCTCCATGGATTCTCTTGCTCGTTTAGAACAAACTCGGCTTTATCGACATGGACCCTGAGGTCGTTGGTAACATGGGAAACATGAGCAAAGACCTGGAAGAAACATAAACATCAACATGAAAAATGACAGGTATGATAGATTAATATAAATAATGCCTATGCAGAATTCTTATAGCATGGGAAAATAAAGACAACTTCCAACGAGCATCCTCGATGCTGAGGTTCTCTAAGCTAAAATCTACAGCCTCATAAGTCTTTCGTTTTCGGGATCTTGAAGCCTTAACCGTAAGATCTATATGAGATATCTTAGGAAGAAAAAGAATGGCACCTTTTCCTATTTTGTATTGATTAAACCACTGATCATATCATCTTCAAGATCTACCAAACCAAAGTGGGCCTTCGACTGGGTAGTCTTAGAACCTGCCAAAGATCCCTATCAAGTCAGGATCCTCTAAAAAGACATATCCAATAAAAATAATATTACCAGTGCCATAGAAGTAGTAATGGAGGAAACCTATTGAAGAATGGAATATTCAAGCCTGAACAACCTCTCAACTGCCGGAAATGTGAGGAATTTGGAAATCTTGTCATCAGAGTCACCGACTACAGGAATAAGCTCCTCAAACCTAAACGATGCATCAATACAAACAAAATAAGGGAAGTAAATTCTAGATCCTTGATATTTAAACTTGTTTCTTACCCTTTTTAATCCATGATCTTGGCAGGGAATCTCCCTAAGGAATCGAATCGCGTCTCACGAAGAAATATTTTTCTTTCCAAGCACCATCATTTTGTTTAGATTTCAGAATGAGGTGGGGTTTGTTTGTCTTGACTCTTAACAGGAAACAAGAAGAACCTAAAGTAGAAAAATCATAAATAAAGGCCAATTCATGTAATCCAATGTCCATATTTTTTGACAGATTCTGACGATCAATCCAAAAGAGGATCCTCCAAACCACAAACATAGTTTGGATATAGGAGATTTGGGTACACAAAAAGAAATCACGAATAATACCAGTAAAAGGATAAGTTAAACCTAGAGTGAATGGGTATTCAAGAAAAAAAACCATGTTGGAGACACAAAATCAGGTTAACGGTAGCCTTGAAAGGACGAAAAACCACATCAGACGGGAAAGCCCCGATGGCTTTCAACGATTCCATGTCTTCATTATTGTAAGAAAAAACCTCGTCATAGGTTAAGATTCCTTGATCATTAAAATCGCTCTCGGAAGGAATAACAATAACAACTCGATAATGACTAGTTTTCTTAGTCATGACAAGGAAAATCAAAACAACAGAAGAACAAATAAAAGGAAAAAGGATTACCTTCACAACAAGATGATGGCGACTTGGAAGAATAAAAAGAGGAGTTATCGAAAGCCCTCATTTATAGCTAGAAAAACATAACAGAGATGATTTGACCATTTCTTGATTATCTTGATAAAGATAAGACCTATCCATTAAAGACTAATTTCAAATCCCTCTTTTAAATTTAATTAATGTCATTCCTTTTTTATTTACGAAACTAGTCCCTATATTTTCAGGAATACCTTGGGGGCAATTGTAACACCCAAAGTTTTGAAGGCCAAGAAAGGAAAGAAAACCCTAAGTTTAGGGGTCGAATCGGCGAGTCCAAGGAGGGACTCGGCGAGTCCGAGCGGGATCCGGGTCGAGGAGTAAGTGACCGACTCGGCGAGTCGGCCGAGGTGACTCGGCGAGTCTGGTCTGTGCGTGGAAAACCCTAAATTCGGGACTTGGAGCCTATATAAACGTCTTAATCTTCTTCCTAGGGCTCCTTACTGCCTCTTAAGCCCTGGATATCAAACCCTAGCCGCCATATCCTCTAATTGAGCCATTTATTGCCTTCAAGAGTGCTTTTAGCTTGGAGGAAGAAGATGAATCTTGAGAGTGCAAGAAGGGGGCTGTAGATCCGGGATTGGGAAGACATTTCTGAGCTTTTGGAGGTATAAACTAGTTCGTGGACCCTTTTTACATCTAGTTTTATGTGTGGTTGTTGGCCCTTTAGCCATAATGATATTATCTTGAGTTAGGAGCCGGATCTGGAGTTGCTACTTCAAATCCAAGTGTGTTATGGACTGGAGAAGCATAAAGTATCAGCCCAAGAGTCGATTTTGAAGCCCCTTGGCCTTAAACCCTAGTTTATGGTGCTTTTTGCCTAGATCTCCCTCTCTACACGTAAAGTTTGCAACTTTACGTGGGGGATAGGCTTGGGAAGGGTAGATCTACAGTTTGGAGTCCATGCATGACTCGAAAGTCCTCTGCATGTAAGTAGATCCGAATGGAGTCGACGAGTCCTTCGAGTGGACTCGGCGAGTAGCATGAAGATAAGGAGGAACTCGATGAGTGGGATGAACAACTTGTTGAGTCGGATGAAGATGGGCATGAACTCGGCGAGTTGGATGAACAACTCGGCGAGTTGGATGAAGATTGCCTTGTGCTCGGCGAGTCTATTCTTAGACTCGGCGAGTCAGGTCGCGTAGTCCCAAACCCTTCGAGTTAAAACTCGAGTCAGCGAGTCGAGCAAGGACTCAGTGAGTTGGACAGGATAGGATTTGGGAATCAGTAGACTCGGCGAGTCAAGTCGTGATTGGAAGGACTTTGAGCATAGGGACTCGGCGAATCAGTAAGTGGACTCGGCGAGTAGGGTTGACCTGGAAGGTTGACTTTGACCAGGTCTTTGACTTTGGCAAGAGTTGACTTGGTTGACCTTTGAAGGTCAGTTAGACTAAGTGTTATGTTGATATCGGTAGCTCGGGGAGCTAGTGGAGCAGCAGTTCAGAGTCAGTGGTCAGGTAGCGGTCAAAGGGATTAGCAGTAGCAGTTCAGCAGTATCAGGTGAGTTTCGCTTTGTGTGAATGGGTCTAAGGCCACAATGCCGACCCATGTAGTTATGAGTAGAAGACCCGGGGGTTAGCCCTAGGCACGGTATGCTAGTATGATATTCGGGACGAGGTCCAATGATAGAGGGCGGGTGCCCAAGGAATGGTTTAAATGATAGCTTATACTTGTTGTCTGTATGATACTTGTATGTGCCTGGTAGGGAGGTGAGTGTGGGCGAGGTCCCGTACCTCACCAATAGCAAAGTGTGGATGGTGTTCCATATCTCAGTAGCAGTAGATCAGGGGCGAGGCCCAAGTTAGGGAACGAGTAAGGGTGGGTTGGGCCCGTATCTCACAATCAGCAGGAGTATGGACGGGGTTCCATGACTCATCAGTAGCAGGACATGGGCGGGGCCCAGTGATAGGCGAGGGCTTAGAACAAGATCCGTTAGTATGTATTTAGCTTATGTGATGTGATGTGATATGTTTATGTACTGTTATATGTTAGTGGGCGGTGCCCTGTGACAGGCGAGGCCTAAGCGAAACAGATCTGTATCCGAGCGGGGCTCGAACCTAGGCGGGGCCTGGAGCGGCGGGGCCGTTGTAGCGGGCGAGGCCCGAGGTAGGGGGCGAGGCCCAGGATAGGGGGCGTGGCCCAGTATGTGCAGTATGTGGTTATACATGGTATGTGCTAGGGTGGGGAACTCACTAAGCTTCGTGCTTATGGTTTTCAGTTTTGGTTTCAGGTACTTCCGGTAGCAGAGGGAAGAGCTCGGGGTGATCGCATGGCACACACCATAGTTTAGACTGCCTGGGGATGTTTACTCTGATAACGAACATGTATTTTGGAAACTAATACTTTGTTTATGTTTTGAAATGATGAATTTGCTTAAAGTAATGTTTTATTAAAAGAAATTTTTAGCCTGAAATTTTGGGACGTTACAAGTTGGTATCAGAGCCTTGGTTTGAGGGATTCGGACATGCTCTCGAGCGTGTCTGAACTCAAACTGAGGGATTTGTATAGAAGTTTTCAAAATGAAAAGACAGTTTTGTAAAAGAGAGTTTTGGGAAAGAAAACAGTTTTAGAAAAGCAAAAATAATTCAGAAAGGAAAGAACTTTGAAAAGAGAAAAAGGGTGTGGTGCATGTAATCAACCGAGCTCAAGTAAGTACCCCAAAATACCCATACCAGTTTATGTTATGATTATCAGTTGGTAGAACAGTATGCTAGAATAGGACTAAGGATCTAGGGATGATGCCTTATGTGCCTAATATATGTGTTTGAGCTGCATGATAGTGCTGATTAGACAGTAGTAGGATAGCCTGTTTAGGTTATGCTTGAGTTTATGAGTTTGTGTTGCATGCTAGTTCAGATTCTTGCTGTTTGGATATGATTGCTTGAGTATGTTGTGGTTAGATTTTCCCCTTGTTCGAATGTTGCTTGCTTTGTGCATTGTGGGATTTTGAGTGATGGGAGTTAGCCATTAGGTGGAACGTTACGTCCCATGTGATCAGGTTTGAATAATCTCAGAGTGCTGGACTTGGCCCTATTACGCAGCTCTTGTCTGATTCCAACCGTTGTAGGGACGAGTCTTTTACTTGAAGGATTATCTGAGCCTCGTCACATGTGATGGTATCCAGGTGATGGCTAATTGGCATCACAAGGAGACCTTCAGCAGCTGAGGACTGGTTGAGTTGAGTCAGAGGTTTCCCTAGGGTAAGCCTATGATGGGATAGTGCTGGGAGCAGTAGTAGTGGATAAGGGACCTAGTGGAGTCGAATCAATTCCTGAGGAAAGTACGGATAGATGTGGAAGGTAGTATGGGCCCGTACTACTGAAAGCAGAGGATCCGTACTCGATTCGGGAAAGGCCGAAACAAGACCGGGAACCTGGTGGGTTATGGTTGGTCTCGCATCAGTGATGAGTATTCTGATAGTGGTTGTGTTATATGTTTCAGCATGGTGACGTTGTGTGAGAGACCAGCGGGCGGATCAGGCGCCGGAGAGGGATCAGGCTCGGGTTCTGGGGCCGAGCAGCTCGAGGAGCGAATGAGGGAGTTGATATCCACCGAGGCTACGCACAGTATTTTGAGTCAGACTCCTGTGATCTTTGGCATGATCAAGGAGGGTATATTGGAGATTTTGGATGAGAGGCCGGGAGCCTTCCGTACTGAGATGATGGCTTTGATGGGAGCGCGTACCTTGACATTTCGAGAGTTCAGGGCCTGCGGGGCACCAGATTATCATGGGGCCAGGGACCCCATTGCTAGCAGCAGATGGTTGGCTGATGTTGCCAACACTTTTCATACGAGCAAGTGTCCCGAGGGGGACAAGGTTAGACTCGCCTCCTGTCTTCTGAAGGACAGAGCGAGGGATTGGTGGGAGGAGATTGGTCATGCTTTGGGGGATGATGCCGCGTTGGACGCGATGACTTGGAGCGATTTCTCGGCCAGGTTCAGGGCGGAGTTTTCGCCGATTATTGAGGTGCAGCAGCTGGCACGAGAGTTTCAGGATTTGACACAGACTACTGAGACTGTGGCGGAGATCACCGCCAAGTTCAGGGAGAGGGCTCTTCTTGTGCCGCACTATGTAGCAGATGAGGAGATGAAGAAGGCCCGGTACCATGAGATGTTGAGGGATGACATCAGGGAGTTCGTGAGCAGATCCAGCTGTAAGACGCTGGAAGATATGATTTCTCGGGCTAGAGAAAGGGAAATTGATTTGGAGCAAATCCGGAAGAGGAAGCTAGATCAGGTTCAGGTGGTTGCAGGTTCGGGAAAAAGGCCCAAGGGATCGGATTCGAGATCAAGGGATTATCAGGACTGCAGTCGGTGCGGGAAGTGTGGCAGGGCGCACGGGGGCGCGTGCAGGAGTGGTAGCGGTGGCGAGTCTGGCTGTTTCAAGTGAGGTCGGACTGGTCATTTCAGCAGAGATTGTACTGTTACTGCCGCGCAAGGACCAGACTTGATATGCTTTCACTGCAACCAGCGGGGCCACAAGAAGGCCCAGTGTCCCAGTTTGTCTTCAGCAGGACGGGTGATGGCACCCGCCCGTGCAACTTTGAGGATCATGGATGGCCGTCAGGGCCGGGTAGAGGCACCTGCGGCAGGGAGCAGGGCTTTTCAGATGACGACCTTGGAGACGCGAGCAACGCCGGACGTTGCAGGTATGCAATTTCCCATTTTCAGTTCTTTTATTTGTGCATGATTTTATTGTTATGGTTCTGCATCATTATCGGTAAAAGTATTTTATTTTGAGTGGTTGATTGTGATCGAGTATATGCCATCTGCATGCCTTGGATATTTGTATGGTAGTCAGGGGATGTGCTCTATTGAAGAAGGTTTCGAAGGATGCAGTAACTGTAGCATGCTTGGGAGAGATTTGGTACGTCTCGCTAGTTCGGAGTGGTACAGTGATTGTGATGGATTGGCTAAATCCCTAGCTATGGCGGGCTTGGGTTCCTCAGTAGATGGGTTATGGGATGGTAGCAAAGATCGGGATCTCTTTTGAGTATTGAGCAGCAAGGGGTAAGCAAGATCAAAGTGGGGGAGAATCCTCCAGGTGTGCCCAGAGAGGAGCACACAGACCCAGAATGAGTACGTAACCTCCGAGAAGGAAGAGAAGTAGTTCATCGTTTGATGGATTGAGGATTTCAGGGTTGGGAGTTTGAGAAACTCCCCATCAGCTACTGCGTGTGTCGGTAATGGTTAGTTATGGTTGAGAATTCAGGTTGTGGATCGCCCGTAGGACTCGGGGGAGTCGGAATGAGGATCTTGAGAGCTAATGGCACATGGGTGCCTTCGTTCTAGCAGTCAGCAATGGATGGTGATGTAAGACTATGGGTAAGCCGTAGCATTCCTTAGTAGTTTTGTTAGCGGAGTTGGGGCGAGGCCCTTATCTCCTAGTGATCAGATAGGGATCAGGAATGGGTAGTGGACGAGAATGATATGGAGTTTGCCTGTATAGCCCTAGAGAGGTGAGACCTTGGGAGAGGCCGATCCAGGATATGGTTGGGTGAGACCCGTGGGCGAGGCCCGAGCGAGAGTGATTAGACTAGTAGGAATAGAAGGATAGATAAGGGTGGGACCCGTGGGCGAGGCCCGTGAGTTTTAGCAGCACAGGTGGGACCTGGTAGGGACCTTAGTGTCAAGTTAGGGGATCGAAAATCCCAGGTTTGTAGTGCCTGAATGGCAGAGTAGATTGAGCAGTTATAGGTGATCGAAGTTCGTTGGAAGTCGCTAGGAGCGACTAGTGGTGGTGTTGGGACTAGCTACCGGTAGGAGCCGGTAATCCAGTCATTGATAAGTTGGTAGGGACCAGGGTGGTCTCGGTTCATCCGGAAGTCAGAAAAGGAACAGCAGAATTGTCAGGCAGTGGCAGTGCGAGCATGTAGTGCATGGTGGAATTCAGTTAGTTGATCGTGGGGTGCTCTGCACCAAACCATAGTAGAAAGAAATGCCCAGTGGATACTGGCGATAATGACCCGTACTGGTAAGTGGGGGTGATGGAGTTGGTGAAGGATAGGGCCTTCACAGTGATAGAAGGAATAGTTGGTTATGTTTTTTTGCCTTGGGAAGGCAAGGAATTGTGCAAGGAAAGAAGGGGTGAACCCCTATAGGTTCAGTGCAGTACTCGGTGAGTACCAGGCGGGTTATCGGTTGAGTAAGTCGTGTTTCCAGAATGTTCAGGGTCAGGGTTGACCCGAGATGATTATCCGCAAGGTTTGATGCTAGTCAGAATGATCGGGCGGTAGGTCAGCAAAGGAAGGCAGCTAGTGTTGGGATAATTGGTTGGGTATTGCAGGCAGATCGCAGGCGGTGGGCCATAGAAAACTTCGAGGACGAAGTTTAATTTAAGTGGGGGAGAGTCGTAACACCCAAAGTTTTGAAGGCGAAGAAAGGAAAGAAAACCCTAAGTTTAGGGGTCGACTCCGTGAGTCCAAGGAGGGACTCGACGAGTCCAAGCAGGATCCGGGTCGAGGAGTAAGTGACCGACTCAGCGAGTCGGCAAAGGTGACTCAGCGAGTCTGGTCTGTGCGTGGAAAACCCTAAATTCGGGACTTGGAGCCTATATAAACGTCTTAATCTTCTTCCTAGGGCTCCTTACTACCTCTTAAGCCCTGGATATCAAACCCTAGCCGCCATATCCTCTATTTGAACCATTTATTGCCTTCAAGAGTGCTTTTAGCTTGGAGGAAGAAGAAGAATCTTGAGAGTGCAAGAAAGGGGCTGTAGATCCGGGATTGGGAAGACATTTCTGAGCTTTTGGAGGTATAAACTAGTTCCTGGACCCTTTTTACATCTAGTTTTATGTGTGGTTGTTGGCTCTTTAGCCATAATGATATTATCTTGAGTTAGGAGTCGGATCTGGAGTTGCTACTTCATATCCAAGTGTGTTATGGACTGGAGAAGCATAAAGTATCAGCCCAAGAGTCGATTTTGAAGCCCCTTGGCCTTAAACCCTAGTTTATGGTGCTTTTTGCCTAGATCTCCCTCTCTACACGTAAAGTTTGCAACTTTACGTGGGGGATAGGCTTGGGAAGGGTAGATCTACAGTTTGGAGTCCATGCATGACTCGAAAGTCCTCTACATGTAAGTAGATCCGAATGGACTCAGCGAGTCCTTCGAGTGGACTCGGCGAGTAGCATGAAGATAAAGAGGAACTCGACGAGTGGGATGAACAGCTCGTCGAGTCGGATGAAGATGGGCATGAACTCGGCCAATTGGATGAACAACTCGGCGAGTTGGATGAAGATTGCCTTATGCTCGACGAGTCTATTCTTAGACTCGGCGAGTCAGGTTGCGTAGTCCCAAACCCTTCGAGTTAAAACTCGAGTCAGCGAGTCGAGCAAGGACTCAGTGAGTTGGACAGGACAGGATTCGGGAATCAGTAGACTCGGCGAGTCAAGGGCTGACTCGGCGAGTCAAGTCGTGATTGGAAGGACTTTGAGCATAGGGACTCGGCGAATCAGTAAGTGGACTCGGCGAGTAGGGTTGACCTGGAAGGTTGACTTTGACCAGGTCTTTGACTTTGGCAAGAGTTGACTTGGTTGACCTTTGAAGGTCAGTTAGACTAAGTGTTATGTTGATATTGGTAGCTCGGGGAGCTAGTGGAGCAGCAGTTCGGAGTCAGTGGTCAGGTAGCGGTCAAAGGGATTAGCAGTAGCAGTTCAGCAGTATCAGGTGAGTTTCCCTTTGTGTGAATGGGCTAAGGCCACAATGCCGACCCATGTAGTTATGAGTAGAAGACCCGGGGGTTAGCCCTAGGCACAGTATGCTAGTATGATATTCGGGACGAGGTCCAATGATAGAGGGCGGGTGCCCAAGGAATGGTTTAAATGATAGCTTATACTTGTTGTCTGTGTGATACTTGTATATGCCTGGTAGCGAGGTGAGTGTGGGCGAGGTCCCGTACCTCACCAATAACAGAGTGTGGATGGTGTGCCATATCTCAGTAGCAGTAGATCAGGGGCGAGGCCCAAGTTAGGGAAGGAGTGAGGGTGGGCTGGGCCCGTATCTCACTATCAGCAGGAGTATGGACGGGGTTCCATGACTCATCAGTAGCAGGACATGGGCGGGGCCCAGTGATAGGCGAGGGCTTAGAACAAGATCCGTTAGTATGTATTTAGCTTATGTGATGTGATGTGATATGTTTATGTACTGTTATATGTTAGTGGGCGGTGCCCTGTGACAGGCGAGGCCTAAGCGAAACAGATCTGTATCCGAGCGGGGCTCGAAGCCAGGCGGGGCCTGGAGCGGCGGGGCCGTTGTAGCGGGCGAGGCCCAGGATAGGGGCGTGGCCCAGTATGTGCAGTATGTGGTTATGCATGGTATGTGGTAGGGTGGGGAACTCACTAAGCTTCGTGCTTACGGTTTTCAGTTTTGGTTTCAGGTACTTCCGGTAGCGGAGGGAAGAGCTTGGGGTGATCGCATGGCACACACCATAGTTTAGACAGCCTGGGGATGTTTACTCTGATAACAAACATGTATTTTGGAAACTAATACTCTGTTTATGTTTTGAAATGTTGAATTTGCTTAAAGTAATGTTTTATTAAAAGAAATTTTTAGCCTGAAATTTTGGGACGTTACAGCAATTGTTAGGGTCAGGATCCTTACAATTTCAAGATCCTCAAATATCCTGGATCCTCAGCTGCCTCAGGATCCTCGCTAATTACCGTTATTATTTTTGTTAATATTTATAACGGTCATATTTTGTCTATAACTAAGATGTGTGCAGAAGTAGTCAAGGAAAGACCAATTCTCAACGAAGAATCATCTCAACTATGCTAAAGACCTGGAATACTTGGTCAGATAATGTTCATGAAGCTGGTCATAGAGGATCGTGGAAATATCAAACATCTTGTTGGCTAGTTTAGACTATAAATTGACACTTGTAATCTGCACACGACACACTGTTTTTGAGTCTAAGCTTACTCTATGAAATTCTTTACTCATTCGTACTAAGAACTCACTGTAATATTCATTTTATATCAATAAAATCATCAACGCTGGTGATCATTATCACATCTCAAGGTTTTATGTCGGAGATCCTAGCAAGGATCAATGACTTTCCTTGTAAACCATTGTGTCACTTTCTTTTACCATTTGCTATTACACAATATAAACGTCACAGCCTCTCATTCAATTTGGTTGATTGGTACTTGTATAATTTTTAACCAAAACAACAGGTAGTGGCACAAGAGCACGTGTGTGATGATCAGATGAGAGATTTATGGATTATAGGCCAGTAGAATAATAGATGTTGCTAAGGCCTATGTTATTTCCATTTATGCTTATGTACTGTATTGACGATGGCATCCCAACATTTTTATTATATAAAATACATTTCTTCGGAAAATGCTTTGATAGTATCTTTATCATATTTTGGGAACAAATTCCACAATATTATTCTTCAAAATGATATTATGATTTTTAAATAAAGCATAAACAAATCGGTCTTTTTTGGCCGTGAAATTAGGGATGTCACATCAAACACATTCTTCACCTAAGTGGTAATGCTTAGTAAAGAACCTTGCGTTATAACCGTTAAATCTTAAGTGAGAGGGATAGTTATGTATAGATATATACGGGTTCACACTCCCACTTGTGGTTGCTAACTACAACCTTGATGGAAGAGTCACACACGTGTGATAACTGTCTAAATTATGGAGACATCCAATGAAGCGTCATGAGGGGGCATTATTTGGTCATTAGCTCGGTTATAGGGACTCATAATAACGGTTAAATAATAATAAATACGTATAAGTTAAAAATAATACTTATGTATAGATAAACTCTACTTTTGGTATAAAAGTACATTCTAAAAAAACTTAATTTCGGTCGACAAATCACATATACATCAAACATACTTTCGGTCAAGAAAGTACACTCATAACAAACACAAGTCCGGTCAAGAAAGCATACCAAACATACTTTCGTTCAAGAAAGTACACTCATAATAAACTCACTTTCGGACAAGAAAACTGATATGTATCAAGCATACTTTCGGTCAAGAAAGTACATTCACAACAAACACACTTTCGGTTAAGAAATAACTCTTTCAGCAGACATACTTTTGGTATAAAAGTATCATTTTCTATAAGCATATTTTTGATATAAAAGTATGTTTTTCAATAAACATATTTTTGGTATAAAAGTATTATTTTCGTAAACATACTATTGGTATAAAAGTACGCTTTGAGCAAACATACTTTTAATATAAAAGTACGTATTTAGTAAGCATACGATTGGTATAAAAGTATTTTCGATACAAACATTACAAAATTGTACACTCACCAACATTATGTTGACATTTTTAAAATCACAAAGTATCCCTAGGAAATAAAGAGATGGAAGCCTATGCTCCCAAAAGTCAAGTTGTGAAGTCGCAATCACTTTAGATGAATAATGCAGTTTTATTAAGTAACCTATTGCTTAAGGTATCAGATTATAGTAACTTTGAATATCGTTGTAATCTGCTTAACAAATGCTCTCATTATTTAATTTCTTTCTCTATTTGTTTTGGTCGAATTTTTGAACATGGTGTTTTAGGTTATAAATTAATCTATATTAATATTTTTTTAATTACGAAATAAAGTTATTATCTATTTTATCTTAATTAGGTCACACCTTCTATTTTTGTTGTTTGCATTTGGTGAAAAGAAAAAGGAAGTCAAACGATTTTGATTTTCTAAGTGATGATCTTCCTCAACCTCTCCAATACAGACACGAACTTTCATAAAGTTAAATTAAGTCGTAATTTTATTTTCATGAATATAGTTATATAATTAGTTTAATACTTAAGTGTTCAATAATATTTAAAAAGATTCATAATCCGGGACTAATGTTATCAATACTGTATGATAATTATCAAATAGAAAAATGTTACAACTTTATTTGCTTTTAAGTTGATAAAATTTTAATTGATGATCTTCCTCAACCTCTCCAATACAGACACGAACTTTCGTAACGTTAAATTAAGTCATAATTTTATTTTCATGAATATAGTTATATAATTAGTTTAATACTTAAGTGTTCAGTAATATGTAAAAAGATTCATAATCCGGAACTAATGTTATCAATATTGTATCATAATCCCTAATCTAATAAAAGAATAGTTTTAATCTCCTTTTGATATGTGTCATCATATTAAACCTCTTAATTAATACATACCACTTGTCAACCTATTAATTTTCTATTTCAAATTTAAAATTTTCACTTTAATTACAATAAATTAATAACAATGCAATAAAAATTAAAATAAAATTAATACAAATTATAAGGTGATATAATTTCATATATTTATTTAAATTAATTATTATAATTGATTAATAATTTTGTGTTCTAACTACTAAAGTTTAATTAATTTTGTAGCCGTGGTTTTACGGTTTATAAACTAGTTATCAAATAGAAAAATGTTAGAACTTTATTTGCTTTTAATTTGATAAAATTTTAATTGTAATAAGCTAACCGACATTTTTTTTTGTTTATTGGTTTTATTATACGGTTTATAGCATTGCATACATTTTTTTATTAAGGATAACCGATTCTCAACTTATATGAAGTTCATGTCACCGGTTATATCCGTACAGTTAATGGTATAATCAAACCACAAAAGAAGTTGGAGTCTTTATGTAACAATTTTTTAATGGGAGCAGATTTAGAAGAAAAGAATATGACATGGGTGAGTTGAGAAAAGGTTTTGACAAACAAAAAAAAATTGTATAAAAAATAACATTGTCTTTTTTTAATACATAAAATACCATTGAACTAGTTATTGTAGGTAACCAATTAGTTGTTTTTTTATTACAAAAAATATCATTAAAATATACTATTTGTATACAGACTATAAGTACACATATGTTCAAATAAGACCTTGTGGTAACCAGGTATTTCAGGTAAACAAAAAAAGACTTAAAAGCATAATGAAATTTCCAAAATGTACTTTTTGTTAACTTTGTTGTCAGATTATGTAAAACACAGTCACCAGAGTAGGGATGACTGTGGGACGGAACCGGTACTGACCCGTACCGTTTCCGATTTCCCGTAAACCGAATTTGGTCAAAAGTCAATCCCGAGTACCGAACCGAATTAACATTATCGGTACCGGTACCGGGAATGGTACTGGTTTTCGGTACTAGTACCCGTACCGACGGTATCGATTCTCGAATTTCATGTATTTGGAGTACCAAGTATCGTCCCATATTTTTACATTCGGTACCGGTTCCGGTACGGTATCGGTACGGGATCGGGATTTGGGAAAAACTGTTCATCCCTACACCAGATAGACCACGCACCGTCATATCAATTCACAACAGTTGTGCAATCTCTTTCATTCCCTCACTTGATCTTTCTTGTGGTAACATGAGAAGTAAGTGTTTAATAACCTTAGTTGAACATTCTTGCTTTCCAATCGTAGTATATGCCTCAAACATAAAACATATATATGTTATATAGAAACACATATTATACATCAATGTTAGTCATTCATTATTATTGTGGAACAAAGAGGAGAAACGTGTGTGAAGTTATGTCATGAGAATTCCTAAATGTGGATGTAGAGAGTAGGTGAAACATCCCAAAAACACGACCCAAAAATTTTTGTTTTTACATATAATAAACGTCATAACACTAAGTGTCATATAAAAACCATACGTCGAGTGTCTCAAAAGACATAATAAAATGTCATGTCAAAACTGTATCAAATCATGTCTAAGTATCTGAACAAAACTCCAAGGAATAAAGTTGAAGTTGTGGTGTGTACGATGCCATCATCCCCAACTCTTCCCTTTACTTGCGGAAATACTTGAAACCAAAACTGAAACTGTAAGCACGAAGCTTAGTGAGCTCCCCCAAACTACCATATACCATACAATAACATATAAAGCATCTACTGGGCCTTGCCCACTATATCAGACCAAAGTCCGGAAACTAACCAAGGCCTTGCCCTCTGCATCGGACCGAAGTCCGGAAACTGCATCGGACCGGAGTCCGGAACTAACCAGGGCCTTGCCCTCTGCATCGGACCGAAGTCCGTAACTAACTGCATCGGACCGAAGTCCGTAATTGATTGGGACCTTGTCCCCTACATCGGACCGAAGTCCGGAACTGACTGAACATAACATAGCATAAACATATCAACTAACATGAATACATATACGACATACTGCATCGAAACAGAGTCCGGAACACATAACACAAACCATGCTTGAATCACAAAGACATCAAGCACTCTAACTATTGCATCGGACTGAAGTCCGAAACTACTGCTAACTAAACGGGTCGGCATTGTGGCCGTAGACCCGTTCCTACTGGAAGGAAACTCACCTCGTAGCCTAGCTACTGAAAGAACTGCTCCGGAATCTGTCTGCTGCGGCTCTGGCTTCACCCCGGATACAATTTTCATAAGTACCCTCAGTCAAATACTGATAATAATATTGAGGATAAAAAGACTATCTTCCCCTTGGTCAAAGTCAACCTATCGGTCAAAGTCAACATTCAGTTGACCTGACTCGTTGAGTTGGGTCACCAACTCGTCGAGTCCTTACTCTCACTTTCTTGCTTCAGCTCGATACTACTCGTCGAGTTCGGCATAGACTCGACGAGTTCCTCTTCGAACTAACACTCAGTCAATCTGCATCCGACTCGCCGAGTTGTATGAACAACTCGTCGAGTTCTCCTTCAACATATGAACACTCTGACTGTGACTCGCCGAGTTGTATGAACAACTCGTCGAGTTCTCCTTCAACATATGAAGACTTTGACTATGACTTGCCGAGTTGTATGAACAAATCGTCGAGTCTGTTCTTGAGGCATGAAGATTGCCTTGGACTCGCCGAGTCAGGGCATTGACTCACCGAGTTCTTCCACGAATGAGTCTAACCTCTAGCTCACTGAGTCCATCTCTCACTCACTGGTTCCACTCGGCATAGCTCGAAAAGGGGAAAACAGGGGACTCGCGACTCGACTCGCCGAGTCGTATACATGCAATCACTATATACTTGATTCTGCTTGAAACCGGTTCATTCCATTCATAGATCTGGGTTCTTGGGGCTTGATTAACACATAAAGTTTCCAACTTTACGTGTAAATAACATCAAATGAAGGTTTTAAGGCTCAAAACACACTATAAGAGTAGATCTAGAGCTTTCATGCAAAATGGCTCCATAAAGGTACTAGATCTAAGTTCCTGGAACTCAAACCTAATTAGATCCAAAGGCTATTCATCTCAATGAGTCCTCTATGCTACTACCAAGCCAAGAAATGGTTCAAGAATAGCTTTAATGGCTTTCCAAAGGGGATTAAAGCATAGAAACAAAAAAAGGGTCGAGTTATACCTCACTATACTCTGAAATGCCACAAAGATCTTGGATCTCCTTCTTCTCCCCTTGATCTACCTTCCTTCTTCTCACAAGATCTTCAAAGAATCACACCAAACACACACAAAAAGCTAAGAGAGTTCTAGGGTTTCGAGAAGGATTCTATGGGGGGTGATGGGGCCTGACTTGGGGTCCCAAAAAGTTGTTTAAATAGGGTGAAAACCCTTGAAATTAGGGTTTCATCCAGACTGGCGGACTCACCGAGTAGCCAACTTAAACGTGCTCAAAATCCCGACTCTACTCGACGAGTCTGGCTACTGACTCGTCGAGTTCCTCTTGAAAACTTGAAAAATAAATATTTAAATAACATACTAGAATTTGGGGTGTTACAACTCTCCCCCACTTGACTCAGACTTCGTCCTCGAAGTTTGCTGCTGCTGAATCCGGAAACAACTCTGGGTAATGCTCTCGCATCTCCTCCGCGGACTCCCATTTCCACTCTGAACCCTTCCGCTGCTGCAACTGCACCTTCACTAACCGAATTACCTTGTTCCTCAAGGTTTTTACCTTCCGATCTAAGATCACAACTGGTCTCTCGACATAATTCAGGCTGCTATCAACCTGAATATCCTCCATGGATACTACTGCCGACTCGTCCACCAAACACTTCCTCAACTGAGAAACATGGAAAGTGTTGTGGATTTGGCTAAGCTCTGCCGGAAGATCTAATCGGTAGGCGACCCGACCCACCCGGGCCAAGACCCTAAAAGGACCAATGAACCTGGGGCCCAGCTTGCCCCTCTTTCGGAATCTGATGACACCCTTCCAGGGTGATACCTTTAGGAGGACCATGTCACCCACCTGAAACTCCAAGTCTGAACGCCTCCTGTCGGCGTAACTCTTCTGCCGACTCTGCGCAGTCTGCAATCTACTACGAACCTGCTGGATCAACTCCGTCGTCTTGAACACCACTTCAGTGCTCCCAATGACACGCTGACCAACCTCACCCCAGCAGATCGGGGTCCTGCACTTCCTTCCGTATAACACCTCGAAAGAAGGGCGGTCAATACTCGCATGGTAGCTGTTGTTATACGAAAATTCCGCTAACGGAAGATACGTATCCCAATTGCCATCGAAATCTAGAACACATGCCCGGAGCATGTCCTCGAGAGTCTGGATCATCCTCTCGCTCTACCCGTCCTTCTGAGGGTGGAAAGCGGTGCTGAAAAGGAGACGAGTCCCCATCTCGTCGTGAAACCGCTTCCAGAATCTGGAAGTAAAAGGAACGTCTCGGTCTGACACCACCGAGATAGGCACTCCATGCCGTGCCACCACCTCTCGCACATAAATATCGGCTAGCTTCTCCGCCGATATACTCTCCTGAATCGGTATAAAATGAGCACTCTTCATCAACCGATCCACAACGACCCAAATCGAATCCACTCCACGTGCAGTCCTGGGAAGCTTTGTGATGAAATCCATGGTGATGTCTTCCCATTTCCACACTGGAATGTCTAACGGCTTCATCTTGCCGTGAGGCCTCTGGTGTTCTGCCTTGACCTTCCTGCAGGTCAGGCACCTCTCCACATACCAGGCGACATCCTGCTTCATGCAGGGCCACCAATAATAGGGTTGATGATCTCTATACATCTTCGTCGCCTCTGGATGGATAGAAAATCGAGACTTGTGGGCCTCATCCATCAGCACCTGTCGTACCCCTCCCAGTATGGCACCTAAACTCGTCCATGAAGGGTCAATAATCCTCGACTGTCATAGTCGAAGGAAGCTACTCGGCCCACGATCCTTTCACACTTCTGCCTCTCCTCCTTGACGCCCTCAACCTGTGCCTCTCTGATCTGCTCCAATATTGGAGTAATCACTGTCATTCGCAGACATATATCCCTGATCGGGGCTGTTGTCGCCTTGCGGCTTAGGGCGTCAGCCACCACATTGGCCTTCTCTGGGTGATAAAGGATCTCACAATCATAATCCTTCAATACATCTAACCATCGCCTCTGCCTCATGTTTAGATTCGGCTGATCCATGAGGTACCTCAAGCTCTTGTGATCTGTGTAAATGGTACAATGGACCCCATAGAGGTAATGTCTCCAAATCTTGAGGGCAAAAACCACTGCCCCCAACTCTAAATCATGCGTAGGATAGTTAGCCTCGTGAGGCTTCAACTGTCTCGAGGCGTAAGCTATCACACGGCCTCGCTGCATCAACACTGCTCCCATTCCTGTGATCGAAGCATCACAGTAGACCACAAAATCCTCTACTCCTTCTGGCAGGGCAAGAATCGGTGCCTCGTACAATCTCTGTCTAAGGGTCTCGAATGCTACCTGCTGCTCAGGCCCCCAACGAAACACCACTGACTTCCTAGTCAGTCGGGTGAGCGGTACAACTATCTTGGAGAAATCCTGGATGAATCTCTTGTAGTACCCTGCCAAACCTAGGAAGCTCCAAATCTCAGATGGAGACTTCGGGACCTCCCATAGCATCACGGCCTTTATCTTGGACGGATCTACCAGAATACCCTTCTGGTTGACGAGGTGACCAAGGAATTGCACCTCGCGCAACCAGAAGTCGCATTTGGAGAACTTCGCAAAAGTCTCTCCCTCCTCAAGATCTCTAGCACCTCCCTCAGGTGCTCCGCACTGTGGCTTCTCGCCCTGAATCACTAACTTTCCCCCACCGGGAGTGCGAACCCTCACCAACTGTTGCTCACAATCTATCACCGCCCCATTGGGGCTCAGCCAATCCATGCCTACTATAACCTTATTCCCTCGCAGGGGAATAGGGACCAAGTCCACCGGAAACTGCTCATCAAATAACTCTAGGGAACATCCTCTGTGTACCCTTGCAACCCTAATGGTCCTATCAGCTGCTATCTCAACCTCAAGTGGACAATCTAGCTCCCCCGGAGCTCTGCTAAACCTCTTGCTAAGCGCAAGAGAGACGAATGATCGGATATCCCCCGAATCAAACAGTACTGTAGCCGGAATGCCGTTCACTGAGAAGACCCTATGCAAAACATATAACCATAAGAAAAAATCAATAATAAATGCATAGATAAGGGAGAAATACATACCCGTCACCACATCAGGAGTCGCTCGCGCCTCCTCTGCTGTCAGCTGAAAAGCCCTACTCTTCGCCACCGGCGTCTGAACTCGGCCCTGACGGCCATCTGCAATCCTCAAGGTAGCAGGAGCAGGTGCTGACACCTTCCCTACAGCGGCTAAACTCGGACACTGGGACTTTTTATGTCCCCTCTGATTGCACTGAAAGCAAATCAGATCTGATGCCGCTACGACGGTAGTAGTCGCTGTACAATCTCTGCTCATATGCCCAGTCCGGCCGCACTTGTAGCAACTGGCACTCCCTGGTTTGCACGCCCCATCGTCCAATCTCCCACACTTGCCACACCAACCATGGCTCTTCTGACTCCTAGCTCTGTGATCTGAACCCTTGAGCTTTTTTCCCGGACTCCCTGAACCTAGAGCCGCCTCCGGCTTCCTCTTTCTCTCCATCTCAAGGTCAATCTCTCTCTCTCTCTCTCTCTCTCTCTCTCTCTCTCTCTCTCTCGCCCTAGCAATCATGTCATCCAGCTTTTTACAGCTGGACCAGCTCATAAACTGGCGGATATCACTCTACAACATCTCATGATACCGAGGCTTCTTCATTTCCTCATCAGCTGCGTACTGAGGAACGAGAAGTGCTCTCTCCCTGAACTTGGTGGTGATCTCTGCCACTGTCTCTGTCGTCTGGGTGAGGTCCTGAAACTCTCTGGCCAACTTCTGGACCTCAATAACCGGTGCAAACTCATCCCTGAACCTGGCAGTAAAGTCAGCCCAGGTCATAGCATCCAAAGCTGCGTCATCTCCAATGGCATGTCCGACCTCCTCCCACCAATCCCGTTCCCTGTCCTTCAGAAGACAGGACGCCAATTTGACCTTGTCCCCCTCGGGACATCTGCTCGTGCGGAAAGCATTGGCGACATCCGCCAACCATCTAGTACTCGCTATGGGGTCCCACGCCTTGTGGTAATCTGGAGCTCCACATGCACGGAACTCCCTGAAGGTAAGCGTGCGCGACCCCATCATGGCCGCTACCTCAGCACGGAAAGTGCTCAATCTCTCGTCCATCAACTCTAAGATACCCTCCTTGATCGAACCAAAGATCACAGGAGTCTGCTCAAGTATGGTGTGAGTAATCTCTAAAGAGAGAAACTCCCTAGTCTGCTCATCCAACCGCCCGACCTCCGGGCCTGATCCTGATCCCCCTCCGGCCTTTGAACTGCCGATTGCTGGCCTAGGGCGTAGTACCACCATTCTGAAAGCACATCATAATAAACTTCAGAAACATAGATATATCTCAAGGGATCACTACTACCACAAGATTACTGGTCTCATCTCAGCTTTCCTTGATTCGAGTACGGATCCTCTGCTTTCAGTAGTACGGGCCCATACTACCTTCCACATCTATCTGTACTTTCCACAAATATAGCCTTGACTCCACCAAGTCGCTACTACTGCTACTAATCTCTACTACTCCCATCCTAGGCTTGCCCTAGGGAAATCTCTGACTCTACCCAAACCAGTCCTCAGCTGCTAAAAGGCCCCCTTGTAATGCCAATTAGCCATCACCTGAATACCATCACATGTGGCGAGGCTCAAATAATCCTTCAAGTAAAAGGCCCGTCCCCACAACGGTTAAACTCATACAAGAGCAGCGCAATAAGGCCAGGTCTAGCACTCTGAGATTATTCAACCCTGTTCACATGTGATGTGACGTAGTCACCTAATGGCTAACTCACATCACTCAGAGCCCCACAAAGCACATAGCAAGCAGCATTCATACATAGGAAACTACTCAAGCAATTCTATCCTCCTTACAAGGAACTGTACTGGCATACAATGCTAAGCTCATACTATTAGGCATAACCTAAATAGGCTATCCTACTGCTGTCTAATCAAAACTAGCATGCAATTCTCATAAAGCCGAAACACATATAGCAGTCACATAAGGCATCCTCCTAGATCCTCAGTCCTAATCTAGCATGTTGTTCTACTGAAACTGAAACTGATAATCATAGCATAAACTTGTATGGGTAATTTGGGAGTACTTACTTGAGCTTGGCTGATCGCATGCACCACACCCTTTTCCTTTTCTCAAAACTCTTTCCCTTTTTAGGTTTTTTTTTCTTTTCAAAATCTTTTTGAAAATACATTTGAAAATCTTTCTACCATTTCCTTAGTTTGATTCCAGTCACACCCGAGAGTGTGCCTGAATCCCTCAAACCAAGGCTCTGATACCAACTTGAAACATCCCAAAAACACGACCAAAAAATTTTTGTTTTTACATATAATAAACGTCATAACACTAAGTGTCATATAAAAACCATACGTCGGGTGTCTCAAAAGACATAATAAAATGTAATGTCAAAACTGTATCAAATCATATCTAAGTATCTGAAAAAAAAACTCCCAGGAATAAAGTTGAAGTTGTGGTGTGTGTGATGCCATCATCCCGAGCTCTTCCCTTTAGTTGCGGAAGTACCTGAAACCAAAACTAAAACTGTAAGCACGAAGCTTAGTGATCTCCCCAAAACTACCACACACCAGACAATAACATATAAAGCATCTATTGGGCCTTGCCCACTGCATCGGACCAGAGTCTGAAACTAACCAGGGCCTTGCCCTCTACATCGGACCGAAGTCCGGAACTAACTGTTTCAGACCGAAGTCCGGAACTGATTGGGAACTTGTCCCCTGCATCGGACCGAAGTCCGGAACTAACTGAACATAACATAGCATAAACATATCAACTAGCATGAACACATATACGGCATACTGCATTGGAACAGAGTTCGGAACACATAACACAAAACATGCTTGAATCACAAAGACATCAAGCACTCTAACTACTGCATCGGACTGAAGTCCGGAACTACTGCTAACTAAACGGGCCGGCATTATGGCCGTAGACCCGTTCCTACTGGAAGGAAACTCACATCGTAGCCTAGCTATAAAAGAACAGCTCCAGAATCTATCTGCTGCGACTCCGGCTACAATTTCCATAAGTACCCTCAATCAAATACTGATAATAATACTGAGGGTAAAAAGACTATCTTACCATTGGTCAAAGTCAACCTATTGGTCAAAGTCAACATTCAGTTGACCTGACTCGTCGAATTGGGTCACCAACTCATCGGGTCCTTACTCTCACTTTTTTGCTTTAGCCCGATACTACTCGTCGAGTTCGTCATAGACTCGACGAGTTCCTCTTCGAACTAACACTCAGTCAATCTGCATCCGACTCGCCGAGTTCTCCTTCAATAGATGAACACTCTGATTGTGACTCGCCGAGTTGTATGAACAACACGTCGAGTTCTCCTTCAACATATGAACACTCTGACTGTCACTCGCCGAGTTGTATGAACAACTCGTCGAGTATGTTCTTGAGGCATGAAGATTGCCTTGGACTCACCGAGTCAGGGCATTGACTCGCAGAGTTCTTCCACGAATGAGTCTAACCTCTAGCTCACTGAGTCCATCTCTCACTCACTGGTTCCACTCGGCATAGCTCGAAAAGGGGAAAACAGGGGACTCGCGACTCGACTCACCGAGTCTGAAGAACGACTCACCGAGTCGTATTCATGCAATCACTATATACTCGATTCTGCTTGAAACCAGTTCATTCCATTCATAGATTTGGATTCTTGGGGCATGATTAACACGTAAAGTTTCCAACTTTACGTGTAAATAACATCAAATGAAGGTTTTAAGGCTCAAAGCACACTATAAGAGTAGATCTAGAGCTTTCATGCAAAATGGCTCCATAAAGGTACTAGATCTAAGCTTCTGGAACTCAAACCTAGTTACATCCGAAGGCTATTCATCTCAACGAGTCCTCTATGCTACTACCAAGCCAAGAAATGGTTCTAAAATAGCTTTAATGGCTTTCCAAAGGGGATTAAAGCATAGAAATAGAAAAGGGTCAAGTTATACCTCACTATACTCTAAAATGCCACAAAGATCTTGGATCTCCTTCTTCTCCCCTTGATCTACCTTCCTTCTTCTCACAAGATCTTCAAAGAATCACACCAAAACACACAAAAAGCTAAGAGAGTTCTAGGGTTTCGAGAAGGATGCTCTGGGGGGTGATGGGGGCTGACTTGGGTTCCAAAAAAGTTGTTTAAATAGGGTGTAAACCCTTGAAATTAGGGTTTCATACAGACTGGTGGACTCGCCGAGTCTAGAATATGGACTCGCCGAGTAGCCAACCTAAACGTGCTCAAAATCCCAACTTTACTCGACGAGTCTGGCTACTGAATCGTCGAGTTCCTCTTGAAATCTTGAAAATAAATATTTAAATAACATACGAAAATTTGGGGTGTTACAGCCGGAGTTGCATTTAATTCTCCGGGACCAATGAGAGATGAATAGCCAGGAACACTCAGCGTCATGTTGGTGATTTGATGACAATTTGTTGTCAAAGTAGAGCGAGAAGCATATGTGTTGGAGCTCTTGAACGACTTGCATTCTAATTGATGGTTTGATTATGTGTTTTTCTATGATTGTATTTAGATACAAACAGATCGAGTGGAATGAAAAAGAGTACACAACTGATGTGATCTGGTACGACGGTGAATAATTTTCGATGACCGTATTCTATATAATCCGGAAACAACGAAGTTAACAAAAGGTGCTCTGAATAAACACAAATGGTATTTTTTGGACATTTTGGAAACTTCAGTGATACTTTTTTTAGTAAAATGTGTACTTCGTTGGTATTCTGTGTACAAATGATATACTTCAATGATATTTTTTTACTAGAAAACAATAGTATTTTTTGAGCATTTTGGAAAGTTCATTACCTTTTTAAGTCATTTTTCTGTTTACCTGAGGTAACCGGTTACCACAAGGTTTTATTTGAACACATGTATGCTTCGTTGGTATTTTGTGCACAAATAAAAATACTTTCACGGTATTTTGTGTATTAATAAAAGACAATGGTCTTTTTTGTATACTTTTGGAACTTTATTACATTTTTAAGTCGCTTTCCCTTCTTTTTAACGGAGCTCTCTAGTTCAAGTGAATTTGGCGCTTCCGGACACTACATGATGCATTTTGGTGAAGGTAGCTATAGCAGCTCATGGTAACTATGAGTTTCTACTCCGTGATGTTCCTAGAAACAAAACTTCTACATGGTTGGAAATTGTTGGTGCTTCTGTTTAGCTTCGAAGTAAAGGTGTTGATTTATTTTCTTTTTACAATAAGAAGGTGGGTGATGTGTCAATACTTTATTTTGGGAAGATGCGTGGTTAGGCGGTACTCCATTAAAGTTGAAGTTTCCTAGAATCTTTATGTTGGAAATGAATAAACATGTTACAATCTCTTTAAAGGTTTCTCAAGGATTGAGATATCATTTCTAAAGGCCGCTTGTGGGAGGATGGGCCAAAACCCAATAGTAGGATGCTCTCAATTTGCTTCTTTGCATAGTTTGTTTATCTCTAGTATGGGATTGTTAGGTGTGGTCCTTGGTTGATTCAGGCTAGTTCTCGACTTTGTTTGAGTCTAGTTGCCATAAAGTGGATCTATCTTGTTCCTATTAAAGTTAACTTATTTTCTTGAAGGTTGGTTTTAGATAGGCTCCTGACTAGATGGAGTCTATATAATATAGGGTTGGATATCTCATCTATTTTGTGTCTGATTTGTGAGAATGGTACAATGTCCGTTAGTCACCTTTTCTTATCTTGTTCGTTTCCTAGAGATCTTATGAGTCGGACCTAACCTTGTGGGAATTCTTAATCTTTTTTGTTTTCTTATGGCGATTGGTTTCATTGGTTCAAAGGGCTTCGTCTTCGGAAGGATGTGCAGGAATTCTTATAAGGTATTTCTTTGTGTCTTGGTGGCACATTTGGGGTTATTAGAACAAGATTACTTTTGTATAGATTTGCCTAGAAAGTTGTTGTTATTTGATACCATTATGTCTCATGCTTATTTTTGGTGTAATAATATGTCTAAGTGGTTGATTAATTGGGTGGGTCGGCTTAACAAGTCTATGGTTGTTATTTGTAATTTTCTTCTTTGTATCGTCTTATGTCTAGCTTCATGCTAGATGTTTGATATGCTTACTTTACACAATTATTTTATGAATTATCTTTATATTTTATGTTATATTTTAATACTATTAAGATAAAGGGAACTTATAATGTTTGATTTTGCTATTTTCTAGATAAATAAGTTGTTGGGAACAAAATGAGAAAAACAAAGGTTAATGTTGAGATGGAAGAAGCTAGAAAAAGGCAATTTTTTTGCAAAATAGGAGGTTCACTACTAAGAATACCCCCAACTATGGGACAAACACCAAGACCATCCCCTTTGACACCACTAGTTAGGAAATATTTATCAGAGCAGGCAACAAACCCTGCACCCCATTCACCATGAATGGTATCATCCTTCTCGCTTGAGACCTCACCCACTTCATCATCAATCTTTTTATCCTTATATGTATTTGGGATGAATTCCCCACAATTACCCCATTGATAAGCTTTTTCATCACCAAAACTCCAACAAGTGAACGAATTTTATGATCCATACTTACACCATTATATTCAATATCTGGCTCCTAGTTTGAAACTTCGAGTACACCTACCTCATACTCCACTCGTTAAATAATAACTTCTACACTTTCTGTAATCGGGTAAGAAATCCTAGTCATAATACACAACTTTCAACCCACTATATGGATTTCGGATT
Source organism: Lactuca sativa (assembly GCF_002870075.4). Lineage (NCBI taxonomy): Eukaryota > Viridiplantae > Streptophyta > Magnoliopsida > Asterales > Asteraceae > Lactuca > Lactuca sativa. The sequence continues at coordinate 265,340,423 of NC_056625.2, forward strand.
CCTCATTCATAAAACAAACAACCCCCATGGAGATGCAACCTTCTAGAACGCCTTTCGTTCCATGCACATCACGGAAGGCCAACGATCCCTTTTAGATTGTTTGAATCTTGTATACAAATAAATAAATTAAAGCTAATGTGTACCCAATCTCCTCCAAGAACCATTATTATTGGTATTTGATATTCATTATTAATAACAATAGAATTCTAGCATCTTATTATCCATATTTTATTTTCATATATATATATATATATATATATATATATATATATATATATATATATATATATATATATATATATATATATATATAGGGTGTGGTTCAAATGAGAACCAAAAAAGGTTAAGAACCGTAAGAACCTCTAACTTTAGATGTTTATAAAGGGTTTAGGGTAACCCTAAACCCTAAACCCTTTATAAACACCCTAAATCGTAAACCTAAACCCTAAACCCTTTATAAATGTAACATCTGGATTCCCAGGTATATTAATTTACTCATTTATATTGAATTTTGGAGGGAGACTCGGCGAGTAGGAGCCCCGACTCGCCGAGTTGGATCGCGATTTAAGTGGTCTGATTAATGAGAGACTTGACGAGTCCATGCGTGGACTCAGCGAGTCCACACTATTTAATGAAACCCTAATTTCTCGAGTTTGCGCCCTATTTAAAGGCTCTTATGGCTGTCATTTGTGGCAACTAGTCCATAGAGAGAAACCCTAGAGTGCTGGAGCGTTTTGGAGAGAGAAAAGAAGCCATTCTTGACCTTTGTGGTGTTGTTTAGCAAGAAGAAGGAGGCTCTAGCCAAGGGAAAGCAAAGGAGGTTTCTATTTTGGGGATTTGAAGCTAAGATCATTTCATTTGAGGTATTACTTCGACTCTTCTTCTGTTTTAGGAAGAATATATGGTTTTAGGGTTTCTTATGCCCTTGTCTAAGTTGATTTGAGGTCCAAATAGTCCCTTCTGATGATGAGGCTTTGGATCTGGATCCATAGAGGTTTAGAGAGCCTTACTCAACAAGCTTTATGAAGAGAAATGGAGGTCATGACCTTGGGTTAAGGTATTTGGGGCTAAATCATCATATATGGGCATATGGATGTTGCATGTGCATCAAGATTGAGACTTTACATGATTATAGTGGTTGGTAAGGCCAGATCTATGGATTAGAGGAACATATCTGACCTCAGAAGGTCGTTTGAGTGTGAGCATGGCATGTACTCGCCGAGTCCATGAGAGGACTCGACGAGTTGAGTCGGGTTGCCCCGCGACTTGCGATCTGTGACGACTCGTGCAGTATAGGGTTGACTCAGTGAGTCAAGAGAGGACCAGGGGCGAAGAGGAAAGACGTGTACTCGCCGAGTCACCTTAGTGCACTCGACGAGTAGGGTCAACTGTGACCGTTGACTTTCGTTGACTTTGAGGGTTTCGGTCAATAGTTGAACTTTTGAGTCAAAGAGGGGTAAAATGGTCTTTTACCCTTCTAAAGCATCATAGAAGGGGGGGTTAATCTAGCCTTTGAGAGCCATTACTTATTGAGGATATTGTGTATGTGATTAGGCGAGGGCTAGATCAGTAGATTCGTGTGCGAGATCATCCGAGATACCCGAGGTGAGTCTTCTCACTATACGTTACCTAGAGTGGTATTTATGTGGAGACCGGAGGGACGTGTATGTTATGTGTATGTATGAGTTTAAGTGCTTTGTGTATATGTATGCTATGTGTTGTATAGACTGGACCGGAGGGTCCAACGATACAGACCGGACCAAAGGGTCCAACGAGTTATGACCGGATCGGAGGGTCCAACGAGCTATGGGACTGGAGGGACCCGCTGAGACACATCGGACCGGAGGGTTGCATTGTAGCCTCGAGTTGCGTATGTGTTGCTTGTGGTATTTTGGGGAACTCACTAAGCTTTTATGCTTACAGTTGTTATGTGATGTGTTTCAGGTACTAGTGAGGTTCGCGGGAAGGGGCCAACATGATTTGTACACACACGAGGAGTTTATATTTTATGATCTTGGGAGATGATGTTATGAGTTGAATATGTGAACAATGGTATTTTTATAACAATTATGGATGAAAATGTGTTTTATAAAATGTGAAAATTTGTTTGAAATATTTGGGTGTTACAAGTTGGTATCAGAGCCTTGGTTTGAGGGATTCGGGTACACCTTCGGGCGTATCGGAACTCAAACTAAGGATTTGAGAGATTTTCAAAATAAAATTCACAAAATGTTATTAAAAAGTAAAAAGTTCTGAAAGAGCAGAGCAGAGCAGTGTGTACAATCAGCCAGCGCCCGAACGGTGATTTCCCGAAATACCCTTACATTATGTGTTATGAGATATGATGTGATACGATATGCATGAGAGAGTAGGTTAGGTAATCATATTAGGACTAGAGTAGCCTGATTTGTGATGCCTTAGCCTAGGAATGGTTTGTTGCTTTGTGATGCTCGAGAGCGAATAGGTAGCCTGTGCCAGTGAGATATAGTGTACTTGTGACCTGGGATCCAAGGAGGAGGACTTAGAGTGAATGGTGATGCTGTGTTGACGGTAGTATAGGGCCCGTACTACCGAAGATACCGGAGCAGTGCGCACCCTAAGTAAGAATCCTTTGGGTACTAATGAACAAGTAGGGTTGAGTTATCGAGTGCGAGTATACTCGAGCGAGTCTCTGATATCTTGTGTTGTATTTCAGAGATACATTATGGTTGGGACACACCACCGGCCATGGACTAGAGAGGGGGTTGTGAGCGATGAGGAGCTCCGCCAGATGATTCATGATGAGCTGGCTGCTGCCATCCACGCTGAGATTCCAGAGATGTTCAGGTCTATCAAGACCACGTTGATGGAGACTTTTGATGATTGGTACACCGCTCTTACTGATGCAGCTGTTGTTGCGGCCACCACAACCGTCGCTGCTGCCAGGCCGCATGGGGGTGACTCGTTGCTGTACAAAGAGTTCAGCAACACGAAGCCACCAGAGTTTGATGGGACGCAGGATACGATTGCTGCTATGAGATGGATTACCGATGTTGAGGGTTGTTTCTATACTTGCTCGTGTCCAGAACATCTAAGGGTTCGCTTTGCACTGAACCAGCTTCGCTTGGGGGCGAAGGACTGGTGGAAGTTTGTGACGGCAGACTTCAATACGGCAGAGCTGACTGCGGTGACCTGGGAGAGGTTCACCACGATGTTTCGAGATGAGTATGTTCCTCCGGTGGAGAGGGAGCGTTTGGCTCAGGAGTTCTTGAACCTCAAGCAGGGTGCTGATTTTGTTACTGTGGTTACCAGAAAGTTTCATGAGAGGGAGATGTTCTGCCCTGAGTAGGTGTCTACTGAGCAGGCGCGCATGAGCCGGTATTTGGGCATTTTGAGGACGGATATTCGGGAGTTTGTGTCGATCTCGACTTACCGGACATTTGCTGAGCTCCCAGAAAATGCCCGAAAGAGGGAGATTGAGTTGGAGACTCAGGCCAGGGAGGAGGCCGAGTCTCAGAGGTCAGATCGGCAGCCGACACAGTCTCAGCCGGCAGCCAAGCGGGTAAAGCCCGCTGATTCGAGATCTGGGGGTTCGAAGGGTCGCGCTTGTGGGAAGTGCGGCAAGAGCCACGAGGGAGCGTGAAAAGCTGGAGTGTGTTACAAGTGTGGGAAGGAGGGGTATTACGCAAGGGACTGTCCCAAGGGATTTTCGGTTTGCTTTTATTGCAACCAGACCAGCCATCGGAAGGCCGAGTGCCCACAGCTACTGCAAGGATCAGCGCAGGGGTCCGCACCTGCTGCTCGAGCTACTGAGACCCGACCAGTGAAGGCCGAGGCACCGAAGGCTCGCAGGAGAGCCTTCCAGTTGACAGCAGAGGAGGTCCGCGCAGCGCCCGATGTCGTGGCTAGTATGTATTCTTTCTTTGTTTATGCTGAGTTTGAGATATTGTGCTTATATTATGTTATGCATATGTACTTTTCTTGTTAGTTCTGTTCTTGCTTTAGTGTTATTTGACCAGGGTGCGAGTCGATCATTTGTGTCGATAGCATTTAGTCGACACATCAATGTTCAGCGAGATGCGTTGAATCGACCTCTACGAGTTTCTATAGCCGACAAGCAAACAGTGTATGTTACGGAGGTGATTCGGGGATGTGTGCCCGAGATCTTCGGTGTCGCGTTTCCGATTGATCTGGTCCCGATTGCGATGGGGGACGTGTGTGTTATAGTGGGAATGGATTGGCTGAGCCGATTTGGGGCTGTGATAGACTGTGAGCGACATTTGGTGACGTTACGAGACCCCAGTGGGGGAGTACTTACCGTGTACGGCGAGGGTACCCGTTCTGGGTCAGCATTTTGTTCGGCCGCTAGGGCGAAGCAGAGTCTACAGTGGGGCTGTAGTTGGTTTGTGGCTTATGTGGTGGATACGAGAGTAGATGCACAGAGACCGAGGTCGGTCGATGAGGTCCCGATAGTGCGTGAGTTCCCGGATGTTTTCCCCAAGGAGTTGCCGAGTGTGCCTCCCGAGAGGCAGGTATAGTTGCGTATTGATTTGGTTCCGGGGGCAGCACCTATTGCCAAGGCGCCCTATCGCCTTGCACCACCAGAGATGCAAGAGTTATTCTCACAGCTGCAGGAGCTGCTGGGGAAGGGTTTATTCGACAAAGTAGCTCGCCTTTGGGAGAGCCGATTCTTTTTGTCAAGAAAAAGGATGGTTCACACCGGATGTGTATTGATTCCCGGGAGTTGAACAAGTTGACGGTCAAGAGCCGTTACCCATTACCGAGGATCGACGATTTGTTCGATCAGTTGCAGGGAGCATCTTGGTTCTCCAAGATCAAGCTGAGGTCTGGGTATCATCATATGGGAGTGCGCGAGGAGGATATCCAGAAGACAGTGTTCAGGACTCGTTATGGGCATTACGAGTTCGTGGTGATGCCTTTCGGGCTCACCAATGCACCAGCAGCGTTCATGGATCTCATGAACCGGGTGTGTAGACCGATGTTGGATCATTCGGTGATCATGTTCATCGACGATATATTGGTGTATTCGAGATCTAGAGAGCAACACGAGGAGCATCTGAGAGAGATTCTCAGGGTATTGAGGACGGAGAGGCTTTATGCCAAATTCTCCAAGTGTGATTTCTGGTTACAAGAGGTCCAGTTCTTGGGGCATCTCGTCAACCAGAAGGGGATATTGGTCGATCCGGCCAAGATTGAGGCGGTTATGAGTTGGGAGGTACCGAGATCCCCCACCGAAATCAAGAGTTTCTTAGGGTTGGCTGGCTACTATCGGAGATTTATCAGGGATTTCTCCAAGATCGCCGTGCCACTCACCAGGTTGACCCAGAAGGGTGTTGCTTTTTCATGGGGCCCAGAGCAGCAGGCCTCCTTCGAGACACTTCGCCAGAGACTATGCGAAGCCCCGGTGCTAGCCCTTCCGGAGGGTATGGAGGACTTTGTGGTGTATTGTGACGCCTCGATATCGGGGATGGGAGCGGTGCTGATGCAGAAGGGACATGTTATAACATACACATCGAGGCAGCTGAAGCCTCACGAGACGAGGTATCCCACCCACGATCTGGAGTTGGGGGCAGTGGTGTTCACCCTCAAGATCTGGTGTCACTATTTGTATGGGGTTCGGTGTACCATATACACAGACCACAAGAGTTTGAAGTATCTGATGGATCCGCCCAAGCTGAACATGCGACAAAGGAGATGGTTGGATGTGGTGAAGGATTTCGAATGTGAGATCCTGTACCACCCGGGCAAGGCTAACGTTGTAGCTGATGCCCTGAGTCGTAAGGCAGAGAGTGCCCCTATACGAGATGTTTGTTTGAGATTGACAGTGATGACTCCGGTGTTGGACACCATTCGAGGTGCCTAGGCTGAGGCCATTAGGCCAGAGAACCGTAAGAGAGAGTGGGTTATCGGTCAGGTATCGGAGTTCGTTACCAGTAGTCGAGGACTTATGACCTTTCAGGGTCGGATTTGGGTACCGTTTGTGGGCGGAACGCGTACCATCTTGATGGAGGAGGTGCATAGATCGAGGTTTTCGATCCATCCTGGGGCCACTAAGATGTATTTGCACCTAAAGAGAGAGTATTGGTGGCCCTGTATGAAGAGGGATGTTGCATGGTTCGTCGAGAGGTGTTTGACCTGTCACAGGGTTAAGGCCGAGCACCAGAGACCGCATGGTAAGTTGCAACCGTTGGAGGTTCCTGAGTGGAAGTGGGAACATATTACCATGGATTTTATCACCAAATTGCTGAGGACTGCTAGGGGCGTCGATGCAATTTGGGTGATTGTGGACAGGTTGACGAAGAGCGCTCATTTCCTTGCTATCAGTGAGAGCTCTTCCGCTGAGAGGTTGGCAAAGTTGTACGTGAGGGAGGAGGTGTCGGACTCCCATTTGTTGGGGAGAAGTAGGGCAACGTGTGATGGGTAGCACTGAGATAGTACTTCAGACGACCGAGCAGATTCAACAGGTTCGGCAGAGGTTGTTGACGGCTCAGAGTCGTCAGAAAAGCTACGCAGACAGGCATCACTCGGAGCTCGAGTTTCAAGTTTGTGATTTCGTTCTCTTGAAGGTATCTCCTTGGAAAGGAGTGATCTGGTTCAGGAAGAGAGGCAAGTTGGGGCCTCGGTATATTGGTCCTTTCAGGGTGACCGCCAGGGTGGGCAGAGTAGCGTATCGTTTGGAGCTACCTGCAGAGTTAAGTCAGATTCATGACACCTTCCACGTATCTCAGTTCAGGAAGTGTATCGCCTAGAGGACATTCAGGTGGATGCGAGCCTGAACTATGTTGAGAGGCCGATCGCGATCCGGATAGGAGGATCAAGAATTTGAGAAACAAGGAGGTGTCATTGGTTCAGGTCCAGTGGCAACATCGAAAGGGGTCCGAGTTGACTTAGGAGCCGGAGTTAGAGATGCGTGAGTAGTACCCAGAGTTATTTGCTGAGAGAGACTTTGTGGGCGAAGTCTGATTCTAGTGGGGGGGGGGGGAATTGTAACATCCGGATTCCCAGATATATTAATTTATTCATTTATATTGAATTTTGAAGAGAGACTCGGCGTGTAGGAGCCCCGACTCGCCGAGTTGGATCGCGATTTGGGTGGTAAAATTGTCTTTTACCCTTCTAAAGGATCATAGAAGGGGGGGGGGGGGGGGGGGTTAATCTAGCCTTTGAGAGCCATTACTTATTGAGGATATTGTGTATGTGATTAGGCGAGGGCTAGATCAGTAGATTTGTGTGCGAGATCATCCGAGATACCCGAGGTGAATCTTCTCACTATACGATACCTAGAGTGGTATTTATGTGCAGGCCGGAGGGTCGTGTATGTTATGTGTATGCATGAGATTAAGTGCTTTATCTATATGTATGCTATGTGTTGTATAGACCGGACCGGAGGGTCCAATGATACAGACCGGACCGTAGGGTCCAACGAGTTATGATAGGATCGGAGGGTCCAATGAGCTACAGGACTGGAGGGTCCCGCTAAGACACATCGGTCCGGAGGGTCGCATTGTAGACTCGAGTGCCGTATGTGTTGCTTGTGGTATTTTGGGGAACTCACTAAGCTTTTATGCTTACAGTTGTTATGTGATGTGTTTCAGGTACTAGTAAGGATCGCAGGAAGGTGCCGGCATGATTTGTACACACACGAGAAGTTTCTATTTTATGATCTTGGGATATGATGTTATGATTTGAATATGTGAACAATGGTGTTTTTATATTAATTATGGATGAAAATGTGTTTTATAAAATGTGAAATTTTTTTTGAAATATTTGGGTGTTACAATAAACATCCTAAACCCTAAACTCTTTATAAACATCTAAACTTAAAGGTTCTTACGGTTCTTAACTTTTTTTGGTTATCATTTGAACATTTATATATATAATGGTATAAAGTATTGAAATACAATTATATGAAATATTTGGTTTTTAATCGTTTTATGTCTAGGTTCAGTAACGAAAACGATATGTAAAGAAACTGAGAATTGGCTTTTACCTTGAACAAAAATTGTCTCGAGGTTAGTTTATTCATTGTCCAACGGGGAATATAAATACACCAATTTGAACTTGCAGATAAGCTAAAAACTAGATAAAATCATATGAGGAAGCTAGAAACTAAATAAGGATAAACATAAAAATATAAAATTATTATTTTATTCACCCCTTTTGAAAATGTAACGATTATCCATCTTGCCTAACAGGAAACAAAACTGGTCAGTCCAATGTAGTTTGGTAAAAATATCTATAATTTGATTTGTGATGCCTATTTCAATTGGTAAAATTTCTCCAGTTTCAAGTCTTTCATGAACAAAATATAAATACATCTTAACATCAACCATACACTTTCGAAGCATCAACCTGAATATCATCTAAAGGAATGGCTGCAGACTTATCGACCATATACTTCCGAAGCTGGGAGTGGTAAGGCTATGTTGAAGTTTGGTGGGTCACTTGACCCACCTATTTTTTTAATTTTATAAAGATGTATATACAATTAAAATTATTTACCCACCTTAAATAATTTTAGTGAACTATCTTAGTATTTTGACAACTAAAATACATGTATTTTTATAGCCTATACCTTATATTTTAATAGCCCAATCCAATATAAATAAGCTCAATACAACTTAAATTAAAAAAGAAAATTAAAATAATAATTGTACGAAGGTAAAATGACATTTTCAATCCAAGCCTGACAATTGTCGAGCGTTCACCATCAGGCATCACTCATCAGCCTATTGACCATCTCAAGTGTGAATCTACATCACTCTCAGGTGCGTCGGTGCCACCGTTGGCAGTGGCCGCTCGCTCCTCTGTCATTAATAATGATACAATTTTCATAATATATCAAAATATAAGACATCATTGGATACAACTTTAAATCTTTTTTGACTTATACGACTCGACTCGAACCCACAACTAGTATTTTTTTATTTTTTTTAATTTTCTATTGGTTTCATTTAAATTGTGAACCATGTAGTTTTACGTTCTAAACTCGCCACTGGAAGCAGAGAGACATGGAAGGTGTTGTGGATTTGGCTGAGCACATCAAGCAAATCCAACCGGTATGCAAGCTTGCCCACTCGGGATGAAATCCTGAAAGGTCCAATGAATCTAGGGCATAACCTGCCCCGCTTCCGAAATCTAATGACACATTTCCAAGGTGACACCTGTAGAAGCACTAAGTCTCCTAACTGAAACTCGAGGTCTAGACGTTGCCGATCTGCAAAACTCTTCTGTCGGCTTTGCACGACTCACGGCCTGTCTCGCACATGCTTAATCAACTCATTAGTCTTGAGTACAATCTATGTACTACCCATGACTCGATGCTCGACCTCCCCTAGCAAACCGGGGTCATCCATCTTGTTCCATAAAACATATCAAATGGTGGTCGGTCAATACTGGCATCGTAAATATTATTGAAGGAGAACTCGAGTGTCTAAATCGCTCGTTCTCTCTGTTCATCAGTCTGAGGGTGATATGTTATACTAAAATGCAACTGAGTACCCAGCACCTCATCAAACTTCTTCCAAAATTTGGAGATGAAATGCACATCCCGGTCCGAAACCACCAAAACTAGCACCCCGTGACGAACTACTACCTCTCGGACATAGATGTGAACTAACTTCTTTGCAGATATGCTCTCGGCAATCGATATGAAATGCGCAATCTTGGTCAATTTATCAACAATGACCTAGATAGAGACAACACCAAAATCCATCCTTGGCAGTTTTATGATGAAATCCATGGTAATCTCTTCCCACTTCCACATGTTAATGGATAAGGGATGTATCTTGCATTAGGGTCTTTAATGCTCGACCTTGACTTTCCTACAAGTCAAGAACCACTCCACAAACCAAGCTATCTCCCTCTTCATATAGGGCCACCAATAACTGAACCTCAGATCCCTGTACATCTTTGTGGCCCCTAGATGGATAGAAAACTTTAACTTCTGTGCCTCCTCTAAGATCTTCTGCCTCACCCCACTTGATGTTGGAACCCAAACTCAGCTACACTGATTCAAAAACCCTCAGTCGTCCCTGAAAAATAAGGAAATTTGCCCCCTGATCTGCTCGACCTTCCAATTCTCCTTTTTCAATCCCTCTAATTGAAAATCCTTGACCAAATCCAACAAAGGCTATGTGAAAACCATCCTTAAGCAAATATCTTTAATATAAGAACTCACCATCTTGCGGCTCAAAGCATCGGCCAACACATTGGCCTTCCCAGGGTGGTACGAGATCTCGTAATCATAATCCTTTACCACATCCAACCCTTTCCGCTGTCGTATATTCAGATTCGACTGGTACATTGAATACCTCAAACTCTTATTGTCAGTGTAGATAGTACATCAGATCCCATATACATAGTTCCTCCAGATCTTGAGGGGAAAAACCACGACCCCAACTCCATATCATGGGTATGGTAGTTCGCCTCATGGGGGTTAAGCTGCCTCGATGCATAAGCAATCGCGTTACCCCTCTCCATGAGAACCGCTCCCAAACCGAAATAGAGGTGTCATAATAAACCATGAAATCATCCTAACCCTCCAAGAGAGGGACAATCAAGGCCTCACATAATTTCTGCCTCAGAGTCTTAAAAGCCAACTGTTTATCAGGCCCCCACTAAAAAGTCACATTCTTCTTTATCAACCAGGTCAAAGGCACTACAATCTTGGACAAATCTCTGATAGTAGCATGCGAGACCTAAAAAACTCCAAATCTCAAATGCGGTCCTCAGAACCTCCATTCGCATCACGACCTCGTTCTTGGCCGGGTTGACCAATATACCCTTCTGGTTGACGATATGATCAAAAAAATTGCACCTCATGCAGCTAGAACTCACACTTAGAGAACTTGGCGTAAAGCCTCTCCCTCCTCAGGGTCTCCAGTACCTCTCGCAAATAATCCATATGATGGTCCTTGGTCTTGGAGTATACGAGAATATAATCGATGAATACAATCACAGTCCGATCCAGCATTGGCCTGCAAACTCTGTTAATGAGATCCATGAACGTTGCAGGTACATTGGTGAACCCTAACCAACATACAATTTTGAGATTTACAACATAAAACAAGTTAGATGAATACCTCTGTATTGTAGCTTGTAGAACTTGGCATTTCAAGATCTTAGTACCTCAAATGTGATACCTCAAATAAGTCACAAACACCAAAAGCAAGAGGAGGCTTATAAGAGAGGTTAGGAAGCATCAAAATCGGCTAGGGTTTCACCTTGGAAGTCTTGGCCGATTTTAGGGGTGTTAGGGGTTACATTTATAGTGCGGAATTTGTAGGGTTTCATACATAAAACCCTAATTCTCTTAAACCATTAAGTATTCCAATAATCTATATGATAGGCCCTTTGGACTAACTCTTCATGGACTCTCACATAGATTTAGCCCATTCCTAATCAACATAGATCATTAGCCGAAATTATAAGTATTGTTGATTTACCTAATCAGTCCACGTAAATTTAATCAGTCTCTTTTGGTCACTAAATTAATTACAAACTAATTATTAATCAATACCAATTAAATAATAATATATTATTCATATAATATATTATTAAATCATAAATAACCTCTTTCTCAATATCTATCCTATCAAATTGCACCGGTGAAGGAAACCCAAAAGGACCAGGCTACTATCGGGTCAAGTACACACTAATTATAGTTATGGTCTTAGACACCTAATCCAACAGTATCCCACTTGGTGATAATTCTAATAACTATAACTAATGTAACTTCAAAATCCAATTAGCAGTCGCAGCTCTCAAAAGCCATCGTCGAACTCTAACCTAGTCAATAACGCATCCTTTAGATAAGGGATCATATAATCCTCTATTCTTCAAGATATCGTGTTGACAAAGACATGGAATGAATTCATACTAATTGTCCAACAGTTTGTTTCCCGATTCCTGATTTGCTTGACACAGACCTTAACAGAACACATCAACTGAGTCCTGACCGGGCACGACATGTTAGTCAAAATAAAATCATCGAGGGGACCATGACATCACTTTTAATACTCTTAGGATAAAAGTAACAGATAAACTTTGACTTATATGTGTGTACTAATTACTTTTTTAATTATACACAACAACAAGTTTTATAACATCAAGTTACTGATGTGGTTTCGTACTATCAATGCACAACCAACTCGTAATCAACAACTCATATATATTGGTTTGAAGACTATACGATATTATCGTCTCACAATCACTCGTGATAAATTCCATGAAGTGATTCATGTGAGCGTGGGTTTAATCCAATACTCAAATCTTATTTCAGGAGCACTCATGAACGTTGTAGCAAATTTTTGCTATGTCTAAACACCTCAGACATTCTACAACCTAATTCATGATAGTCTAACCTCATAGCATACTTCCAAAGTATGATTGACTGTGGACAGTTTGAATAATCATATTATTCTGGAAGTCAAAACATGTAAAAGTGAAACATAAAATAACCAATTGACAAAAGACAGTAAAGTTTAATTATAAATAAAACCCTTATTATTTAATCATAAATTGTCAATTACATTTATTTATTACAAGTTTTTAATTGCCTATCTAATCACTAAAACTAATATCGTCTCCTAGGACAATGCTCTTAGCATGCTGCAAATGCTTAACCCTACTCAGTCCCTTCGTAAGGGGATCTGCTGGTTATCCTCTGACGATACCCTCTTCACTACGAGGAGTCACACTTCTACTCAATGTCTTATGAAGTGATATTTTCTGTCGATGTGCCTAGATCCACCATGATCCCTTGGTTCCTTGGTTAAGGCGACCGCATCGTTGTTATCAATGAAAATCTCTATAGGCTCGTTTACAGCTGGTACAACTCCAAGGTCTCCGATGAAGTTCTTTAGCCATATTGCCACCTTCGACGCTTTACTTGCTGCTATGTACTCTGATTCACACATTGAATCAGCCACAATCTCCTGTTTGTAACTTTTCCATGTTATTGCTCCTCCATTTAGGGTAAATACCCAGCCCGACTGAAAGCAGATATTATCTCGGTCGGTCTGAAAGTCAGCTTCACTATACCCTGTCACTCTCAAGTCATCACTCCCACTGAGGGTTAGGACCCAGTCCTTAGTCCTCCATAGGTATTTCGGAATGTTCTTTACTGCTATCCAGTGCATCTTACTAGGATTCCCATGATATTGATTTACCATGCTCAAAGAAAAAGTCGCACCAGGGCAAGTACATGTATAACATACATGATCGAGCCAACGACAGAAGCATATGGTACTCGACTCATTTATGTTATTTCGGCATCGGTACTCAGACTCTGAGTCTTACTCAGTTTGGTATTGCTCTAGATAGGCAATTCTCCTTTCTTGGAATTCTCCATGTTGAAACGTTTGAGCACCTTGTCCAAGTAGCCACTTTGACTAAGTCCTATTAGTCTTTTACTCCTATTTCTCAATATCCATATCCCTATAATGTAAGCAGCTTCCCTGAGGTCCTTCATAGAGAAAAACTTCCCAAGCCAGGACTTAACTTCCTACAAGGTTGGAACGTTGTTTCCTTTGAGCAATATGTCATCAACATATAATACCAGAAAGCTAACTATACCCCCACTAGCCTTGACATATACGTAGGACTCGTCCTTACTTCTCGATAAAACAAACTCGTTAACTTTCTCATCGAAACAAAGATTCCATCTGCGAGATGCTTGCTTTAATCCATAAATGGATTTCTCAAGCTTACACACTCTATTAGGGTACTTCGCATTTGCAAAACCCTCTGGCTGACTCATGTAAACATCTTCAGCCAACTTCCCATTCAAGAAAGCTATTTTGACATCCATCTACCATATTTCATAATCATGAAACGCAGCTATGGCTAGCATAACCCTTATAGATTTGATCTTCGCTACTTGTGAGAAGGTCTCTTTATAGTCAGCTCTAGGAGTTTGAGTAAAGCCCTTCGCACCCAATTGCGCATTATATGTGTGTACTTTCCCATCCATGTCAGTCTTCTTCTTGAAGACCCATTTGCACCCGACCGTCTTATGACCTGGTACATTTTCAACCAAGCTCCAAACTTGATTGTCATACATGGACTGAATCTCGTTGTCCATTGTCTCTTTCTACTTTGCAGACTCTTGGCCTGCCATTGCTTCCTTGTAGTTGTTAGGTTCATCCAAATTTATCAATATACTATCATTGGTAAACGTATCACCTTCAGTTGTTATATGAAAACCATATAACACAGGTGGAATGCTAACTCTACTGGAACGTCTCAGAGGTATGGACCCGTCAACTGGTTCAACAGGAGTCTCATCCTCAGGTTGATTGCTAGTGTTAGAGGTTCCTTCATCGCTTAACTCTTGAAGCTCTTTAGGATCAATTTGCCTCCCACTATCCTCTTTTCATATGAGCTCTCTTTCACGAAAGACACCCCTCCGCGCTACGAAGACCACATTCTCACTAGGTCTATAAAACAAATATCCAAAGGATTTCTGTGGGTAGCCGATGAAAATACAACGCTCACTACGAGGTTCAAGATTTTCGTCAGTCTCTCGTCTTACAAAAGCCTCGCAACCCCAAACCTTGATATGTGCTAACGAGGGAACCTTCCCTGTCCACATTTCGTGAGGTTTTTTGGCAACCTTCTTAGTTGGCACTAGATTAAGGATATGGGCGGTAGTATCTAAGGCATACCCCCAAAATGAGATATATAACGAAGCTCGACTCATCATCGAACGAACCATGTCCAACAAGGCTCGATTGCGCCTCTCAGCCACACCATTAAGCTGCAACGTCCTAGGTGGTTTAAATTGTGAAACAATTCCACATTCTTTAAGATAGCCATAGAACTTGATACTTAGATACTCACCACCTCGATCGAATCAGAGCATCTTTATCTTCCTGCCCAATTGATCTTCCACTTCTTTCTTAAACTCTTTGCACTTTTCAAAGGTTTCAGACTTATTCTTGATTAAGTAGCTATATCCATATCTACTATGATCGTCGGTAAAGGTTACATAGAAGCGGTTAGCATCACTTGTGGTGGATCTGAAGGGTCCACACACATCTGTGTGTATGAGATCCAACAAACCCTCACCTCTTTCACCAGTACCAGTGAAAGGTGACTTGGTCATCTTTCCAAGCAAACAAGATTCGCATGTGTCATCCGACTTCAACCCAGATGACTCCAACACACCTTCCTTTTGGAGTTGGGCTATGCACTTCTTGTTGACATGTCCAAGACGACAATGCCACAAGCATGCCTTGTACAAACCATTGAACGAATCAATATGCAATACGTTATTTCCTAAGTTGTCTACAACCATCACAGTTTCATATATAGCATTATAACGTAATGCTTCAAAATAAAATTTATCATTACAAAAAGCATTAATAGAACCAATTTAATTGTTAAATGAAAATCTAAAACCTTGTTTATACAAACCATGAAAAGAAATAATGTTTCTCGCCATATTTGGCGAGTAGCAACAATCATTCGAATCTAACCCTAACTCATTACTAAGCAATAAAGAATAACCTCCAATCTTAGTGACAGTAGATGCTTTCCTATTGCCCATTATCAAGTTCATATTCCCGTGCTCCACATCCCTACTTCTTCTTAGACCATGCAATTCAGAACAAATGTGAAAACCACATCCAGTATCAAGGACCCAAGAACTAGCATGTGATGAGTTATTAGATCAAAAAGTGTAAATAACTGCGAAGGTGGGCTTTATCTTCCCATCCTTAATGTCCCACAAGTATTTAGGGAAGCTTCGTTTCCAGTGCCCTTTTTCATGACAATGGAAGCACTCTTCTTCCTTTAGATTGGATGAGGGAGTGGCAGAACCACCTTTGGACCCACTAGAAGAGGATCCATCATGAGACTTTCCCTTGTGATTCTTTGAGGAATCTTTCCTATTCTTTCCCTTCCCATGTCCAATTACCAGGACTGGGACAGCAGAAGTAGGTGTGGATACAACATATTTTCCTTTTAAACTACCTTCAACAGTTCTTAGTAGGCGTTGAAGCTTGCTTAGAGTGACTTCCTCCTTATTCATATAATAAGTCATTCTAAATTGATCATAACAAGGAGGCAAGGAATGTAGGATAATGTCAATATCCAACTCTTTCTCGAAATTGACAGTCAACTTTAGCAAGCGGTCCATATATCTTTGCATCTTTTGCAAGTGGGTCGTGATGGACTCTACATCCTTCATTTTTTTTGTTATCATGGAGGCAATGATTTCATACCTTTCTTGTCGAGCACTCTGATGGTACCTTTCCATCAAGTCTTGGTGCATCTTGAAAGTACAGAAGTCCTCGTAGGAGTTCTGAAGCTGAGAAGTCATAGTGGCTAGCATGATGCATGACACCTTTTTCGCACCCTTCTCATGAGCCCTATACTCAGCCAGTTGCTCAGGAGTAGCCGTTTCTTCATCAATCTCCTTTAGCTCTTTGTTGAGGACATATTCATTTTCCTCATATCGAATGTCCATGAGAATGTTTTGAATCCAGTCATTGAAATTCAACCCATTGAAAATGACCCTCCCTCATAAGTTCATGAGGGAGAAAGAGGTAGAAGCATTTGAGTTTGAAGCGTTGTTTGAAGCAGACATCTGAAAAGAAAGACAAGTTTCATTAGATAGAAATTCCTTAATGTAACACTCAAATGAAATATTAAGGATATGACACAAACACAATATTTCACAATTCGGAAGAGGGATGCCGTAATCCAATTACAAAATATTTGAAGGTATGTAAATGACGATTTACCAATTTCACCACCCAAAACTAAAATTTTAAAGAATTAAGTTTTATGAAATTCCTAGTTCTTTGAGATTCATTGAACTTTTCAATGGCATGTTTAAATCTCAATTATGCCCTTCAAGTGTGTGACTGGGATACCGAGGATCACAAACAATGTGTGAATAACCATGCAAATATGCATGGTACTCTTGATGTCATTTATCACCTAATCAATGTGTCGGTGAACCACACAAACTCCATTGATCTATGACAAACATCGAGCTACCCTTTGCCACCCTTGTTATCCCAAATTAGTGTGTCGGTTAACCACACACGCTCCACTAATGACTTGGCAAGGTGCAAAGTGCAAATTTATGGAATACCACCATTTTCATATTTTTCCTAAAGTAACTAAGATTGGGAATTTATGAAAAACATTTAGTTACTTTTATAATTATCATTATACTTTTTAATAAGAATGTATGTCCTATCCTACACATTCGGCTAATGACCCTCCAATAGTCAAGGGAGTGGTGGGTGAGAGTGGACATGCATTCAATCGCCATTTTATAGACAATTTCCATATACCCCCTTATAGACCAGCTTCGTGAATGAGGCCTACTAACGATAAGACTGACTTTCTTTTATACATATATATATATATATATATATATATATATATATATATATATATATATATATATATAAGTTATTAATATTATAATACTATAAGGGTTGAATTTTACACTTTTAAAACTCCATGGTTTAGAATTTAAATAATTCAAAATTGAAACTTTTTAATCAATTTTTAAATTCCAAAACTTGAGGGTAGATTTTGAAACTTTTCAAAATTCTCTTAAATCAATTTGAAAACAATTAAATTAGTCATATAATTAACTATATCACAAAATTGACCTAATCTAATTTCATATAGCAAGATCATTCAAATCAAATTCTACAAATAATTAATCTTTTCACAAAATCAAGTAATTATCTTAAAATTCGACAATCATCATTCAATTGGATGAGGATAATCATTACCTTATCAGAAAAATTGAATTTTATCAGTCAAAACAATTTGTGGTAATGATCCTAATCCAATTCTGGCCAAAAACTCGAAAAACTACAAGCAGATGATCCAACTCGTCGAGCCAGGCAATGGACTCGTCGAGTCCAGCAGTCAAATGCCAAAATTGAAAAAAATTTAACTTTGAAAACAATACAATTGCATCAATATAACAGGAAACACCCTAGGCTCAGATACCATTGATGGGTTTTGAGCACTATAACAATCCTATGGTGCACATACAACCCTAATGCTTTGGATCTAAGTTTTCTCAAGTTATACATAAAATTTTCATTTATCCAAAGCATGAACCCTAACTAGCATACATTTTTGAGATTTACAACATAAAACAAGTTAAATGAATACCACTGTATTGTAGCTTGTAGAACTTCGCATTTCAAGAGCTTAGTACCTTAAATGTGATACCGAAAATAAGTCACAAACACCAAAAGCAAGAGGAGGCTTATAAGAGAGGTTAGGAAGCACCAAAATCGGCTAGGGTTTCACCTTGGAAGTCTTGGCCGATTTTAGGGGTGTTAGGGGTTACATTTATAGTGCGGAATTTGTAGGGTTTCATACATAAAACCCTAATTCTCTTAAACCTTTAAGTATTCCAATAATCTATATGATAGGCCCTTTGGACTAACTCTTCATGTACTCTCACATACACTTAGCCAATTCCTAATCAACATAGAACATTAGCCCAAAGTATAAGTATTATTTGTTTACCTAATCAGTCCATGCAGATTTAATCAGTCTCTTTTGATCATTAAATTAATTCCAAATTAATTCTTGATCAATACCAATTAAATAATAATATATTATTCGTATAATATATCAATAAATCACAAATAACCTCTTTCTCAAATATCCATCCTATCAAATTGCTCCGGTTAAGGCAACCCAAAAGGACCATGCTATTATCGGGTCAAGTACATACCAATTATAGTTATGGTCTTAGAAACATAATCCAACAGTCCTGAAGGTTGTCTTTTGTACATCATCATCCCTGACCCTCATCTGATGGTACTCCGATCACAAATTGATCTTGGAAAACCATGATGCACCCTGAAGTTGATCAAACAAATCGTCAATCATCAGAGTGGGTAACGGTTCTTCACCGTTAGCTTATTCACCTCTCGGTAATCAACGCACATTCTGTGTGAACCGTCCTTCTTTTTCAAAAATAGAATCGATGCTCCCCACAGAGAACTGCTCGGATGAATAAAACCCTTGTCTAGCAGCTATTGCAGCTGCGTAGACAACTCCTTACCTCAGGTGGAGCTAGGTAATGCGGTGCCTTGGCTATCGGGGCTGCACCAGGTACAAAATCAATCTGAAACTCAACCTACGTCTCGGGAGGCACTCCTGGTAAATAATTAGTAAACACATCGGGGAAATCCCGAAGAATAGGCACCCCACTCAATTTTGTCGTGTCCTCAACTCGAGTGTATGTAACATAGGTGTGACAACCCGAAATTTCTATCTTGTACAAACATTCGACTCAGTCAAAGTCAGACTTGTTTCAGCTAACTTTTAGCACTATTTAGAGTCCGTTTGAATATTCTAAGCCTATTACATCCAAGGAATGAGTGTTGGGATGTGTCAACTAAAGTTCAAAACCAAAAATCAAGCCATAAACCCCTTAATAAGGAGTTTACGGCCAAGGCACATGAGTTTACAACCGTAAACTCATGGCTGGCTGTAAACTCTTGGCTATATATATGTTTCTTGGTGATTTGTCAACCCTTTTACCACTTCCAAGCCAAGAACTTGGTTTTGCTCTCAACTATCACCAAGGGTTCTTCACTTTTCTTCAAAAATGTAAGTGTTTCCTTCCATCTATGTGTTAATACATCCCTTATTCTTGAATCACGTTTGAATTCATCCATAAATTCCATCTTTTGGGTCTAGATCTTCAAGATCCTCAAGAACATCAAGAACACATTAGTTCTTTGGGCCGAAAACTACTCTTTCAAGCTTCTACATTGTAAGTATCCTCTATTTTACTTACTAACTTGTAAAGACTCTTGATCTACACCTTGAAAACAAGCTTTTCCCAAGAACATGAGGTGTTTACGGCCAAGAGCATTTCCATTGGCCGTAAACCCTAGTTTGAAGTGCATTTGGACCTTAAACTCCTCCTAAGGCTTGGACATGAATCTAAAAATGTTCCTCAATGCTTGAAAGCCCTTTAAAACACCCGTATGCATAAAATAACATGATTTTACGGTCGTAAACTCTAGTGGTCATAAACTCATTAGACGAAATCTCATAGGGCCGTAAACTCATGGCCGTGAACTCCCTTGGTCGTTCCATTTGGGCTGTAAACTCCTTAATTTGGCCATACACCCTTTGTATGCAATCATATGTGATTCATACCCTTCAATCTAAGTGTTTTTCTATTACCTAGGGTGTCTTTACTTGCATAATTAGTTGTTTAAACACTAATTGTATACATATATGTATCATTATATAATAAATAGGATCCGTGTGTGTGCTCAAGTCTTCACTTGACACTTAGCATCCTATACCACTCGTTCATCCAAATCACTCACTACCGGTGAGTTCATACCCCTTAATCTACCTTTTAAATTATTTTAAAGGCTTTTATGGGGGGATACAAGTTGAAACATTATAGTTATTATATCAATCACATGTGATTAATAACTATCAACCAAATGGATTTACTATACTTTAAACTATTTTATCAAACAAACTACTTCAAAATGTTTATTAAACTTTTTTACATACTAAACTCTTTATCAAACTTGTTCTTATATGCCAAACATTTTCTTTTAACTCTCTTAAACTTATATACTATCAAAACCATGTCTAATGCATATATAGTTATATAAGTAAGGTGGGAAGGACTTAGGACTGATAACTCACTTTATTTCATGTTCTTTGTTTGGTTGTGGACTTAGAGTACCCTGTTGTTTGTCCGAGTGTCGTTTGACCCTTAGTTATATATTATGTATATATGTATAGACATAAAAGCTTTTATCTCAGTTCAATACCTTTGGGTAGCAAAGGTGTACAAACATGTTCATTTATACAAACAACTCTACTAGTAAACTATAATAGTTATAGTTTAGGAAGCCACTACTCACTATTTCTAGTACAACGAAACATACAAGAGTCAGTTCATTCATGAGTCAATACAAACTTATTATGATGAGAAACTAAGAGAATATACTATTATGAGAAACATAACGAATATACTATAAAGAGAAACTAAGAGAACATACAATACACTACACTATACAAGAGAACATACTATGATGAGAAACAAAGAGAACATACTACATACTAGACAGAGAGAACATACACTACACTAGTACATACAATACATATACAATAATACTATAACATAAATGTGAGTCACTACTTCGGGGCATGGCATCACTACTAAGGCTCGTTTTGTAACCAGAGTCTCCTGGAGGGAGGACATGAATTTGTGTATAGATCCATACAGGACTGACTGTCCTACACCTTGCTACTAGCTACAGTGGGACCTGTAGGTCTACGGGTGACGAATGTCATACCATTTCGACGTCTTCGAGCATCGTGTTTTACTAAGTCGATCAAGTATGGTTACAATTATATCACATTATACCTTAATTAACAACCGGTTTAAGGTAGTTAGTACAGCAGTAGATACTATATACAACACTACAGTACTTATTATTTTCCCATTGCATTCACATTGTGATCTTCTCACATAATCAATAATGTAAAAACTATATTTTGTTAATGATAGTCACACTTTTACAAGAAACAAATATACATAATATTAGATGCCTTGGTAGAAGGCTACTTTTTAGTAGAAAATATAGGATTTTCTAGGAGATACAAACATTTACAAACTTATACATCAGACACTTACAAACATTTTCATACAAACAATGACACTAAAATGCTTATGATCTCACCAACTTTAAAGCTGATATACTATTTCAAAATAACTTGTATTCTCAGGTCATCAGTAGACAGGTACCGATGCCACGTTTTGAGTAGATGGAGCACATTCAAGACTCATCTCTTATTTTGATCGTTCATATTTTGGTGTCTTATAACTATTCAGAACACACTTGTATTAAATTATTTTATTAATGCAATGGATGATGTTGTTGCTTGTTTACTATTATGCTTTGTTGTGATACTGTACATGACGTCCTCCGCTCCAGAACGTTTCTGTCGTTCTGGTTTTAGGGTGTGACAATAGGCTATGAACCCAGAACAACCATGCTGCAGATATCTCTTGGCCCTCACAACTGAACAGATAGTTGGCTCATACGAAGCTCTCACGCCAAGAATAACCAGTTCTCCCCCACTTGGGGTTCGAACTCTCACCAACTGTTACTCGCAATCAACCATGGCCCCATTGGAGACTAGCCAATCCGTCTCGATGATAACATTCGATCCTCTTAAGGGAATAAACACAAAATCGATAGAGAATCTATCACTAAACAGATTCAGGATACACCCACATAAAACCCTCAAAGCACTCACAATACAGTCATCCGAAATCTTAACCTCTGGTGGGGAATCGAAAGTCCCGGGAGTATCGCAAAACTTCTTGTTGAGTGTAAGATATACAAAGGATCGGGTAGCCCCAAAATCGAATAGAACATGAGCGCTTTAACCTTGACCAAAAAGATCATGGTAACCACATTTGGCGATGCACGAGACTTATCGGTCATTAGCTGAAATGCCCTGCTCTTCACCACAGCAGCCTCCGCCTTGGCCTGGCGGCCATCAGTAATCCTCAAGGTGGCTGGTACAGGCACCACCATTGCTCCTCTGAATAATCTTGGATAATCTCTCTTTTTATGGTCATTTTGATTGCAATAGAAGCAAATCAGATCCCTATTGGGGTGATCCCTGATCAGGTGGCCCGATTAGCTACAACTAAGACAACCTGAGCCCACCACTCGGCAAGCCCCACTGTGTGGCTTGACACACTTTCTGCAACATCCCTGGCCCTGATGGCCTCTGTTGTGCGCATTGGAGGTCTTCGGCCTCTTATCCTGGCCCACTACTAAGCATTCTCCATGTCCACAATCCAACAATGACTAGCGATGGGGTTATTGACCCCAAAGAACTCAAGAGCTCCACAAGCCTTGAACCCCCAAAGTGAGGGAGTACAAGCTCTAATCTAACCCACAACAATCCTGGCATGAAAATACCTAAGCCTCTCATCCATCAACTCCATAATACCCTCTTTGACAGTACCAAACAACACAGGGGTAACATCCATAATATCGCGGGTAACCTCGCCCAAAATGAACTCGTACAACCTCTCATCAATTGGCTCAGCACCTGAACCAGAACCTGAACCTGAACTTCCTTGAGTAGTCATAACCATCCTCAAATTGAAACACAACATAAAAAAACCAGCAAAGGACTTGAGGGGAATCCTCCACATAGGCCTACATATAGTTTCTAGATCTGCACTCATCTTAGGTACAAGTCATGTGCTTCTAGTAATACAGACCCAATCCTAACTTTAACACCTACATGTACCTTCCCCAAGGTCAATACTGATTCCTCTAATTCACCACACTAAAACCACTAACTAATCTCGTGGCATACAAGATA
The DNA here is from genome assembly GCF_002870075.4 of Lactuca sativa. NCBI lineage: Eukaryota > Viridiplantae > Streptophyta > Magnoliopsida > Asterales > Asteraceae > Lactuca > Lactuca sativa. The sequence continues at coordinate 265,363,817 of NC_056625.2, forward strand.
CATATGTTAGACTCTCCAAGGAATCCTCAAGTCCCGCCACTCGCAATACCAAGAACCTTAATCAACACCGTTGGTTACCCTATGCATGAAAGTTATACACAAAATAGGATCACATAGATTGTAAAATGATGATTCTACTGTAAGTCCACAACCAAACAAGGAACAGGAAATGAGGCCAAATCGATCATTCTAGGGCTATACAAACTTAATCATATACAACTTCAAAAGCATATAGTTAGTAATTAATTGAGCCGATATAACTTCCAAGAAATAAATGCAAGTTCCACAAGTCTATAAGGCATCACGCACATCAAGCAATTCTATCATATGATTCCTGAAGGTTTCCTTAGCCCTAATCTAGCATACAATTCTCATGTAAAGCATACTACTCATAATACATAAGTATGGGTAATTTGGGGACCACCTACTTAAGTTCGATTGATCATACACATCACACCCCTTCTTCATAATAATAATGATTTTAAAAAGTTTAAATTCATTTTTATTAAGAAAAACTATAATTTCCTCAATTTGAGTTCTGGCATAACTAAGAGTATGCCCAAATCCCTACCAAGGCTCTAATACCAACTTGCAATGAACCAAAACTAATAATATTTTTTTTCATTTAAAGCTATTAATTTAATTCATTGATTGTTCCAAAATCCATCAATCATTACAATATACGATACATCAGAGTACAAATATATCAAGTGCGGAAATCATAAAGGGAGAATAATGTGCCATCACATCGGGCCCTTCGCTTTTGAACTAGAAGTACCTGAAACCATAAACATAAATTTTAAGCATAAAGCTTAGTGAGTTCTCCTAAGTGCCACATACTACGTATAAAGGAAAATAAATACTATGGGCTAAATCATAGTCTTCCGCTCAATGTCGAGGGCCAAATCCCGGTCTTGCATACAAGTGCTAAGGTCCGGATCCCGTTCTTCTAGATAACTGTCAGTTGTCAGATCCTGGTCTTTCATACAACCTCCATGGGCCAGATCTTGGTCTTTCATATAATTATCATAATACATTAAGCATTCTACACAACAATCAATGGTCCGACACAGGTGCCTTTACCCCATGGATCTAGTGAGGAAACTCACCTCAACTGCTGAAAAATCAGATAAATGCTCGGACTGCTAGACTGTAAAAATCCCCATGCTAACTAAACAAACAAAGCCCCAATTAATAATTGGGACATAACCGAAAGCTGAAAACCTACATTAATTGCCTAATTTCCAAGGTAAAAGGGCCAATTTATCCTTTTCATTTAAGCCCAACACAATCCTAGGCCCAACCCCAAAGATCATATAAAGTCCAACATGGGTCCAAATTTAGTAGTGACCCCTACAATGAAAATCTATGGTCCAAGCCCAATGATTCACACCCACAAAAGATTGAAAGTTGCACTGGGTCGTACGCCTTACGTACCAACACATACGCCCCGCATACTCAACCAATGCGGGAACGGATCGTGGCTAAGTGGTTGTACATGGAACGTACTGGCATTACACCCAATGTATGCACCTTTTAGCTAATCTTCCTAATAAGGTCTTAATGGCTTACTGTCACAACTAGCATCTTAGCAAGGAAGTTCTATTCTTGTGTAACCATTTAGCTATTGTAAAACATCTACTCTAAGTAAATCTCACTCAAAGCTCATTTAAATTCACATTTCATGTTCATCAAATAGTCAGAAAAACCCTAAGAATCCCGGTTCGAGTCCATATTGGACTAGGAGTTCCTTATTGGGCCTAATGGACCAATAAGCACCCAATTCAAACTTTATTAGACTTATAAGCCCTAATTTGATTCTAATTGGACCCACTTTCATAAAACTTAGCTTTTTTGGGCCATTTTGGGTCCAAAATAGATTAGTTTATCCTTAATGGGCCTTATTGGGCCATTAACAAATTAATTTGCCCTAATGGGCCATAAACTCCCCTTTTTCCTTCAAGATGGGCCGTGAACTATCTAATGAGCCCATTGGGCCAAAAAATAACCATTGGGCCCCATGATCTTGAGTAAAGGTAAGTCAACGCCCAAACTACTCCACCCTTTCTTCTTGTCCCAAAATCTCGGCCCATGTATAAAAATAAGTGAAATGGGGGATGGGGGGTTGACTTTGGAGGTGCCACCTCCATTTTGTTCAGCACGTATCCTTGCAAGGACCCCCATATATCCATGCTAGTCACCTCACTACCTCTTTCTCCTCTCTTCTTGTACTCTCGGCCGAGAGCCACAACACACACACACTACACCAAATTCTCTCTATTACTCTCAAGAATCATTCACCTTCTTCCTCCAAAAATCTCAAAACTTTGCTTGGGTTTCAAGAGGATTTTCACAGTAATATCATCAATTCTTGGTAAGTTGTACATATCCAAAGTATATAACTCCTTTCTCTTGATTAAATCACTTCTCTTAAACATTTTGGTGATCATACTCTTTGAAAAACCTCCATAAGCTGGAGATCTACATCAAAGGTGTTCTAAGACCAAAAATCTCTTCCACTTCTTCTTCAAAAACCGAAACATCAAGCTAAGGTGAGTTCATACCCCCTTGTTTTTCGGTTTTCATATGATTTTTGGGGGAGAATACAAGTAAAATGTGTAGATCTATGTGTTATATGCATGTCTTGTGTGATTTCTTAGCTTTTTTGGTAAAAATGTGTTAGATCTTAGTAGATCTCGAAATTTTAAGTAACACTGAGAAAATATGTATGAACTATGACATTATATACATCATATTTTCATGCCAAAAGTGATTACATGTTTAAGATACAAAATATTTCAACAAAAACCTTGTTAAAGGTCAAAAATTATCAAGAAAGCAAAAGATAAGGGAGTAAAAGTGACATTCATGTTTTTGAAGGGACTAAATAGGTCCTACATGTATAAAAAGGGGATTTTTATGACAAACATACTTGCAAAGGGTGAAAAATGAAAATTGAAGTTTAATGGTCCAACATTTGGGCCTCACGGTTTTTGGGGCCCAAATTGCAAAAAAAAAAAATGAAGTTTTGGGTTAGAAATGATATTTAGCCAAAGTTTGGATTATAAATGTAAATAAACAAAATTTAAGGGTGAAAATAACATTTATTTTCAAATTTGACCAAAAATGTAAATTTGACCAAAAATGTAAATTTTTCCAAAAATTGGGCCGAAAGTGTAAATTTTTACAAACAAGGGGTTTAAAATGCACTTTTCTGCAAAACAGGGTTCTAAATGTGAAAATATGACTTTTTGGGCTAAAACTATACATTTTTAGACATTTAAGACAAAATTGCAAACTTTTATAAATTATGGACTAAAGTGTCATTTATACAAACTTTAAGCCTTAATCAAACATTGGAAGGTTATTGGCCAAAAATGTCGCTTTTACAGAAAAGGATATTTTTATTATCAATCTAATAAACCTTAAGCTAAAACAAACAACGGAGTAAAATAAACGAACGAAACACGTAGATAACTATTTATTGGACCTAATATTCATGATCTTTGTCATTGGGCACTAAGAGCCCAAGTAAGTGTATATTGAGCCCAATTGTAACATCCAAAAATACGACATAAAACTATTTGTTTTAATAATACTAAAATCACATCATTGATAACATACCAACAAAAACTGTGGATCAAGTATCCAAAAAGGTCATAACAAATGTAACATAACAACTGTATCAAAACATATCACAGTTTCTGATGAAAACTCCCAGGATAAGGAAAACTGAAGTTGTGGTGTGTGTGATGTTATCATCCCAAGCTCATCCCCTTACTAGCGGAAGTACCTGAAACCAAAACTGAAATTGTAAAGCACGAAGCTTAGTGAGCTCCCCCAAACTACCACATACCATACAATAACATATAAACACATATTGGGCCCCGCCCGGCATCGGACCAAAGTCCGGAATAGCTTGGGCCCCGCCCACTGCATCGGGCCCCGCCTGGCATCGGACCAAAGTCCAGAATAACTTGGGCCCCACCCGATATCGGATCGAAGTCCGGAATAACTTGGGCCCCGCCCACTTCATCGGGCCCCGCCCGGCATCGGACTGAAGTCCGGGATAAACTGGATATAACATATCATGAACATATAGCATAATCACATTCTGTATCGGGCTTGCCTGACATACTACACATAACAAAACATGCATGAATCACGAAGACATCAAGCACACATACTACTGCATGGGACCGAAGTCCAAAACTACTGCTAAATAAATAGACCGGCATTGTGGCCGTAGACGCGTTCCTGCTGGAAGGAAACTCACCTCGTAACTCTAGCTACTGAGATGCTAAATCCGATGATGGATGACTGCTGCTCCGAAACTCCCCGACTACAATTTCCATAAACACTAAATTAGTTACCGATAACTGAACTATGGGTATAATGACCATTTTACCCCTGATCAAGTCAAAGTCCTTATTCAAGGTCATTTGTCCATGTTTAACTCGCCCAGTACTCGAGGCTACTCGCCGAGTTCCTTGAAACTCCTTCCCACTCGCCGAGTCACCGAGGTGACTCGCCGAGTACTTACGATTTTCAATCGAACCCTTAAGGCTACTCGTTGGGTTTCCTCTAGCAACACGACGGATACACACGCATTTATAACTTACGGAAAACTCATCCAACTCACCGAGTTGTTCATACAACTCGTCGAGTCTATGGCAATCTTCATCGGACTCGCCGAGTTACTCATCCTACTCGTCGAGTCCATGGCTATCTTCATATGACTCGTCGAGTCAACCTTGAGACTCGTCGAGTCCATTCAGTCATTTATCCATACAGACTTGTTTTGGTCCATGCAGCGGCTCGCAATCACAGATCCAAGCTTCTAGGGCATGCTTTTCACGTAAAGTTGCAAACTTTACGTGCATGCACGACAATAAAGGCTCTAAATGCCTAATTTAAGTTCTTCATGGAGCTTCATGCTCAAGAGGGACTTTAATCACGACCAAGATTGCAACTTTATGCTTCTAGGACCCAAGGAGGGTCCAGATCTGAAGTTACAACTTCAGATCTAGCCCATAGCTCATCTTATCAACTTAACATTCCATAAAGGAAACCCTAGAACTCAACCAATAGAAGAGATTAACAAGGAAAAGGCGATTTGGGTACCCCCAGTAGATGATATCTGAGATAAGTGTTGATTCCCACACTCAATTTGCTCCAATCTCCTTCTCCTCCAAGCCTTCACCATCCAAATATCCTCTTTTCAAGCTTCAACACACAAAAGGGCACACACATACGAATTAGGGTCTCACAAAAGCTTTCTAGACTGTAAAGAGGCCCAAAGGAGGCTGAGGTCCTTTAAATAGGGTGTAAAACCCCGAGAATTAGGGTTTCATCTGCCAACACCTACTCGCCGAGTCCTAACATGGACTCGTCGAGTAGGTCACTTATCACGCGATCCCACCTTGTTGCTACTCGACGAGTAGGGCAACCAACTCGTCGAGTAGGCCTTAACCCAAGAAATCTTATTTAAACCATACATGAGGATTGGGGTGTTACAACTCTCCCCTGTTTGTTTTAGACTCCGTCCTCAAAGTCTGCTGCAGATGAAACTGAAAACAACTCTGGATAGTCCTCCCTTATCTCTTCTTCGGTCTCCGACATCCACTCGGAACCCTTCCGGTGCTTCCACTGCACCTTCAGTAACTGAACCACCTTTTTCCTCAACGTCTTCGCCTTCCGATCTATGCTCGCAATTGGTCTCTTAATGTAATTCAGGCCACTATCAACTTGAATATCCTCCAAGGGCATAACTAATGACTCGTCCACCAAGCACTACCTCAACTGAGAAACATGGAAGGTGTTGTGGATCTGGCCAAGCTCTGCTGGAAAATCCAACCGATAAGCAACCCGACCCACCCGGGCCAAAACCCAAAAAGGACCAATGAACCTGGGGCCCAACTTGATCCTCTTCTAGAATCTGATAACACCCTTCCAGGGTGATACCTTCAGGAGGACCATATCGCCCACCTGAAACTCCAAGTCCGAACGCCTCCTATCGGCGTAACTCTTCTGCCTACTCTGCGCAGTCTGCAGTCTACCACGAACCTGCTGGATCAAATCTGTGGTCTTGAGCACCACTTTAGTGCTCCCGATGACTTGCTGACCGACCTCGCCCCAACAAATCGGGGTCCTACACTTCCTCCCGTAGAGCATCTCGAAGGGAGGGTGGTCAATGTTGGCGTGGTAACTGTTGTTATACGAAAATTTCACTAACGGAAGATACGTATCCAAACTGCCACCGAAATCTAAAACACATGCCCGAAGCATGTCTTTGGGAGTCTGAATCGTCCACTCACTCTGCCCTTCCTTCTGAGGGTGGAACGCGGTACTGAAATGGAGACGACTACCCATCTCGTCATGAAAACCGCTTCCAAAACCTGGAAGTGAACCGGACGTCTCAATCTGAAACCACTGACACGTGCACTCCATGCCGTGCTACTACCTCGTGCACATAAATATCGGCTAGCTTCTCAGCCAATATACTCTCCTGGATCGGTATGAAATGCGTGCTCTTGGTCAGCCGATCCACTATGACCCAAATCGAATCAACTCCCTATGCGGTCCTGGGAAGCTTAGTGATGAAATCCATGGTGATATCCTCCCATTTCCACATAGGAATGTCTAATGGATGCATCTTTCCATGGGGTCTCTAGTGCTCTGCCTTGACCTTCCTACAGGCCAGGCACCTCTCTACGTACCAGGCCACGTCCCGCTTCATGCAGGGCCACCAACAATCGGGTCGAAGATCCCTATACATCTTCGGTGCCCCTGGATGGATGGAGAACCGGGACTTATGGTCCTCATCCATCAACACCTTCCGTACTCCTCCCCAATATGGCACCCAGACTCTGCCATGAAGGGTCAACAATCCTCGACTGTCATAGTCGAAAGAAGCTACTCGTCCCACAATCCTCTCACACTTCTGCCTCTCTTCCTTCAGGCCCTCTACCTGAGCCTCTCTAATCTTCTCCGACAGTGGCGTAATCATTGTCATCCTCAGACATATATCTCTAATCGGTGCCGCCATCGCCTTGCGGTTCAGGGCATTGGCCCCAACGTTGGCCTTGCCCGGATGATAAAGGATCTCACAGTCGTAGTCCTTCACTACATCTAACCATCGACGCTGCCTCATGTTTAGATTCGGCTGGTCCATGAGGTACCTCAGACTCTTGTGATCCGTGTAAATGGTACAACGGACCCCATAGAGGTAGTGTCTCCAAATCTTGAGGGCGAACACCACTGCCCCCAGCTCTAAATCGTGAATCGGATAGTTAGCCTCACGAGGCTTCAACTTTCTACAGGCATAAGCTATCACATGCCCCCGCTGCATCAACACTGCTCCCATACCTGTGATTGAGGCATCACAGTAGACTATAAAATCCTCTACACCCTCTATCAGAGTAAGAATAGGCGCCTCGCACAGCCTCCGCCTGAGGGTCTTGAATGCCGCCTGCTGCTCAGGCCCCCAACAAAACACCACCAACTTCTTGGTCAGTCGGGTGAGTGGAACTGCTATCTTGGAGAAATCCTGGATGAATCTCCTGTAGTACCCTGCCAATCCCAGGAAGCTCCGAAACTCTGATGGAGACCTCGGGACTTTCCACTGCATTACAGCCTCGATCTTGGCTACATCTACTAGAATGCCCTTCTGGTTGACGAGGTGACCAAGGAATTGCACCTCGCGCAACCAGAACTCGCACTTGGAGAACTTCGCAAAAATTCTCTCTCTTCTCAACGTCTCTAGCACCTCTCTCAGGTGTTTCTCATGCTGCTCTTGAGTCTTGGAGAAAACCAAGATGTCATCAATGAATACTATCACAGACCGATCCAACATGGGCTTGCATACGCGGTTCATGAGGTCCATGAACGCGGCTGGAGCGTTGGTGAGCCCAAACGGCATCACCGCAAACTCATAATGACCATAACGGGTCCTAAAAGCGGTCTCCTGAACATCCTCCCCCTGACCCTCATCTGATGATATCCGTGTTGGGTTTTGAGCAATCTAACACATCCTAAGTGTGCATGCAACCCTAATAAACCTTGGATCTATGTTTGTCTAAATACATGCAAAATAATAATTTTCCAAGGTTCATAACCTATCTAACATGGCATGGGGTACTTTTAAACATAAAAGAATTAGATGAGATTACATACCTTTTGATGATGAGTTTGATTCCTAAGGAGTTTGAGGGCCAAGCACCAATAGTATGAATGCCTCAAATGGAATCACAAATCACCACAAACTCTTGGAAAACTTTGAGAGAGTGTATACACACTTATAAAATCGGCCACACACAAACACACATACTCTAGTGACACTAGTCACACTAGTGGCTATTTCATGCAACATAAGCATGCTTATATAGTGTACATGATTAGGGTGAAACCCTAATAATCCATGACGTTTCCTTTTCCAAGGATCCGTGGGTTAAAAGCTCCATGGATCATCCATGGACTTCCATACAAGCCTAACCCATTAACAAATGAGTGTTAGCCCACACCATATAAAACCAATAGCCCATAATCTAATTAGTCTTCCTTTTAATCTCTAAATTAATTCATAATTAATTTAAAACTAAGACTAATTAAATAACATGACTTCATATTAATATATTATAACTTATAATATATTAATAATCATATGTGTATAACTCTCATAAAATTATCCATAAATAGTTTGGATGAAATGCAACCCAAATGGACCATGTCGGGTCGGGTAAAGTATATACCAAATAAGTTATGGACTTAGACACCTTATCCAACAGACTCCCACTTGGATAAGTCTGATAACTATATTTGCGTATGTTACTTCAGGAACCAACCAGCAATCGTAGCTCTCGAAAACTCTGTTGAACTATGAAGCGCAATTTTAGATAAGTGATCATATAATCCTCTGTTCTCATGATATCAGCCGGACAAATACATGGAACAACGTCGTACTTATTGTCCAGCAGTTTGTTTCCCGATTTTTGATTTGTTTGACAAAGAACTTAATCGAACACATCAATTTAGTTATGACCGGCCGGTACATAGGTCACAACAAAATCATCGAGGGGCCTAGATATCGCTTCTATTTTTAGAAGGAACAGATAAACTTCGACTCATATGCTTGTTCTACTACTTGTTGAATTGTACACAAAGGCACGTTTTATAACATCAAGTTACTGATGCGTTTACGTGCAATCAATGCACAACCAACTCATAGGTAACAACTCATATCTCTAGGTTTGAAGATTTATATGATATTACCGTCTCACGATCACTCGAGATAAATTCCATGAAGTGATACAAGTGAGCGTGGGTTTATTCCAATACTCATAACTTATGAGCACTCATAAATGTTATAGCAACCATTGCTATGACTAAACCCATTTAGCCATCTACAAACTCGATTCATGACAGTCTTGATTCATACCTACTTCCAACATATGAACGACTATGGAGTGTTTAAATAACTTAGTCATTCGGAAAGAATAACCTCACTATTTTGGAAGTCAAAACATGCAAAGTGAAACACAATAATAATCGAATCCAATATGGTCTCAGAATCCTTTTGAATATAAATAGAACCACCTTTTATTTATCACCATATTGATTACACATTATTCATTGTATAATGTTTCAAACAATCAACTTAATACTTGAATAAAAAACAACAGTCGTTCCATGCTCCTAGCATGTACACTTTGTTTTTCTAAACAATAGTTATGCCATACTCCAAGTATGCACACTATGTTTGTCTATGATCCTTACATTGTGATGTAGATCAATTGAACATGATTCCAATAGTACTCATTTCACAATCCCAAATCCTTATTGTAAATGTGAGAATCCCCGATTCCTATCATTTACCAAAAACTGTTAGATTTTAAAATTTTATGCAATCTTCCTAATGATTATGCACAAAGTCACCAAAACCTTGTCACCAGTCATTACAGAGTATTCCAAAGAAGGTCAACTTCTATGGAACGAAAGTCTCATATTCAAAGTACATTGCTTTGAACATCCTTCTTGCATTAAGGTTTTCTAATCTTACATAGATTGAATAACTTCCACCTATGGAGACATTTCCATAGTCCCATTTTGACTATCACTTCCGAACAAGAGTTACTTCTTTTCGGAATATGTCAATATGGTCCTTTCCGACAACTTACATCATACTTCCAACTTTCCCTGAGCAACCAATCTTTGGCGAACCTCAGATTGTCCTCGACAATTACTTAATCACTTTAGTCATATCCAGTTCTAGACTTTTTCCTTCTCAATGCCTTAAGCATTTGGAAAATTTAGAGAAGATGAATATTATAGCACATGCAATCGATCCTATATCCGAAGCATATGGGACACGACTCATGATGTTTGACATAAAGACATGATACTAGACCAGTCTTTTGCTACAATTTTTTTTTTATTTGCCACGTTTTCAAAATTTAACTATGAAGAGGGATGCCATAGTCATAATCGAATTTTGAAAACGCAATATATATATATATATATATATATATATATATATATATATATATATATATATATATATATATATATATATTCTTGACTAAAGACGATTAAAATCTCAATCTAAGCTTTTAGAATTGAAATGAAGTATAATTTCCTCTCCCTTAATTATAGCAAAACAACTTTTCAACCCCTGCAACTTCACGAATTGAAACTTTGTTTTCTATAATTAACATTGCTAACTTGCAACACTAAATGTAATAATCATGCTCCTACTAACATGATGATTATCAGCATAACACTTATGCTCCCACTAGCTTTGACATATTTCTAGAAATCTGCTGGACTTCTGAAATTTAGATTCATACACCCTTTCTTAGATAGCTCACATGTGTGTCTAAACAATTTTCCGAACTATGGAAAGGGATGCCGTAATCATAGTCTCAATTGCTTAGGCATTTGCCATTTCTCACAAGTCCATGTTAGTGTGCCGGTTAACCACACGCGCTCCACTAACGACTTTTGAAAATGCAAATAACACAATTGATATCTACGTAAAATCTACTTAGTGAAAGTGTTTCCTCACCATCATTTTCATGAATCGGAGAGAAACCTTATGACACTTAGATTTAATAGTGTATGAGTTCCTATCCATGTGAATTTGTCAAAACCATAATCACAAGATAAGGTTAGTGACAAATTCAGCCTTACATGGATTAAACTTCTTCAGTCTTAGTTTCTTGTCACCTTGGTAGCACAAGGCCCACCAATGCTTCCAAGTCGAACTCTGATAACTTACATGCAAATTCAACTTATTTGAAGTAGGTACAGAAATAAGAATCATGTCAACACGATAGGTTGCAAACCTTAAGTCGTGTGCTAGTGATAAATTACAGGTTTTACTCTTGATTAAATCTTGAAACTCTTTCAGGATCTTTAAAGCTCCCACTGTCCCTTTGACATATAAGTTTCCCCAGTCAAGAACCATTCCTTGACAAAACAAATATTCAAGGGATAGTGCGGATTCTTATCAAGACTAACACTTCACACAATTGGTCTTAGTTGGTCTTTGTCTCATCCAAGACATCACAACTTACCAATCTCAAATGTACAAGAGTAGAAAACATTTTACTCTTACATTTGACTAGTGTTAATAAATCTTCCTTTATGTCACTCCAGGTTACAATCTTGGAGTATGACTCTAAGAATTGTTTTGGAACGAAATATGACTCATCTTCTTGATTTTAACCAATCCAACAATTCATGACCTCTCTTCTTAGCCATAACAATGCACTAAGACGTCCTTAGAGTATGAATTTGTGATATGGTTTTATAATCATTAAGATGATCATGAAATATGATACTTAAGTACTCTCCCATCCTTTCAGATTTGAGAAACTTTTATCTTTCTACCTAATTTGATTCTTCTCATTTGTTCCGTCATACATTGTAACTTTTCCAATGTTACAGAATTATACTTAACCTCATAAGTATAATCATATTTACTAATCTTTAGTAAATCATGACAAATCAATCTTTGTGGTGGACCTTGACCAGCGCACACCCAGTGTACCTAATTCCTTAGTCCTTCAATTGACTCACATATACATGTGATCAAAGAATTAGTCTTAATTTTCAAAGATGAAAATTCCCATTCATCATGCAATACAACTTGTATGATTCCAAGTTTCTGTCCAATTGAAACTTGGGTGATGAAAAACTTTCTTCATTTGGTAAATTCAGACACTACCACAAATGAAAGAATCAAATCCACTTTCCAATATTGCTATTACTGGAAACATATAAGCAACAATTTTCCACAAATGCCATTGTAAGGATATTTTTAAAATAAATAAAATTAAAACCCTTTTTTTCTTTTATTTTAAAACTTTGCGGAAAAACTTATCCTTACAATCCACATGAAAACCTTGTTGTTATCTATTCATAAGCAATATATTATAACTCTTAAGCAACAACTCAAAATTCTGATTGTCGAACCATGCGATCGAAACCCACCTTTGCAATCAGAATCAACATATACTTACTTTAAGCTTCCTATCTTTTCTTTGATTCTTAAGAACATCAGCATGTGACCCATTCACATTATGTAATAAGAATCTCCAAATACGAACTTAATAGAGTTAGACAGTGGACTTTACCCGAAGTAGAGTCAAACCTCTTGACTTGATCAACCTTATGACCTTTCAGGTGAATAGGGCAGCTTCGCAACCAATGCCCCTTCCTTTGGCAACAAAACACATGGACCCTTTGGTAATGGCACATGAGACTATCTCAGACTTAGCATTTCTCCTTACCATTTGGTCAACCGAGTTGACTATAGCCGATCCCTTTCCATTGGGAAGAGAAATCCTTTTCTAGATATCCAATGCTACCATTGTCAATGTCCATGTAGACTTGGGAAGTTGTTCTTTTAATCAAATTTGCTTTACTGGTGTTCTAAATCATTGCTGATTCCACAACACCAAGCAAATAGATAACATCATTAAGGGTCATGTCATAGTCTGCCTCATAGTATTCCCAAAGAGACTCACTATGTTACTAAGAAAGTGATTGAACATCCAACTTTCACGGGACTCTGACACCCAACTCTCCCGGCTTGTCAATATGTGACTTTATCTCCAAAATGTGAGTACACATAGACTATGCTTGCCAATAGGGATAGAGTGACTTTAAACTTTTCAAGAACTTGTGGGTGAGGGAGAATAATTGGAGGAGGTGGAGGAAGTGAAGCATGATGTTGAGGGACACCATCTTCAAGAGATTTGGGAAGATCATAGTTTTCTGAACCAGACATCTATAATGGGAGAAAATCAAGTTAGTTGATTCAAAATCCTTAATATAACACCCAATATGAAATATTAAGGCTGGGACCCAACACAGTATTTTATAATTTGGAAGAGGGATGCCGTAATCCAAGCTATAAAATATTTGAAGGTAGGCGAATGACGATTCACCAATTTCCACCATGAAAAACGAAATAATTTATTAGGTTTTAATTGGATTTGAAATTCCTAGATCTTTTGAGATTCATTGAAATTTTCAATGGCATGTTTCAATCTCGAGTGTGCCCTCTCAAATTTTGTGACTGGGATGCCGAGGATCACAAAACAAGGTGTGAATAACCATACCAATTCACTTGGTACCCTTAATATTATCACCTAATCAGTGTGCCGGTTAACCACACACGCTCCATTGATCTATGAAAAACATTAAGTCACCCTTCGTGATCCTTACTAGTCCAAGTTAGTGTGTCGGTTAACCACACACGCTCCACCAACGACTTGGTAAGGTACAAAGTGTGAATTCCATGGGCTAGCACCAAATTCACATTTTTCGTAAAGTAACTAAGATTGGGAATTAAATAAAAAAATATTTAGTTACTTTATAATAATAATTATACTTTTAATGAGAATTTAAAGTCATTGTCCTACCCGTTCGGCTAACGACCCTCCACCTGTCAAGCAAGCGGTGGGTGAGAGTGGACACCCATTAAGTTGCCATTTTATAGGCAACAACCTTATACCCACCTTATAGACCGGCTTCTTGAATGAGGCCTACTAACGGTAAAACGACTTGTTCTTATACATATATATAATAATTAACCATTAATGTTATAAATAGTATAAGTGTTGAATTTTAACTTTTAAAATTCTAAGTGTTGGAATTAAAGTTTATTAAAGTGTGTGAAACTTTTCCAAATTCCAAAACTTGAGGGCAAGTTTTGAAACTATTCAAAACTAATTAATTCCATGATTTATGTGTTTAAAGTAGTTTTAATCCAAAAACTCTTCAAGTTCCATAACTTGAGGACAAGTTATGGAAGACTTTAAACTAATAAAAGAATTACTTTTCCTTTATTTTATAACTTATGGAATTAATTAAAGTTACACTTTATTTATATATTTATTAATGAAGTGACTCTTGAACCTCCATAACTTAAGGACAAGACTCTTCATCTTTTGTAACCATCCGAAACTTTTCATTTCATAACTTATGAATTAAAGGTTCATAAAAATGAAGACTCTTCATTTTATGTAACTTATGTGTTTTTAATGTGTGTTAAAGAAAAGTGACATTTGGATATCCATAACTTGAGGAAAAATTATGGACTCCATTAAAACACATAAATGATCAAGAATTAATTCTAAACAATTCAGCAAATAATTCCTATCATCTTCTAAATTCATAAGAACATGAACATGATCATCAAAATTTCAAGAATTATATGAATACATAAAAATCATGGAATTTTGATATCTGCTATTGTAAATGGATTAGAACAACCATTACACCAACTAAAGCAAGTTTTAAAACACCAAAACAGTTTAGGGTAATGTTTCTAGTCCATTTCCAGCAGCAAAAGTCGAAAATCTGCATTCTGAACCTTCTACTCGCCGAGTGCACGAACCTACTCGGCGAGTAGGATGAGTTTTGCCTTGGACTCGGCGAGTCTCCCCATGGACTCGGCGAGTCCATCAGCCAGACAACAACAATTTCAACTTTTTTCACTATTTTGCATCAAGTATCAAACAAGCAAGCCTAGGCTCTGATACCACTGTTGGGTTTTGAGCAATCTAACACTTCCTAAGTGTGCATGCAACCCTAATAAACCTTGGATCTATGTTTGTCTAAATACATGCAAAATAATAATTTTCCAAGGTTCATAACCTATCTAACATGGCATGGGGTACTTTTAAACATAAAATAATTAGATGAGATTACATACCTTTTGATGATGAGTTTGATTCCTAAGGAGTTTGAGGGCCAAGCACCAATATTGTGAATGCCTCAAATGGAATCACAAATCACCACAAACTCTTGGAAAACTTTGAGAGAGTGTATACACACTTATAAAATCGGCCACACACAAACACACATACTCGAGTGACACTAGTCACACTAGTGGCTATTTCATGCAACATAAGCATGCTTATATAGTGTACATGATTAGGGTGAAACCCTAATAACCCATGACCTTTCCTTTTCCAAGGATCCATGGGTTAAAAGCTCCATGGATCATCCATGGACTTCCATACAAGCCTAACCCATTAACAAATGAGTGTTAGCCCACACCATATAAAACCAATAGCCCATAATCTAATTAGTCTTCCTTTTAATCTCTAAATTAATTCATAATTAATTTAAGACTAAGACTAATTAAATAACATGACTTCATATTAATATATTATAACTTACAATATATTAATAATCATATGTGTATAACTCTCATAAAATTATCCATAAATAGTTTGGATGAAATGCAACCCAAATGGACCATGCCGGGTCGGGTCAAGTATATACCAAATAAGTTATGGACTTAGACACCTTATTCAACAATCCGGAGCGTAGATCAATCTTGGAGAACCAAGATGCTCCCTGAAGCTGGTCAAATAAGTCATCTATCCTCAGGAGTGGGTAACGATTCTTTACTGTCTCCTTATTCAGCTCCCGATAATCTATGCACATACGGTGCGATCTGTCCTTTTTCTTCACAAATAGGATATGGGCTCCCCATGGTGGACTACTCGGCCTGATAAAACCCTTGTCTAGCAGCTCCTGCATCTGCGTAGACAACTCCTGCATCTCCGGAGGAGACAACTGATATGGTGCTTTGGCTATTGGAGCCTCACCAGGGACCAGGTCAATCCTAAACTCGACCTGTCTCTCCAGAGGTATCCCAGGAAAATCCTCTGGGAATACATCCTGGTACTCGCATACTACCGGCACATCATCAACAGTCGCCTTGCCCTTTGCCCAGGCATCTAAAACGTAGGCGGCGTACCCCGCACAACCCTGATGGAAGTAACGTCGTGCTCTCGCTGCTAAACAAAGAATCGGTCCTCGTTGTAGCCTCTCGCCCCGAATCACTAACTCTCCCCCACTGGGAGTGCGAACCCTTACTAACTGTAGTTCACAATCAATCACTTCCCCATTGGGGTTAAGCCAATCCATACCTACTATAACCTTATTCCCTCGCAGGGGAATAGGAACCAAATCCACTGAAAACTGCTCATTAAATAACTGCAGCGAACAAGCTCTATGTACCCTCGCGACCCTGACGGTCCTGTGATCAGTTATCTCAACCTCAAGTGGACGATCCAGCTCCCCTGGAGCTCTGCTAAACCTCTTGCTGAGCGCGGGCGAAACAAATGATCGGGTAGCCCCTGAGTCAAACATTATTGTAGCTGAAATGTCGTTCATTATGAACAACCCTATACGTAAACATATGATCATGAGAAACAATCAATATCAATAAGAAGGTAAGAGAAAGACACATACCCATCACCACATCAGGAGTTACTCGCGCCTCCTCTGCTGTCATCTGAAAGACCCAACTCTTCGCCACTGGCGCCTTACTCCGGCCCTGACGGCCGTCCGTAATCCTCAAAGTTGCAGGGGAAGGTGCTACCACCTTCCCTGCAGCTGACAAACTCGAACACTGGGACTTTTTATGTCCCCTCGGATTATAATGAAAGCAAATCAGATCTGACGCTGTGGTGGTAGTAGTAGTTATACAGTCTCTGCTCATATGCCCAGTCCGACCGCACTTAAAGCAGCCGTGACTCCCTGCCTTGAACACCCCATCGTGCACTCTCCCACACTTGCCATACCGACTATGGCTCTGCTATCCCCTGGACCTATGATCTGACACCTTGGGCCTTTTGCCTGAACTCCCTACACCTGTAGTCACCTCTGGCTTCCTCTTCCTCTTCCTCTCCATCTCTAGATCTATCTCTCTCTCTCTCTCTCTCTATATATATATATATATATATATATATATATATATATATATATATATATATATATATATATATCTCACACGAGCCCTCGCAATCATATCGTCCAGCGTTTTACAGCTGGACCGGCTCACAAACTGGCGGATATCAGTTCGCAACATCTCATGATAACGAGCCTTCTTCATTTCCTCATCAGCTGCATACTGAGGAACAAGAAGGGCCCTCTCCCTGAACTTGGTGGTAATTTCCGCCACTGTCTCTGTAGTCTGAGTGAGATCCTGAAACTCCTTGGCTAACTGTTGCACCTCGATAACCGGTGCAAACTCGACTCTAAACCTGGTGGTAAAATCAGCCCAAGTCATAGCATCAAGTGCTGTGTCATCCCCGATGACATGCCCAACCTCCTCCCAACAGTCACATGCCCTGTCCTTTAGAAGACAGGATGCTAGTATGACCTTGTACCCCTCGGGACATCTCCTGGTGCAGAACACGTTGGTAACATCTGCTAACCATCTAGTACTCACAATGGGGTCTCTCGCCCCATGATAGTCTGGAACTCCACAAGCTCTGAACTCCCTGAAGGTGAGTGTGCACGACCCCATCATAGTCGCCACCTCAACACGAAACGTGCTCAACTTCTCCTCCATCAATTTCAAAATACCCTCCTTGATCGAACCAAAGATCACAGGAGTCTGCTAAAGTATGATACGGGTAACCTCTAAAATGAAAAACTCCCTAGTCTGCTCATCCAAATGCTCGGCCCCCGAGCCTAATCCTAATCCTCCCTGGCACCTGAACTGCCGTCTGCTGGTCTAGAGCGTAAAACCACCATTCTCTGAAAGCACATCACATCACACGTTAGAAACACTGATATATCCCGAGGGATCACTATTATTTATAGGTTTCCTGGTCTCACCTCGGCCTTCCTTAATTTAAGTACAAATCCTCTGCTTCTAGTAGTATGGTCCCCTACTACCTTCAACATCAATCCGTACCTTCCTCAAGAACTGCCTTAACTCCACCAAGTCCCCTCTACTACTACTGATCTTCGCTGCTCTCATCTTAGGGTTGCCCTAGGGAAATTACTGACTCTACCCAAACCAGTCCTCAGCTGTTGAAGGCCTCCTTGTAATGCCAATTATCCATCACCTGAATACCATCACATGTGACGAGCTTCAAATAATCCTTCGAGTAAAAGACTCGTCTGTACAACGGTTAGACTCAAACAAGAGCTGCACAATAGAGCCAAATCCAGCACTCTGAGATTATTTAACCCTGATCACATGTGACTTGAGGTATTCACCTAATGGCTAACTCCCATTATTCAGAGTCCCACAAAGCACAAAGCAAGTAGCATTCGGACATAGGAAACTACTCAAGCAAGTCTATCCTCATAACAAGAAATTGTACAAGCATACAATGCTAAGCTCATACTGTCAGGCATAACCTAAACAAGCTATCCTACAACTGTCTACTCAATGTTGGCATGCATTTATCATAGAGCTGAAACACATATGGCAGGCACATAAGACATCCTCCTAGATCCTTAGTCCTATTCTAGCATGTTGTTCTATTGAAACTGAAATTGATAAGCATAACATAATTTGTATGGGAAATTTGGGAATACTTACTTGAGCTCGGTTGATCGCATGCACCACACCCTTTTCTCTTTCTCAAAACTCCTTTCCTTTAAATTTCTTTTTCTAGAAATTCTTTTGAAAAAAAAATCTTTTACCATACCCTTAGTTTGAGTCCAGTCATACCCGAAGTTGTGCCTGAATCCCTCAAACCAAGGCTCTGATACCAACTTGTAACATACAAAAATACGACCCAAAAATTTTTGTTTTAATAATACTAAAATCACATCATCGATAACATACCAACAAAAACTATGGATCAAGTATCCAAAAAGGTCATAACAAATGTAACATAACAACTGTATCAAAACATATCACAGTTTCTGATGAAAACTCCCAGGATAAGGAAAACTGAAGTTGTGGTGTGTACGATGCTATCATCCTGAGCTCCTCCCCTTACTAGCGGAAGTACCTGAAACCAAAACTGAAACTGTAAGCACGAAGCTTAGTAAGCTCCCCTAAACTACCACATACCATGCAATAAGATATATAAACATATATTGGGCCTCGCCCGGCATCGGACCGAAGTCCGTAATAGCTTGGGCCGCGCCCGGAATCGGACCGAAGTCCGGAATAACTTGGGCCCCGCCCACTTCATCGGGCCTCACCCGACATCGGACCGAAGTCCGGGATAAACTGGATAT
The DNA here is from genome assembly GCF_002870075.4 of Lactuca sativa. NCBI lineage: Eukaryota > Viridiplantae > Streptophyta > Magnoliopsida > Asterales > Asteraceae > Lactuca > Lactuca sativa. Next base: position 265,383,332 of record NC_056625.2, read on the forward strand.
AACATATCATGAACATATAGCGTAATCACATTTTGTATCAGGCTTGCCCGGCATACTACACATAATAAAACATGCATGAATCACGAAGATATCAAGCATACATACTACTGCATCGGACCGAAGTCCAAAACTACTTCTAAATAAACGGACTGGCATTGTGGCCGTAGACCCGTTCCTACTGGAAAGAAACTCACCTCGTAACTCTAGCTGCTGAGATGCTAAATCCGAAGCTGGATGATTGCTGCTCCGGAACTCCCGGACTACAAGTTCCATAAACACTAAATTAGTTACCGATAACTGAACTATGGGTATAATGACCATTTTACCCCCGATCAAGTCAAAGTCCTTATTCAAGGTCATCCGCCCATGTTTAACTCACCGAGTACCCGAGGCTACTCGTCGAGTTCCTTGAAACTCCTTCCCACTCGTCGAGTCACCGGGGTGACTCGCTAAGTCCTTACGATTTTCGATCGAACCCTTAAGGCTACTCGTTGGGTTTCCTCTAGCAACACGATGGATACACACGCATTCATAACTTGGGTAAAACTCATCCGACTCGCCGAGTTGTTCATACAACTCGTCGAGTCTATGGAAATCTTCATCGGACTCGCCGAGTTACTCATCCTACTCGTCGATTCCACGGCTATCTTTATATGACTTGCCGAGTCAACCTTGAGACTCGCCGAGTCCATTTAGTCCATTATCCATACAGACTTGTTTTGGGCCATGCAGCGGCTCCAAATCACAAATCCAAGCTTCTAGGGCATGCTTTTCACGTAAAGTTTTAAACTTTACGTGCATGCATGGCTATAAAGGCTCTAAATGCCTAATTTAAGTTCTTCATGGAGCTTCATGCTCAAGAGGGACTTTAATCACGTCCAAGATTGCAACTTTATGCTTCTAGGACCCAAGGATTGTCCAGATCTGAAGTTACAACTTCAGATTTAGCCCATAGCTCATCTTATCAACTTAACATTCCATAAAGGAAACCTTAGAACTCAACCAATAGAAGAGATTTACAAGGAAAAGGCGATTTGGGTACCTCTATTAGATGATAACTGATATAAGTGTTGATTCCCACACTCAACTTGCTCCAATATCCTTCTCCTCCAAGCCTTCTCCCTCCAAAGATCCTATTTTCAAGCTTCAACATGCAAAAGGGCACACACACGGATTAGGGTCTCACAAAAGCTTTCTAGACTGTAAAGAGGCCCAAAGGGGGCTGAGGTTCCTTTAAATAGGGTGTAAAACCCCGAGAATTAGAGTTTCATCTACTAGCACCTACTCGCTGAGTCCCAATATGGACTCGTCAAGTAGGATACTTATCACGCGATCCCACCCTGTTGCTACTCGACGAGTAGGGCAACTAACTCGTCGAGTAGGCCTTAACCCAAGAAATCTTATTTAAACCATACCCGAGGATTGGGGCGTTACACCAATGTTTTCCATGACATGTTTATTGGGCCTTGCGACCCAGTTGCATGTTAATTTGGGCCTAATTTATGGCTTACATGTTTATTGGGCCTTTGTGGCCCATTTAGATGCCTATTGGGCCTAAATTACCCTTTGATTATGTTATTGGACCTTGTGGCTCATTTACATGTTAATTGGGCTTGGAATGAAAATTCACATATTTTGTAGATCGTAAATATACCTCTACATAGTTTATGAATTCGTATGCTTACCTTTGGAATGGAAAATTCTATAACCTACGCGTAAAACATTAAGCATGGGGAAAATCTTATCAAACGAGAAAGGTAGAGAATCTAGTGGGACTTGTCGGTTGGCACCTCTGAGTGTACAATCGTAGCATGTAGTTATAGTCAGAGTTTCCTGGATGGAAAGCGGAAGTTTGTGTATAGATCTATACGGGGTGACCCCCCACTCCTTAGCTGTTCGCTATAGCCAGACTAGGCCAGTCTAGGGTGACAACATCCTTAGCAAGACCGACGTTTGAAAAAATGCCAAAACGGGAGACTTAGTCATTATCATGCATGGTTATAACGGCTCATGTAGGGATTCAACACCATTTAAACACATAGAAGATTAATTCTTTAATTGTGTCAATAAGACACAACTTAATCAACAATACAAGAACCTAAACATTGTTATAAGACAGATGATATCGTATTTTCTGGGAAAAATATTCTTATACATTTATCATTTATTCACGATACAATGAATTTAAACAATACTCGTATAAGTTACAGCTATGAAATTCACACATGCATTTACACTTGATTTTTAAATCATTTTCAGACATTTTACAGAAAATATCAGATTTTTTGGGTTTTTACGAAAGATACAAAGACTTTTATTCAACATTACTTATGAACTCACCAACATTATATATGTTGATCGTTTTCAAAATAACTTGTATTCTCAGGTAATCGTTAAGCTGGAAGATTTGCAAGTGTGTATGGTTTTGTTTATGTAACATCACGTATCGTGCTTTTTAACAATTAGAACTTATGTATTTTTAACAATGTAGTTGATGTAAACAATGCTGGTTGTAATATGTTATGTTGGTGATGAATGTGTAATGTTTCATGTATATTCATTGTGATGATTATTCAATTGTTAGTCACACGAGCCCCCAGATGTTTCCTTCGTCTGGTTCTGGGGTGTGACACTTAAGACCATACGTCTGAATCCTAGATCTGAGCTCAAAAAGACCCCTAGCATAATGTTGCAAACTTTATGCCTTCGCATGGCTATAAAGTGGCCAACACTAAAAACTTAACTTGCTCCATTCTTTTCAGCACGAATACTCATGCATGGGGACAAACCAATATCCAATCTTGCATTTTTATGACTTAGAATACACTAGAATGTATGAAAGGACAACCTAAAGGCTTTGGAGTACCTCATACTCACCAAGCTCTTGGTTTTTCAGACAATAAGGATGAAAATCAAAGCGTAACTAGATCTAAAGAAACATAAGCCAAGTTTAGAACTCTATACCTCCAAATGGTGCGTAAAGGAGAGAAAGTGTTAAATCCAAAGTCTTGAGAGCAAAGTCACCTCCTTGATGATCCTTCTTCACAAGCAAGAAAACTCACAACTCACTCAAAGGCTCTAAATATTCAAAATGAGCTAGGATTAGCAAGGTAGGTTGATTTTAAAAATGGAGGCTGATAAGACGAAAGGTTTTGGGGCTATAATGATACTTAAATAGTGCACTAACCCTAAATAGTATGGTTTTGGTCTGAACCACGTACGCCCCGCGTACTCAAGTTACACCCAAAAATCACAAAATTGCTATTAGGGACCCATCTTACAAATAATTCAAAATTCAAGGGTCAAATTTAATACCTGGAAAAACAGATGTTACAGGTAGTGAAATTTAGGTTGTGTTATAGGATAATCCGTTCTCTCATTGTGCTCCTATTTGATCATCACAAATGTAATACAGAGGATTCGATTGCATGTGGTCTTTCCTTTGCACATCATGTTTGCTATTGCTTTCTTTGATATTTGAAAATGAAAAGCGCATTCTATGAATTTCATATGTCTTGAAACAATAATTTTCTTGTCTTACGTACAAAATACATGATACCCTTTTTGCCCTTGTCGATATCCAATAAACGCAATGCCTCCCTCTTTCTTCAAACTTTTCCTTTTTAGATTTATTTTCTTTTAAATAAAGTAAAAAAACCAAAATTATCATGTGATCATACTAAGGTTTATTTCCAAATAAGATTACACATGGAGTTTTATTTTAGATAGATTGTGAAGTCAATTTATTAGTGATATAAGTGGCTGTTAAAACGCATTCTCCACAAAACTCCATATGAAGACTTGGCTGGAAGTGTATGGCTCTCGCAATCTCCAACAAGTGTCCGTGTTTTCTTTGATGACACGAGGTCTCAAGAATAATTTTATGCTCCTTATAGAACTTAAGCATATTATTTAAGACAAATTCGCATCCATTTTCGCATTCTAATCTTTTTTTATTTTCCTTTCAAACTATGTTTCCACCAACTTAAAAAAGCCGACTAAGTTAGAGCTTGCATCCGGTTTATATTTCAACAAATAAACCCAAGTAGATCGGCTATAATCATATACAAAATGTTAGTAAATATCATGATCTTAAAAGCGAGGGAACATGGTGACCTTCATATATGTCACATTGTACGAGATCGAAAGGTGTAGAAGTTTTAATAAAAATAATTTGAAAAGGTAATTTGTTGTAATGTCCTGTTTTTCTTACCAAAGTTTTTGTTTTTAAAAGATAATATTTTATTCAAAAATTCATTCATTCATAAAGAAAACCATTGTTTGATAATAAAAACTCAATTATTCACATTAGAGTATAAGACGGAACATGCGGAATTCTCAAAACATGATGTCGGTGCGCGTGGACAATCAAGTCTTGCCTTTTTTCCCGATCTAGTGAAGTATCTGCAAAAGAGTTAATCAAAAACTATAAGACAAACCTTAGTAAGTTACACAAATTTCCCTTACCAAAATACACATACAATGCATACACATAATAACCTTAAGCATAAAGTTGGTCAACCCCCTTGTCGATCAACATAAAGCTGGTCTCCCCTTTGCCCTTCAACATAAAGTTGGTCCATTCCTGTGAACTTCAGCATACTGTTGGTCTGCCCCAAGTATATTGGCCTTCAACACAAGTTGGCTCGCCGTCAACTAAGAACATAATATATCAACACATATATAACAGACAGACACACAGACAAACAGTCCAATACAATAGGCAACTGACTAAACTAGTCTACTTACCTAACAACTCTCTACCACATAACAACACCCCTACAACAAAATAACATCCTAACATACACATGACACATATTGTAATATATAGTATAATGAGAAAACTCACTTGAACAACTACCTGAACAATTATCAGCGATCCAACTGATGAGCAGATGCTATAACTGATCAACAACTAAGGAAATATGATAAAAAAAAGATAGAGGCTTCACTAATACCAATAACACTAAATGACTATAAAATAAGGATTTTCCAGTCAAGACATTTGGGAGACAAGATCATTTCGACATATAGCTTTTATGAAATCCAACAACCACTCCAACGTGTCTATCCTAGATATCGCACCCATAAATAGATCAATCGGTATAATAGTTGTGATTAATGATTAATCTAATACCCATTTTCATAATAATGACAACGGGTACACTCCATATCAAGTTATACTTAAATGAAAGTGTAACTTACTCGATTGACGAGATATTAATAACCGTGAGCAGCTCTCTGACGCTTGATCCTTCTCCCGAGGATCCTTTCGAAACTTCTGACACTTCTTTACCAAAACTATAAAATACGCAGTGGGAGAAAGAGAGAGAGAGAGAGAGAGAGAGAGAGAGAGAGAGAGAGAGAGAGAGAGAATCTAGAAGAGAGAATGGGGCAAGGAAGAAGCGAGGGGTGGCCTTCTATTTATAAGTTGGAAAAGGGAAAAGTATGGCGCGCTTTTGTCAGGGCACATCTCGCCATGATTATGGTTCCTCCTTGTTTGCACGCAACCTCCAACCAGTGGAGTCATGTGCATTAAATGCACCACGTCGCGACAAGACCTCCGTGCTGTGAAATTTTATAAAAACTCTCTGATTTTGTAAAAATTGTAACTTCTTCATACGAACTCGAATTTTGATGTTCTTTATATCCATACATTCGTGTTGATGACTACTACAACTTTCACATTGATTATTTTGGCTAAAAATAAACATATTTTCACCTTCATTTTTGTAAACAACTATTTATATATTTTTATCTCAAAAAATGAAAACGGGGTGTTACATCTGTTATTTTTTTCGAATACACGAATTGCAACGTTGAATATTTCCTAAACTATTTATAAAAATAAGATGTTGGAGTCTAGAATTTAAGCCATGTCCCAACCTCTTGTGCCAAATCTATGTGTCAACTTTATAAGTCATTGCCTTGATGCATCCACCTATCCCATTTTGTATACACCATTCCTATGTCTCCCCATGTCAATCAGCTTCCTCGAGTGGAAGTCATGTATATAATAGAAATCCGAAAAACATTCTGAAATACTTAATGGTTTTGGAGATCTTACTAACAGGTAGAGATTGTATTTAAAGTTTGGTATGTAATGAACATCATTGACTTTCAAGTTACTTGGCAAACAAGTACTCCCTGTTCCATGAACAGGAACACTATCACCATTACATCCATGAACAGGAACACTATCACCATTTGTAATGTTAACATGAATTTCATTGGATGATATCTTTAGATCAAACAAAATGGAATCATCATAAGAAATATGGTTTGTGGCACGAGAGTCGATGACCCATGGTTGATGAAAGTTTATCTTACTATCCATGTTGACTTCGGGTTTTGGGGTGTTGCTTAATTATTGCAATAGTTTCTTGTACTAATCAACATTTAACCCTAGTATGGGGCTGACTTCAATACTAAAAACAACAACTTAGGTCTTAGTTTTGTTGTTTTCTTTTGGTCGTTTGTCATTTTTCTTTGTCAATTGTCCCACCCGTTAGGATATCCAATTTTCTTTTGAAACATCCTTCAACAGTATGACCCGTTTTGCCATAATGTTTGCATTTTAAACCTTCATGATTGATACACTTATTGAAATAGTTACCATTAAGGTTTTGTCATGCTCGAGTTTGGTGAGCAGTTGACTTCACTGCCAGTTTTCTTGTAGCGTTAATGATTTCTGTTGTTCATATTTAGCGACCAAATGATAGAGAGTGCCCAAACTTGGAATGGGTTTGGTGTTAAGCATCTAAGTTTTTATGGTTCTGAAGTTATCATCGAGGCCCATCAAAAATTCGTATATGCACTCCTTTTATTTAGACTCTATAAGCCTTTTCCCTAAGCTACAAGAACAATTACCACATATCCACATCAGCAAAAGTGAGACTGACTCGATTTCATCCCATGCCATTTTAATCATCATGAAGTAAGATAAAATTGACAGATTTTTTTGCCTCATGGTGGTAAGGGTTCATTTAAGCTCTTATGCCCTTGGAGCACTTTTTTCTTCCATATCTTTCCTTGAGATCTTCCCAAATCTGTCTTGTTGTATACTTTATGTTGCTTTTGATTTCTTTCTCCATTGTAGTAGTAATTCAACCTTTAATAAGGGCATCACTGTGCTGCTATGCCCTGTATTCTTGCGCATCTTCTGTTGGTTTTGCGATGGTTTAATCAATGAAACAAACCCTATTTTTTGCCAGAAGTAAATCCTTCATCTCCCAAGACCAATCCTCAATGTTGTCATCATTCACATGCATCTGACGAGAATAATCGGTAGGGTGAAAATAATATGGTGAATGAGAATCAGAAGATGAGCTTTTCGGTCTGTCTTCCCCACTGTTTTCACCGACGTCGTCGGATCCGGCCATGGTGGCTTTCTTATTTTGATTTCAGTGGATCAGAGGACCCGATTTGATAGCATAAAGAAATCGAGAATTGGTTTTCAACTCGAACAAAAATTGTGTTCGGGTTAGTTTATTCATCGTCCAACATGGAATATAACTACACTGATTATAAATTTGTCGATAATATAGGTAACTAGATAAAACCCTATCAGAAAACTAGGAACTAAATAAAGATAAGCACAAAAAATATAATATTGTTATTTTCTTCATAATGTAAATCAACTATGACGAGTCATAAGAGCGAGTGTAAAGCAACTGCATTTTCTTTATATATTTGTATTCCATTACCTGATTGAGATACATTATCTGATTGAGATACATTATGATAAAATAGTTTTAAACTTTAAATGATTTTTATTTCATTATGGGCATTTGGTTATATGGAATCCTTGGAATACGAAGGAATTGGAGTCCAACTCTAGTACTTTCCTATTTGGTTCTTCAAGTGTTGAAAAGAAATTTGATTCCTAAATGAGTCAAACCTTTCTTCTTCCTTTGAGGGAAAGTAAATTTCATCCAAATGATAGGGAATTAAAATTCTTTTTGAGTGGGAATGTTTAAGATTACGATATTACACTTTAACATTACATACCGAACCCCTCTACCACCATCCACTACCACCCACCATTACCACCTCTGCCACCACACCTACCTCCTCAACCACATCCACTTCCGCCACCACCCACCACCACCATAACTACCTTCACCACCCACCGCTTACGATAACACCACTACCAACCACTGCCTACCACCCACGACCCAACACCTTCATTATCATTACCACCTCCGTCACTACCACCACCTCTACCATCACCACCATTAACACCATCACCGCCATCGCCACCTCCACACCAATTTTTCATGTATCTTTGTAACGACCAAAATTTTTCAACCAAATTTTTCATTTTTAATTACATAAAAACATGTGTCATATCAAAATTCTCAAAAAATCATTCAACAAGTTTTCAAAACAATTATTCAAATTCAGGATCATAACTCCATCTCAATGCAGGTGTACAATCACGCCGGTGCCTTCCTGCGATCCTCAGACGTACTTGAAACATGTAACACATAAAACAGTAAGCACGAATGTTTAGTGAGTTCTCCAAAATACCACATACACATATTAGCCACTCGAGGCTATGAATCTGTAAGACCTTCCGGTCAATGTGCCTCAGTGGGACCTTCTGGTCCCACAATTTTGGTAGACCTTCCGGCCCTACCATGACTTGCCTTCCGGCTCCAACTCCGATTGCCTTCCGGCCTTAACTTTGTTGACCTTCCGATCCCAAACGTACGACATATACATAACACATAATGTCACATAACTCATATCAATACATAAGACCATCCTGTCACATATCACATAAAGTCTCATACATACACATAGTTACCATTCCATGTAAGGTATAGTGAGAAGACTCGCCTCGGGTAAACTCGAATGATCTTGAACTCGAAATATTGTTCTAGCCTTCGCCTAATCACATATAGAAATTATCTCTAATTAATAATGGCTCTCAAAGGCTAGACTAATCCCTTCCTATGCTCTCTCTCAGAAGGGTAAAAGACCATTCTACCCCTCCAATGGTCCAAAAGTCCACTTGTTTACTAAATCCTAAAAGTCAACAAAAGTCAACCCTAAGGAGTATGTGGCGCATAACAACTCTATATGTTGCGCGTACTCGGGTGCTATACAGAATCGGGGACTCTCGATCCCTACGCTGCACGTACTAGGATTACGTCCGGCGTACTCCCAGTTTTCACAATCTTTGTTGAGTCCATTTGTGTTGCGTCTTGGGCCATATATTTTGTATCCGGATTGGGCCTGTCCATCCGTGTCTATCTAGATTAGTTTCATTGTTATCTAGATTAGTTGTTAGGTTTATATTATATATATGCATGCATGTATGCGTATATTAAAAGAGTTGTTAATCACGTTGATTCTTGTAACCCTAAACACCTCTACAGATTGAAGTTCTTTATCGAGCTCTTCTGAGGTGTTACCACATTAATCATATGACATATTCAGTGCCATACTTGAGTTCTTTATTACGTTCTTATTTAATATTCTGCTTAGAATCATACGATCCTAAAAGAACTTTGTTCTAACAATTGGTATCAGAGCAGGAGATTGTGTGATCAATACACATTCCTTCTGTATTCATAATACTTTATGGTTTCCACTTTTATCGTATAAATAGAAGCCGTCGTCTTCATATCGATGACAACTCTGTTTTTGATAAAACCCTAATCTCAATTTTACAGGTTTGATTCTAGCAGCTCACCATGTCTCACGATGATTCGCATACAAACCCCATTAACATCTCAAACAGCATCGGATCAACAACCAGAGTACCCATACTCTATACTCAAGACTACGAAGTATGGGCTCATCACTTTGAAGATTACGTGGTTGGATCTGAAGACAATGGCTATCTCATCTGGGAAGCAATCACTCTTGGACCGTTTGTATATTCGGAAACAAACACGACTGTTAAGTCGCAAACGGATTACAACAAGTTGGTGACGGATGTTGAGAAGATGCCACAGGATGAGAAGGACAAGCTCTTGTGTAACGTTAAAGCCATGCGAATGATAAGATTTTGTAACGCCTGTGTTTCCGGGCTTGCCATTTTTAGCAATGTAATAGTCTAGGTTAACCTCTGTAACCCGTTTTGAAATAATAAGATTGTATTATTTAAGTATAGTGTGTTTTGTGCTTAATTGCTTAATTATATGATTTGATTAATTAAGAATAAAAATAAGCGTCAAAATTTAAGTGTAAAATAAACTTAATATCTTTGGTTGATGTGGTAGTAGTTGAAACGAGGTTTCCGAATATATATAGAACGCCCAAATCTAACTTCGTATGAGGAAGTTATGATTTTATCGAAGTTTCGGCTTAGCGGTGTGCAGCCCGAAATACTCGATTTGAGATCGAGCGGTTTTTAGCCGAAGCAATATAAACGAGGATCGAAGGTCTCGTTGTTGGTATCGAAGCGATAAAAATTTAGGCGAGAACGGACGTCAAACGAAGAAGTTATGAATTTATAACGAAGTTTTTCTGTCGCGGTCTATTAAAAATAAATAATAAAAATAAAGTCGAAATTAGCCGACGGAGTCTAAACGAAAGTAGTAGAGCGTAGTCTCACCTTCGCGTGGATATAAAGAACGTCGAAACGGAGTTTGTATGAAGAAGATATGAATTTCCGAAGTTTATTAAATAATTTGTATTTATTTTTAATCTTTAATTCGGAAGCATTATCCGAAGGAGTCACCGGCCTGATCCAAGGTACGCCCCGCGTACTCCGAAGGTGTCGACACTCGCAGCAAGTGGCTCGGATGACGCATCCAATGACAATTTCGGAGGCAGTACACGCCGCGTACTGTAGTACGCCCCGCATACTCCAAGGCTCCAGCCTCCTATAAATAGGATCCGAAGGCAGCCGAGTCTTTTGTTCATTTTCCCTCGTCTCTCTCCCGTTTTGCATCGTTTTGCGTTCCAGAAATATCCCGAAGCCCCGGTATCATACTCAAGCCCCGAGGCAAGTCCCGAGATCCCGAAGATCCCGAGAAGTGCGGTTCCCGAGTCGAAGCTCTGCCCGCGAGAAGTTCGATTTTTGTGAAGATCTTTCAGATCTGCGGAGGATTACTACTTCTGCAAGTCGTAGTGCTGTCCGATCATCTTCTGATCAAGTGAGTGTATACTACCTTTCATAAACACGATAATAATACAAGTTTGGTTCGAGTGTATTAAGTATATTGTTGTTTATAGGTGTGAGTGTGTAGTTACCTTCTTCTAACACATAAATATTAAGTATTTTCTATAAAATACGTGCTATGTGTTTGGTATATTGTTGTTTATATGTGTGAATGTGTATTCACTTTCTTCTATCTCATAGATATGATTTATTCTCTATGAGATATGTGTTATGTGTGTGTGTGCCTCATCTGTTATGTGGATTATGTGTTGATTAAAGCATGCTATACAGGTTTTCAAAACTATGTATAAAAATGTATATTTTATCTACTAATATGTTGGGTAGAACATGGGTAGATAGTTGGTGTGTAATAAACAGATGAGAGGCCTCGTTGTTGTTTGATTTAGTCATCTAGCGGAGTTTAGATGACGACCACAGGCTATTCTAGACAGTCTTGTGGAAACATTAGCAGGTTCACCACCTGTAGGTGTTAATGAACTCGGGTGTTCATTCGCTGTACTCCATCCCCCTCATGGTTGCCTTATTTGACTTATATTGCTGAGGTACCCCCGAAGCATGTGTTGTCGCCCCGATGAAATATTCTTAGACTAGGTCCCTTGTGTTAGTTGTTTTAGGGACATAAAGTGAGAATAACGGGAATGGGTAATTGGGTTATTGTTGGTTGGTGGAAATTAAATATGATTATTTATTGTGGGTTGAAAACCCTATATGCTCACCAGGCTCCGAAGCCTGACCCACTCAGTTTTAATTGTATTACAGGAAGTGGCGCGAGGGCATGAGATGGATGAACCATCAGTTGTTTTGTTTACAAGTCTGTATATGTATATATTTGTTGACTGACTTGTAATGTTATCGTTTATGCTTATTGGTCTGTATCGGAACATGACACCCCGAGTTTTGATTATATAATGAAAAATACATTTCTTTTATGAAATGCTTTGGTAAACATTGTTTTATCATGTTTTGTTTTTGGGAACAAATTCCGCAACTCTTTCAAATCAAAAGGATTTACTCTGAAATTATTTTAAAAGCATAAATGAAATCAGTCTTTTCTGGCCGAGATTTTGGGGATGTCACAGATTTGCCCTGCAATCTGACACCTTTTGGCTAGTAGGTTCATGCACAACTGCTAAAGAGATTTAGGATAGGTTGAAGGAACTTTAATCAACTGATGAAGATCTGGAACACTCCATTCAAACTCTGTGACTGTCAGAATTTGGATTTTTCAAACAGAAACCTGAAGAGAAGCTTGTACAGACCTTTGATCGGTTCAATCATCTCCTAAGTAAGATGATCAAGCATGGGATAGAGAGAAAGCTGATCGAGCAGAAAGTAACGTTCATGAACGGGCTGAGACCAGAATGGATGGCTGTGGTTTCCACTGTGAAGGCGCATGAACAGTTCAAATCGTACTCGCTGGCAAAACTAGTAGGCATACTATAGTCTCATGAAAGTATTGTAACCAAGGAAGCGAAAGTGGTCTCTGGTGTGGGATCGTTGGCTCTTGTTTCTAAAGGAAAAAGTACTGCAGAAGAAGAAGAAGAAGAGTCAGACATGTTAGAGTGCGACCTTACAAGTGAGGAGTATGCCTTGATGGTCACAAATCCAAAGAAATTTGCAAGGAGAAAATTTCCCGTCAGCAAGAAGCGAAACTGGCAGGGAAGTTATAGTTTAGAGAAGATGAAGGATGAACCGAAAGTCTCCTCTCAAAAGGATGAAGAGAAAAAGGAGAGCAAGCTTGCTGGAGACTCTGGATACGACTGCAACTATTGTCATGACAAGAACCATTTTGCCAAAGATTGCATGTTGAGAAAGATGGCTAAGAAAAGAGAGGGTGAAGATGATGAGGCGTATTATATGCGAAAATTAGAAGAAGTCAAGAAGAAAAAGGCGTCCAATAGCTCGATGAATGCCTTAATCGTACAGGAGAATTCTGGGGAAGATGAGTTCGGTGGCGTAGAAGTCTGGTCAACCAACTCTGAACACGAAGAGGTTAGAAGGCCCACTCATGGAAAGGCGTATGTGGCAAAGAATGAAGGTTCAGGTGGAAAGTGCTTTATCATCACTACTGGTCCATCAACCGAAAGTGCAGATACAGAACCGAACCTTACAGAAAACAAGTGTTTTGCGGCCAAGCCGGTGAGTGAGAAGATCAACGACTGCGATCGATTGATCAAAAAGGTACATTCTATTCTTGAGTCTCTTAAAATTTCAAAAACTAATTATCAAGAAGAATTAAATGAATTAAACTTTAAATTTTCTAACCTAAGTAGTAGCCTCATGCAAACCCGCTTAGCGAATTCTAACCTAACTGACCAACTCAGTAGGGTGTCTTCCAAAAGTGAGGAAAGGAGAATGTGGATTGAGCTAAAGGAAGCAGAGTTAGTTAGAGCTAGGGATGAAAGTATTTATTTGCAAAGAGACAATTTAAAGTTATTAAAACAAAGAAATGTTTTCTGTTTAATTGCTAAGCGTCTTTATACTAATATTGCTCAATTACATTTAAGCTGTGAAATTGGAAAGAAAATTCATAAAATGATTTTGCCCTTTCTTGAATTTAAGGAAGATGAAGTTATTGCAGAATGTGAATCAGAAGTGTCCTCTAAAGAGACATCAAGTTCGTATAGGCTAGGTTTGGATAAGATAGAAACCTTCATCGATTCTAAGGAACATAAAAGTATCTAATAAGATATCTTAGATGAAAATGATAGGCAAAAGATTAAAACTGAAACTATACAAACATTCGAACTGTCAAATGCCAAAATTGTTAAAGATAATAAAATAAACTTAGATAATTCGTCTGAATTTGATGCGGAAAGTGAGATGAGTGAAATCTCAGTAGAGGATGAAGTTGATTGCTCTAAGTTTATGAAAAATGAAACCAAGAATGAAAAACCTCTTATATCAGAAAACTCCATTGAGTTTGCTCGTCTGTCAAAAGAACAGAAACCAAAACTCAAGCAAAAGGCCTTGGTCTATCAAAAAGTCCAGATCGTGCCAAATCAGGTTTATGCTATGACTGGGGTCACTCAAAGGCAAACAACATAATTAAGAATCATAGTTGACGAAGATAACACTGAAGGATGCGAAGACTATTTCTGGTCTGCTCCTATTGACAAAGCAGATGAGACTATGGGACTATCTGAGAAAACCACATGGAGAGTCAAAGGTAGATACATACCAGAACCCATCAACAAACCCTCCAGTTTCGACATTCCAAGCACAAGTGGAACCAAAGATGTTCCTGAGGAACCAATGGTTGAACCTGATGTTCCAATCAAGAGGGAAGAACCGAAATTTCAAACTAAGAAGAGTACAGAATCTAAAATGGAAGGTAAGACAACTGTAACTCAGAAGGAGAAACCAAAGGCCAGCTTCAATGTTCACAAATCTCAGAAGGAGCTAGCTGAACAGAAACGCTTGAGAAATCAGAGATATGCCACAAATCTGAATGAAAGGAAAAGGCATTGGAATTCTCAAAATCCCAACTATGAGCCTCCCAGGAAAGGATCCATGGACAAGGGAAAGGAAAAGTTGAAGGAAAATTTCAATCAAAATTCCTGCTATTCCAAATCCCATAACCGAAAGTCATGTCTCGGTCCTGAACCCACTTTCGGTCCTCGACCCAGTTTCAGTCCTAGACCTAGTTTCGGTCCTAAACCCAGATTCGGTCCTCAGCCTAGATTCGGTCCTCGACCCAGATTCAGTCCTAAACCCAGATTCGGTCCTAATCCTAGTTATGGATCCTCCAAGTCCCAAGTTGAAAAAAATTCCTTAAAGGACATCAAAGGAAAAGGAAAGTTGGTATCAGACTCTAAGAAGGAAAATAAGAAATCCTCCACTAAACCTAGGAATCAAATGAAAAATCCTAAACCATCAAAAACAACCCCAACTGATACACCAAAATTTAAAGAAGATAAAACAAAAATCAAGGTGTATACCATTAAAAGAAAAGATCAAACCACTCTTATTAAACGAACTTATTTAGTTGATGTTTCTGTAGTTATTCCTTTCTCTGTGAAAAACTCACCAGGACCCAAGAAACTTTGGGTTCCTAAATCTGCATGAATTTGCAAGTAATCAGTGACGAGCAGTTTGACGACGAATGGTATATAGACAGTGGCTGCTCGCGTCACATGACATGGAGGAAGGAAGAGCTAAGAGAGTTTCGGTCTGTGAAAGATGGTGGGTCTGTGAAGTTTGGAAACAATTCCTATGGAACAATCAAAGAATACGACATGATATCTAATGAAGACTTCTCGATCAGAAAGGTGGCTTATGTAGAGGCATTGCAACAAAATCTCATCAGCGTGTCGAAATTAGTTGTAGGCACAGGTTTGAAGGTATCATTCGATGATGAGGGGTCTGAGATAATGGAAAAACAATCCAAGAAGGTACTGCTGAAATCTGCACGAAAGGGAGAGATGTACCCTCTGAATCTTAACCCAATTCGAGGGACACCAGCTATCTGTCTGTTGTCAAAGTCAAACACCGATGAAAGCTGGTTATGGCATCGACGTCTATCACACCTAAATTTCAAAGACATCAACAAATTAGTGATTGGTGATCACGTTCGAGGCCTTCCTCTTCTCAAGTTCGAAAAGGAGCATTTATGTGTAGCATGTGAGATGGGTAAACAGAGCAGAAGAGGCCACCCTACACGCATCAATACTAAGATAGTGGAAGCACTTGAACTGTTACACATTGATTTATGTGGACCTTCTGCTATAGAGAGTATCGGTGGAAGTAAGTACATTCTTATCATTATAGATGATTTTTCACGCTTCACTTGTGTTTTCTTTCTTAAGCAGAAATCAGATGCTACTCCCAAGCTGAAGGCATTCATCAAGCAAGTGGAAGTACAACTAAAGAAGACGGTCAGAAACATCAGAAGTGACAATGGTCTGGAATTCAAGAACAAGGATTTTGAGGACTTTCTCGCTGATAAGGGGATAACTCACAATTTTTCGGCCCCTTATACACCACAGTAGAATGGGATTGTTGAAAGACGAAACCGCTCATTATGTGAAGCAGCCAGAACCATGCTAAGTTTTGCTTCCCTACCTTTATACTTCTGGGCTGATGCAATTGCCGCTGCATGCTATACTCAGAATCGACCCTTGCTCAACAAGAGATTCTCCATAACTCCTTATGAGATCTTAAACATTAGGAAACCGAATGTCAAATTTTTCCATATCTTGTTTTCAAGGTGCTTTATTTTAATTCTAAAGAGAACCGAAATAAGTTTGATGTTAAAGCCGATGAGGGCATATTTCTGGGTTACTCTCTGTCATCAAAAGCATACAGGGTGTTGAATAAGCGTTCCAAAAAAATTGAAGAGACTTATTATGTCACCTTTGATGACAATTATATGCAGAAGGTTCAAAGGACTGAAAGTGCCTTAGGAGACATATTCCCAGAATCTGGACAGGTCTCGGTTCCAATATCCAACCTGTTTGAGGAATACATTCGGCTATTCGATGAACCAGAAAAAGCAATTCATTCAAAGGCAACGACAGCAGATAACAAACTCGATAATCTTAAGAAGGTCATAGAAGAAGCTACTAAAGAGATGGAAAGCGAACCACCAAGTACTAAGTCATCAACAGGCTCTCCAAACAAAGATTCAACGTTCCAGGGGGAGAGCTCTACAACTTCAAAGACAACCGAAGTTTCTGTTGAGGGGGAGAATCCAAGTTCATCCCCAACATCTAAAGGTTCAGATGATAGGGATAACACTGATCCAAAACAAACAAGTGATAGTCAAATCGAGGGGGAGAAACCAACTTCCACAAAAAATGCAGACTCTGATGCTGACAGAGATTTCACTTCGCCAGTCGAGGGGGAGAAGGAGAAAGAAAGTGATAGTTCTACTGACGAAGGTGAGGGTGATCTGTCAGATGTTGAAATCGAAGTAGAAGCTGAATTGAATCCAGAATATGATCCAAGATATCCTCCATTAGTGAAATGGACAAAGGACCATCCCAAAGAGCAAATTATTGGTGAATCCTCAGAAAGTGTTCTTACTCGATCTCAACTGAAGGCGAAACAAACTGCATTATTCTCTAAAGTGGAATTTTATATGTTTAATTCGTTTATTTCCAAAATTCAGCCGAAAACTGTAAATGTTGCACTTGATTATTCAGATTGGGTTCAGGCAATGCAGGATGAGCTCCATGAGTTCGAACGCAACAGAGTTTAGAGGTTGATTCCTACACCGAAAGATGCTTCTGTTGTCGGCCTGAAATGGGTGTTTAGAAATAAGCTTGACAAAGAAGGGAATGTTATTCGTAACAAGGCTCGGTTGGTGGTAAAAGGTTATTGACAAGACGAAGGGATAGATTATGAAGAAACCTTTGCTCCAGTAGCAAGGTTAGAATCTGTCAGAATCTTTCTTGCATATGCTGCTCACAAGAACTTCAAAGTTTTCCAAATGGATGTCAAATGCGCTTTCTTGAATGGAGAACTAGAAGAAACCGTTTATGTTGAGCAACCGCCTGATTTTGTGAATGAAAAATACCTTGATCATTGTTATGTGCTGGATAAAGCTTTCTATGGGCTAAAACAAGCACCGAGAGCCTGGTATGAAACGCTAACTCGCTTCTTGAAAATGTCAAAATTTAAACAAGGTTCGTTTGACCCAACCTTCTTTCGTAAGAAGGAAGGAGAACATTTGATGATTGTTCAGATTTATGTTGATGATATCATCTTCGGCTCCACGAATCCTAGCTTAACAGCTGAATTCAGGAAGTTGATGGAGACTAAATTCGAAATGAGCACAATGGGTCCAACTAACTTTTTCCTTGGTTTGAATATTAGACAGGGACCAGAAGGTATCTTTATAAACCAGGAAGCATACACCAAGAACTTACTGACAAAATTTGGAATGAAGGGTCATTCAAAAGTGAAGGTTCCTATGGCATTTGGCACTAAGCTAACCCCATCTTTGGAGAAACCTGCTGTGGATATAACACTTTATCGTCAAATAATCGGGTCCCTTATGTATCTAACAGCTAGTAGACAAGATATTATGTTTTCTGTTTGTTATTGTGCCAGGTTTCAAGCCAATCCAAGAGAACCTCACATGCTTGCTGTGATGAACATTTTTCGATATCTGAAGAAAACTTCATCTCTCGGTCTCTGGTATCCTGCAAGATCTGGATTCTTCATCCAAGCCTTCTCTAATGCTGATCTAGGAGGATGTGGACTGGACAGAAAGAGTACTACATGTGGATGCCAATTTCTTGACGGGAAACTTGTTAGTTGGTAGTCCAAGAAACAAACCTGTGTTTCGTTATCCACAACCGAAGCTGAATATATTGATGCAACATCTTGCAACTCTCAAGTGGTTTGGATTCAAAGTCAACTAAGAGATTATGGGCTAAGTATAAAGAAGATTCCTCTCTATTGCGACTCTGAAAGTGCAATTAGGATTTGTCATAATCCAGTGCAACACTCAAAAACCAAGCACATTGCACTTAGGTATCATTTCATCAAGGATCATGTAGAACATGGGAACGTGGAAGTACACTTTGTTCGATCTGCTGATCAACTGGCTGACATCTTTACTAAAACCTTACCAGAAGCAACCTTTAACAAAATCTTACAAGACTTGGGCATGATGGAAGGAGAGTCGGTACCGAATCCTCAAATCTCTCATTAAAAATTAGACAACCGAAATGGACAGACCGCTCGGTCTATTTCGGCTCTAGACTTTTAGGGAACCGAAATGGACAGACCGCTCGGTCTATCTCGGCTCCGTAATTTTTTGGAACCGAAATGAACCGAACGCTCGGTCTATTTCGCTTCACTCATTTAAAGATAAGGTTTCGGTTGTATATTCTGTGCATATCTTTCTTTTGATTTGAACTTAATTATTTTATCTTTCTGTTTTTATTCTTTTTCAGAAAATTTCAAAAATCAAAAAATATTTTATCTTTCTGTTTTTATTCTTTTTCAGAAAATTTCAAAAATCCAATATTATTTTATGTTTCTGTTTTTATTATTTTTTCAGAGAAATTCAAAACTTTCACTAAGTTTTATTTGTCTCGTATGTTTGTCTGTTTGGTTTGTTTGGTGTGTTTATTTACTTTTCATAGGTGATATGAATACCCGTATAACCGACTTTGGATCTAAGGAAGGTATGATTCAATTTCAAAATGAACTAGTTAAGGGTCCCTAGAAGCATGTTGCTGCATGTTGTCTTAAGCCTCTACGATCTTGAGCAGGCCTTAATGATTCGATCTACACCTATCGTTTTGTAACGCCCGCAAATCCGGGCTAGTCAATTTAGAGGCAATAGGGGTCGAAAACGACTTTTCGACAAAAGATTATTTAGAATAAATAATCTTAACCAAGTTGTATAGTATGTTACAAGGTTTTCGTACATATAAAGAACGCCGAAAACCGAGTTATAACAAAGAAGTTATGACCCGTTGAAGTTTCGCGACGGAACCGGCACGATACCGGGAAGCGTAAATAGTGAATTTACAATAGAGCGAGATTTAGCCTTAGCGATCTAAAAGAAAGTCGTAGAATATGTTAAACTAAGAAAATCGATAAAAAGAACGCCCAAATCTGACTTCGTATGAGGAAGTTATGATTTTTCTAAGATTTAGCATAGAAGTGCACAGCCCGAAATCTGAATTTTAGATCGGTCGATTTTTAACCGACGGGATCTAAATGAAAGTTATAGTACTCGTAAATACCAACGTGTGGATATAAAGAACGTCGATAATAGAGCTCGTATGCAAAAGTTATGGACGAAGCTTAGTCCCTACTTTTCGAGCGCGGCGAATTCGATACAGTTTTGTAAATACGAGATAGAATGAGAATTAGCCAATGAGGTCTAAATGAGAGTTGAAGATCTCATTAATAGGAACTCAACGGTAAAAAGACAGACAAAAATGGAGCTCGTATGCGAAAGTTATGGACGAAGCTTAGTCCCTACTTTTCGAGCGCGGCAAATTTGATACAGTTTTGTAAATCCGAGATAGAATGAGAATTAGCCAACGAGGTCTAAATGAAAGTTGAAGATCTCATTAATAAGAACTCAACAGTAAAAAGACAGACAAAAACGGAGCTCGTATGCAAAAGTTACGGATGAAGCTTGGAGACTACTTTACTATACACTTCCTATAAATACAAGGGTGAACTCCTCATATTTTCTTCACACCATAAGCCTTTCTTTCTCTCTCTAACTTCTCTCTAGCCTCCCTCAACCCCTCCCAAGTCTACGGAACCTCCCTAGCACGAGAAGAAAGCCCCGGAGCGCCCGACGGCTCCGAGAAGAAAAGCTTTCGGCTTGGAAACGCTGCTCCAGCAAAGCCTGGTTTTTAATAAAAATTCGCTGTAAGTGTGCTACACTTACGCAATTTTTAATATAGCTTTCAAATAATTATAGGAATGTTATTAGGTCCTTAAAATAATTATTTGGGCTATTATTATGAGTTATATCAAAGTATTATTAACGCTTAATAATACTCGGACTAATTAATTTGTCGCGGTTATCGTTAAACTAAACCCTAGTGGTATCGATACTAGGTTTTATCAAAGGAATATCGTTTTGAGAGTATCGAAGCGCTGTCCGAGTGCTGAGTCACCACCTACTCAGGTGAGTGCATAGTTACTTTCATCTTACACATAGATATGAAGTATTTTAATATAAATTACGTGCTATGTGTGCATATTGTTTGAATACTTGTTGTCTATGCTGGATGAATGATTTATACATGTTTTAAATGATTTAAACTGTATATTTATTTTATATCTACAAATATGTTGGGATAAAACATGGGTAGATGAAATAGTTGGTGAGTGATGAAATAAAATAATGAGAGATAGGTGATGATAGATAGGTGACTATGAATTGGTGATGTAGGATACTACAACCTTGTCCGACAATTTGGAGATGTAGTCATCTACCAGAGTATAGATGGCGACCACGGACTATTATAGGCAACCCCGTGGAAACACCAGCAGGCTAGCAACCTGTAGGTGATGAATTACGAGTTCAGGCGATGTTGTAACTACGTATTCATGCGATGATAGTCTAACCCTTATTATGAAGTACGAGTCCAGGCGATGTTGTGGCTACGTATTCATGCGATGATAGACTAACCCTTATCATGATTTACAAGTCCAGGCGATGTTGTGGCTGCGTAATCATGCGATGATACCCTAACTCTTGCTAGACACATATTGAGGGAGTAATCCCCGGATTAGTATTGTCTATGCAATGTAGGCGATGATCCTTAGGTAAAGTTCGTAAGAACAATCATATAAGGAAATACGATGTAAGGAGATGAAAAGTAAATATGATATAAGAGATGACCCTTGAGATAATATCTTTAGGGAAGACTAAAAGAAGATAACGGGGATGGGTAATTGGGTTGATTGTTTGATTGTTTAAACATAATAACTATATTATTGTGGGTTGAAAACCCTATGTACTCACCAGGTTTCCCAACCTGACCCACTCAGTTTATTTACATCACAGGTGACGATATGAAGTGACATGACACTGAGAGATTTAAAGAGATGTAGATCACTAGTGTAAATAATTGTAAGTTCTGTTTATGCTTATGTTTCTGTATTAACAATGACATCCCAAACGTTTTAAAATGAAATAAATACGTTTCTTCGAAAATGTTTTAATAACGTATTTATCGTGTTTTTCTGGGAACAAATTCCGCAACATTTTTATAAAATGAAGTACTCTGATTTTTATAAAGCATAAACAAAATCGGTCTTTTCTGGCCGTGATTTTGGGGATGTCACAGTTGGTATCAGAGCATTAGTTTAAGCGAACTAGGAATATGGATTTATTTCTAGACTTAAACTTAGAATGCTAAGCGATGATTGTGAGGTGTGAGCACTAGCTTATTTTAGGAATGATGCCTAAATTGCTTTTATGTGCTAAATGATTTGTTATGCTATAGTTTGATCGGATCTATGGTCTGTTGCCGACCGGATCTGGAAACCTTATGTGTTTAGGATTCTAAACGTACGACTACGATATTAGAACTAGCATGTAAACGTTTCGGAGTGATAAGGATGATTTAAACGTCAATCCTAAGTAAAGGTCTAGATTCACCTCATTAGGTGTATAGATCAAGATGGTAAGAACCCGTAGTGGAAACGTAAATGCAAATGGGAACAGAAACCAACCCCCAGTGATTGAGCAAATACCGGTGATGGAAGCCACTGCTGAGCCAGTCACAATGGTCGGAGTGCAAGCGATGATCCAAGCGATGTTGGATCGTCAAATGGAGGAAACCAGGCGTTTGCTCCAGCAAAATCGAGAGGAAGCGACCATTCAGATCGAACGGCCCGAGTTGAACGAGGGGCAGACTGAGGAGGGAAACTACAGTGGGACTGTTGGTCAAGCCAACCCACCAATGGTTAAGCAAAACCACCAGGATGGAGGAAATGATGGACGTGGATGCAAATACAAGGATTTCATGGCGTCCAAACCACCGAGTCTATCTGGAAGCCCGACGCTGGTGGAAGTCATAAACTGGATCTCCGAGATGGAGACGATGTTTGAGAGTTGTGAGTGTAGCAACAGGCAAAAGACCGCTCTCGCGGTTCCTCTGTTGAAATCTGGAGTACTAAGCTGGTGGAAGCTACTAGCTGATTCGATGCCCAAAGGAGAAGCGAACAAGATGTCATGGGAGGATTTTCTGGTGCAGCTAAAAATGCAGTACTGCTCTGAACAGGATCTTCTGGAAATCAACAACGAGTTTCAGAATCTAAAGAAGGGAAATATGAGTGTCATCGAGTATGCTGCAAGTTTTACGGAGAAAATGAAGCTTGTTCCTTATCTAGTTCCAACTGAACTCTCCAAGGTCAATAAGTTTGCCCATGGATTACCAGCAGACTTTGGTCCAATGGTCAAACAAGCAACCACTTTGAAAGCCGCCATCTGGGCAGCCAAGAATGTTGAGACCCAAATAAGGGAAAAGGGTCTGGAGAAAGTTGAAGTTGGTGAGAAGAGGAAGTCGGAAGGATCCTCAAGACCTGATAATAAGGGAAAGTTCTCGAAGTCTAACATGGACGACCGAAGGAATGAAGCCAAGTGGTGTGAGAAGTGCAAGAAGAAACACTTCGGAAGATGCGATGGTGAAGTGACGTGCTATAAGTGTGGTAGGACCGGTCACTATTCCAAAGATTGTACATTCGAAAACAAGAAGTGCTACGAATGTGGAAATGATGGGCATATTTCAAAGAACTGTCCAAAGAAAAACGAAGCTGCAAGACCAAATGCACCGCCGAAACCAAGGGCATTTCACATGATCCTCGACGAAGAAGAAAACCGTGCGAGGAATCAAGAATGAGGACTTCATATCCGAAGATCAAGTTATGCAGTAGCCATAGTATTGTATGATGTAGCCTATTAGAGGCATAGCCTAGGGTGAACTTGAACACCTATGTAATCATTTCAAGAAATAATATAAAACCTTTGTTTCGTTATCTGATGTGTTAAGTTGATTCGCTGCATGGTGACTTGGGAAACTGCGAGACAATACTTGGGACGAGTATGAGTAGGTGTGAATGGTAGTAGAGGCCTATACTACCGGAAGCACAGGACTCACACTTGGATCAGGGAAAGTCACAAGGTTACCAAGAAGCTAGTAATTGATTTCGTTTTATTCAAGTGTGTTGTTACCATCGTTTCGGTAATGACTAAGAAGATTGTTGATATTCCGACCCTAGTGGTCATATCGAATCGAGTCCGACTACGATGAGTATGTTGTGTGGTTCAGAGGACCAAGTTTGATGTAGCGTCCGACTTAAACCAAACGGTTGAAATCAAAGCGATCAATAGAAGTATCGCACTCGTTGTTAAAGAAGTTGGTGGCTAGAAATGCCTAATTTTAAAGTGTGATTATATCACATTAGAACATGAAGGAAGGCATAGTCTGTTTTAGAATTTAACTCTAAGAGACCTAAGTCTAAGTGTTGCAACATACGATGATAGGTCATTAGAATATGACACATCGATCCATAGTAGTAATAAAAGAAGTCATCTCAAATTCGTATCCAGTAAGGATCGAGATTTTGACTTGAAGATCATAATTTAGAGTCTAGCCTGAGGAAGAGAGCAGGTGCACGATCGAGTACCACATACAGTCAATAAGTCTGAGAGATAGACTTGAAGGATTGTAGAAGTTATAATTATTACCTAGGATGAAGAGACGACACATGGAGTCATTATACGACCATGTTTCGTTGATGATTCCGGGACGTAATCATCCTAAGGGGGAGATAATTGTAACGCCCGCAAATCCGGGCTAGTCAATTTAGAGGCAATAGGGGTCGAAAACGACTTTTCGACAAAAGATTATTTAGAATAAATAATCTTAACCAAGTTGTATAGTATGTTACAAGTTTTTCGTACATATAAAGAACGCCGAAAACCGAGTTATAACGAAGAAGTTATGACCCGTTGAAGTTTCGCGACGGAACCGGCACGATACCGGGAAGCGTAAATAGTGAATTTACAATAGAGCGAGATTTAGCCTTAGCGATCTAAAAGAAAGTCGTAGAATATGTTAAACTAAGAAAATCAATAAAAAGAACGCCCAAATCTGACTTCGTATGAGGAAGTTATGATTTTTCTAAGATTTAGCATAGAAGTGCACAGCCCGAAATCTGAATTTTAGATCGGTCGATTTTTAGCCGACGGGATCTAAATGAAAGTTATAGTACTCGTAAATACCAACGCGTGGATATAAAGAACGTCGATAATAGAGCTCGTATGCAAAAGTTATGGACGAAGCTTAGTCCCTACTTTTCGAGCGCGGCGAATTCGATACAGTTTTGTAAATACGAGATAGAATGAGAATTAGCCAATGAGGTCTAAATGAGAGTTGAAGATCTCATTAATAGGAACTCAACGGTAAAAAGACAGACAAAAATGGAGCTCGTATGCGAAAGTTATGGACGAAGCTTAGTCCCTACTTTTCGAGCGCGGCAAATTTGATACAGTTTTGTAAATCCGAGATAGAATGAGAATTAGCCAACGAGGTCTAAATGAAAGTTGAAGATCTCATTAATAAGAACTCAACAGTAAAAAGACAGACAAAAACGGAGCTCGTATGCAAAAGTTACGGATGAAGCTTGGAGACTACTTTACTATACACTTCCTATAAATACAAGGGTGAACTCCTCATATTTTCTTCACACCATAAGCCTTTCTTTCTCTCTCTAACTTCTCTCTAGCCTCCCTCAACCCCTCCCAAGTCTACGGAACCTCCCTAGCACGAGAAGAAAGCCCCGGAGCGCCCGACGGCTCCGAGAAGAAAAGCTTTCGGCTTGGAAACGCTGCTCCAGCAAAGCCTGGTTTTTAATAAAAATTCGCTGTAAGTGTGCTACACTTACGCAATTTTTAATATAGCTTTCAAATAATTATAGGAATGTTATTAGGTCCTTAAAATAATTATTTGGGCTATTATTATGAGTTATATCAAAGTATTATTAACGCTTAATAATACTCGGACTAATTAATTTGTCGCGGTTATCGTTAAACTAAACCCTAGTGGTATCGATACTAGGTTTTATCAAAGGAATATCGTTTTGAGAGTATCGAAGCGCTGTCCGAGTGCTGAGTCACCACCTACTCAGGTGAGTGCATAGTTACTTTCATCTTACACATAGATATGAAGTATTTTAATATAAATTACGTGCTATGTGTGCATATTGTTTGAATACTTGTTGTCTATGCTGGATGAATGATTTATACATGTTTTAAATGATTTAAACTGTATATTTATTTTATATCTACAAATATGTTGGGATAAAACATGGGTAGATGAAATAGTTGGTGAGTGATGAAATAAAATAATGAGAGATAGGTGATGATAGATAGGTGACTATGAATTGGTGATGTAGGATACTACAACCTTGTCCGACAATTTGGAGATGTAGTCATCTACCAGAGTATAGATGGCGACCACGGACTATTATAGGCAACCCCGTGGAAACACCAGCAGGCTAGCAACCTGTAGGTGATGAATTACGAGTTCAGGCGATGTTGTAACTACGTATTCATGCGATGATAGTCTAACCCTTATTATGAAGTACGAGTCCAGGCGATGTTGTGGCTACGTATTCATGCGATGATAGACTAACCCTTATCATGATTTACAAGTCCAGGCGATGTTGTGGCTGCGTAATCATGCGATGATACCCTAACTCTTGCTAGACACATATTGAGGGAGTAATCCCCGGATTAGTATTGTCTATGCAATGTAGGCGATGATCCTTAGGTAAAGTTCGTAAGAACAATCATATAAGGAAATACGATGTAAGGAGATGAAAAGTAAATATGATATAAGAGATGACCCTTGAGATAATATCTTTAGGGAAGACTAAAAGAAGATAACGGGGATGGGTAATTGGGTTGATTGTTTGATTGTTTAAACATAATAACTATATTATTGTGGGTTGAAAACCCTATGTACTCACCAGGTTTCCCAACCTGACCCACTCAGTTTATTTACATCACAGGTGACGATATGAAGTGACATGACACTGAGAGATTTAAAGAGATGTAGATCACTAGTGTAAATAATTGTAAGTTCTGTTTATGCTTATGTTTCTGTATTAACAATGACATCCCAAACGTTTTAAAATGAAATAAATACGTTTCTTCGAAAATGTTTTAATAACGTATTTATCGTGTTTTTCTGGGAACAAATTCCGCAACATTTTTATAAAATGAAGTACTCTGATTTTTATAAAGCATAAACAAAATCGGTCTTTTCTGGCCGTGATTTTGGGGATGTCACAGTTGGTATCAGAGCATTAGTTTAAGCGAACTAGGAATATGGATTTATTTCTAGACTTAAACTTAGAATGCTAAGCGATGATTGTGAGGTGTGAGCACTAGCTTATTTTAGGAATGATGCCTAAATTGCTTTTATGTGCTAAATGATTTGTTATGCTATAGTTTGATCGGATCTATGGTCTGTTGCCGACCGGATCTGGAAACCTTATGTGTTTAGGATTCTAAACGTACGACTACGATATTAGAACTAGCATGTAAACGTTTCGGAGTGATAAGGATGATTTAAACGTCAATCCTAAGTAAAGGTCTAGATTCACCTCATTAGGTGTATAGATCAAGATGGTAAGAACCCGTAGTGGAAACGTAAATGCAAATGGGAACAGAAACCAACCCCCAGTGATTGAGCAAATACCGGTGATGGAAGCCACTGCTGAGCCAGTCACAATGGTCGGAGTGCAAGCGATGATCCAAGCGATGTTGGATCGTCAAATGGAGGAAACCAGGCGTTTGCTCCAGCAAAATCGAGAGGAAGCGACCATTCAGATCGAACGGCCCGAGTTGAACGAGGGGCAGACTGAGGAGGGAAACTACAGTGGGACTGTTGGTCAAGCCAACCCACCAATGGTTAAGCAAAACCACCAGGATGGAGGAAATGATGGACGTGGATGCAAATACAAGGATTTCATGGCGTCCAAACCACCGAGTCTATCTGGAAGCCCGACGCTGGTGGAAGTCATAAACTGGATCTCCGAGATGGAGACGATGTTTGAGAGTTGTGAGTGTAGCAACAGGCAAAAGACCGCTCTCGCGGTTCCTCTGTTGAAATCTGGAGTACTAAGCTGGTGGAAGCTACTAGCTGATTCGATGCCCAAAGGAGAAGCGAACAAGATGTCATGGGAGGATTTTCTGGTGCAGCTAAAAATGCAGTACTGCTCTGAACAGGATCTTCTGGAAATCAACAACGAGTTTCAGAATCTAAAGAAGGGAAATATGAGTGTCATCGAGTATGCTGCAAGTTTTACGGAGAAAATGAAGCTTGTTCCTTATCTAGTTCCAACTGAACTCTCCAAGGTCAATAAGTTTGCCCATGGATTACCAGCAGACTTTGGTCCAATGGTCAAACAAGCAACCACTTTGAAAGCCGCCATCTGGGCAGCCAAGAATGTTGAGACCCAAATAAGGGAAAAGGGTCTGGAGAAAGTTGAAGTTGGTGAGAAGAGGAAGTCGGAAGGATCCTCAAGACCTGATAATAAGGGAAAGTTCTCGAAGTCTAACATGGACGACCGAAGGAATGAAGCCAAGTGGTGTGAGAAGTGCAAGAAGAAACACTTCGGAAGATGCGATGGTGAAGTGACGTGCTATAAGTGTGGTAGGACCGGTCACTATTCCAAAGATTGTACATTCGAAAACAAGAAGTGCTACGAATGTGGAAATGATGGGCATATTTCAAAGAACTGTCCAAAGAAAAACGAAGCTGCAAGACCAAATGCACCGCCGAAACCAAGGGCATTTCACATGATCCTCGACGAAGAAGAAAACCGTGCGAGGAATCAAGAATGAGGACTTCATATCCGAAGATCAAGTTATGCAGTAGCCATAGTATTGTATGATGTAGCCTATTAGAGGCATAGCCTAGGGTGAACTTGAACACCTATGTAATCATTTCAAGAAATAATATAAAACCTTTGTTTCGTTATCTGATGTGTTAAGTTGATTCGCTGCATGGTGACTTGGGAAACTGCGAGACAATACTTGGGACGAGTATGAGTAGGTGTGAATGGTAGTAGAGGCCTATACTACCGGAAGCACAGGACTCACACTTGGATCAGGGAAAGTCACAAGGTTACCAAGAAGCTAGTAATTGATTTCGTTTTATTCAAGTGTGTTGTTACCATCGTTTCGGTAATGACTAAGAAGATTGTTGATATTCCGACCCTAGTGGTCATATCGAATCGAGTCCGACTACGATGAGTATGTTGTGTGGTTCAGAGGACCAAGTTTGATGTAGCGTCCGACTTAAACCAAACGGTTGAAATCAAAGCGATCAATAGAAGTATCGCACTCGTTGTTAAAGAAGTTGGTGGCTAGAAATGCCTAATTTTAAAGTGTGATTATATCACATTAGAACATGAAGGAAGGCATAGTCTGTTTTAGAATTTAACTCTAAGAGACCTAAGTCTAAGTGTTGCAACATACGATGATAGGTCATTAGAATATGACACATCGATCCATAGTAGTAATAAAAGAAGTCATCTCAAATTCGTATCCAGTAAGGATCGAGATTTTGACTTGAAGATCATAATTTAGAGTCTAGCCTGAGGAAGAGAGCAGGTGCACGATCGAGTACCACATACAGTCAATAAGTCTGAGAGATAGACTTGAAGGATTGTAGAAGTTATAATTATTACCTAGGATGAAGAGACGACACATGGAGTCATTATACGACCATGTTTCGTTGATGATTCCGGGACGTAATCATCCTAAGGGGGAGATAATTGTAACGCCCGCAAATCCGGGCTAGTCAATTTAGAGGCAATAGGGGTCGAAAACGACTTTTCGACAAAAGATTATTTAGAATAAATAATCTTAACCAAGTTGTATAGTATGTTACAAGTTTTTCGTACATATAAAGAACGCCGAAAACCGAGTTATAACGAAGAAGTTATGACCCGTTGAAGTTTCGCGACGGAACCGGCACGATACCGGGAAGCGTAAATAGTGAATTTACAATAGAGCGAGATTTAGCCTTAGCGATCTAAAAGAAAGTCGTAGAATATGTTAAACTAAGAAAATCAATAAAAAGAACGCCCAAATCTGACTTCGTATGAGGAAGTTATGATTTTTCTAAGATTTAGCATAGAAGTGCACAGCCCGAAATCTGAATTTTAGATCGGTCGATTTTTAGCCGACGGGATCTAAATGAAAGTTATAGTACTCGTAAATACCAACGCGTGGATATAAAGAACGTCGATAATAGAGCTCGTATGCAAAAGTTATGGACGAAGCTTAGTCCCTACTTTTCGAGCGCGGCGAATTCGATACAGTTTTGTAAATACGAGATAGAATGAGAATTAGCCAACGAGGTCTAAATGAGAGTTGAAGATCTCATTAATAGGAACTCAACGGTAAAAAGACAGACAAAAATGGAGCTCGTATGCGAAAGTTATGGACGAAGCTTAGTCCCTACTTTTCGAGCGCGGCGAATTTGATAAAGTTTTGTAAATCCGAGATAGAATGAGAATTAGCCAACGAGGTCTAAATGAAAGTTGAAGATCTCATTAATAAGAACTCAACAGTAAAAAGACAGACAAAAACGGAGCTCGTATGCAAAAGTTACGGACGAAGCTTGGAGACTACTTTACTATACACTTCCTATAAATACAAGGGTGAACTCCTCATATTTTCTTCACACCATAAGCCTTTCTTTCTCTCTCTAACTTCTCTCTAGCCTCCCTAAACCCCTCCCAAGTCTACGGAACCTCCCTAGCACGAGAAGAAAGCCCCGGAGCGCCCGACGGCTCCGAGAAGAAAAGCTTTCGGCTTGGAAACGCTGCTCCAGCAAAGCCCGGTTTTTAATAAAAATTCGCTGTAAGTGTGCTACACTTACGCAATTTTTAATATAGCTTTCAAATAATTATAGGAATGTTATTAGGTCCTTAAAATAATTATTTGGGCTATTATTATGAGTTATATCAAAGTATTATTAACGCTTAATAATACTCGGACTAATTAATTTGTCGCGGTTATCGTTAAACTAAACCCTAGTGGTATCGATACTAGGTTTTATCAAAGGAATATCGTTTTGAGAGTATCGAAGCGCTGTCCGAGTGCTGAGTCACCACCTACTCAGGTGAGTGCATAGTTACTTTCATCTTACACATAGATATGAAGTATTTTAATATAAATTACGTGCTATGTGTGCATATTGTTTGAATACTTGTTGTCTATGCTGGATGAATGATTTATACATGTTTTAAATGATTTAAACTGTATATTTATTTTATATCTACAAATTGTTGGAATAGTGTCTAAGGCTGTAACTATATCCGGTTGTGCATGGTCCTTTTGGGTTGCCTTCACCATAGCAACTTGATAGGATGATTCATTAAGAGAGAATAAATATTATTAATATATTATGGGAATAATATAATGAATAATATATTTGTTATTTGATTAATATAAGTCATAGAATTAATTAGAATTAATTTGGTGACTTAAAGAGATTAATTAAATAAAGGGGTATAAACTGTCAATTGTTTGATAGTTAAGCTTTAAACTGCAAATCCATTTGGATATACTATGGACGAATTCTAAGAGGATTAGGATAGCTAAAATCGTCCATTAGAGTTATCTAGGAATGGATTTGGATAGGCTTAAAAGAAGATTATCTGATAGGGACTTATCTGTAATCATTAAGGAATCTACAAGTATAAATAGACCCCATGGCATAGGGAATTCGATACTTCTGAAAAAGCAAGAGAACTCTGGTCGAATTCCCTCCCTCTCCTCTCTCCTAAATCATTCTTATTGCTTTGGTGTTTGTAAGCCATTAGAGGAGTGACATTTGTGACTCTAGAAGCTCCAAGACCTCAAGATCAACAAGGAACTCAAAGGTATGATTCTAGATCTGTTTTAATGTTCTTGTTTAACCTAATTAGTAATTAGAAGTCTTGGATTCAATGCATGTTTATTAGAAAGCCTAGATCCAAGCATTAGGGTTTTGCATGCGCACATAGGAAAGTTCTTATGGCTAAAACCCATCAGTGGTATCAGAGCCTAGCTTGGTTTTCTGTAAATTGTTGCTTGATTAACTGAAACAAACCTGCAAAATTCGAATTTTTTGGTTTCTGAGTCATGGACTCGGCGAGTCTCAAAGTGGACTCGGCGAGTAGGCCTGACTCGGCGAGTCCATTTGTGCACTCGGCGAGTCCAGGCGTCAGGAATGGCCAGTTTCGGGATTTCTTTGTGTTTATCTTATCTTAACTTACCATAAACTAATTAGATCAACATTAATTCGTTTTTCTGATAAATATAACTATTATCTTGATCTAGTTAAAGGTAATTATCAACTAATTAAATATTTAATTTCCTTATATGATAATTAATTAATTGTTTTAATTATTTTGGTAATTATCTTAAAAAGAAATCTTGAATAAATCAAATATAGATAATTAGGATATTAATTGTTAATTGGAATTATTTGTTATTTGATCATCCATGTTTTAAATGTTTAAAACCTACCCTCATGTTTTGAAATTTACTTTTGTGATTAAAAGTTTTAATTTAGACAACTTAAATTTCAAACCCTAGATTTTAAAAGTTTTAAAATACAACCCTATACTAATATGATATTACTAGAATAATATATATATGTATAACTAAATGCTAGTCTTACCGTTAGTAGGCCTCATTCACGAAGCCGATCTATAAGGTGGGTATAAGGTTGCGGCCTATAAAATGGTGCTTAATGGGTGTACACTCACACCCACCGCTTGCTTGATTGGTGGAGGGTCGTTAGCCGAACGGGTAGGATAGGGCAACCTCATCCTCTCATTAAAAGTATAATAAGAAATACAAGTAACTACACATATTTCAAAATTTCCCAATCCTAGTTACTTTAGGAAAAGTGAATTGATGCAATCCCATGAAATTACACTTTGCACCTTGCTAAGATGTTAGTGGAGCGTGTGTGGTTTACCGGCACACTAATTGGTTCTAAGCGAAGGTGGCAAAGGGTGATTCGTTGTTTATCATAGTTCAATGGAGCGTGTGTGGTTTACCGGCACATTGAATAGGTGATTGTTACAATGAAGGCGCCATGTGAATTTGCATGGTAATTCACACCCGCTTTGTGATCCTCGGCATCCCAGTCACAAACAAGAGGGGCATATCGAGATTTAAACATGCCATTGAATAGTTTCAATGAATCTCATCCCACCCTAGGAATTCTGAAAAAAACACTTAGGACTAATAGTTTAAGTTTCGTGATGGAGAATTAGTGAGTCGTCATTCACTTACCTTCAATTTATTTGCATGTTAGATTACGGCATCCCTTTTCTAGTATGTAAATGTTATTGTTGGATCCTAGCCCTAATTTTCTTATTGGGTGATAATTAGGGATTCTTATTCTAATCTATCTTTGTCCTTTTCTAATTGTAGATGCCGAATGCAAACAACGCCGCTGCTAGTTCTTTCACATTGATGAGCCTTTGCCAAAAGGTCACCTTTGATGGAACAAACTTTAGCGAATGGATAAGATACATTCGCACCATTGCTCGCTATGAGGACAAAGAGTATGTCCTTGATGAGAAGCTCGAGAAAATCAACACCGAAATCGCTACTCCAGCCGAAATCACCGCCTTTGAAACTCATGAGCGAGATGCAACGAAGGTACATTGCATCATGATCGCCACCATGAACTCCGAATTCCAAAAGTCCTACGAGGACATGTACCCGTACGAAATGCACCAAGACTTACTGGAAAGGTACCACCAAAACGCGAGACAAGAGAGGTACGAGATTTTCACTAACATGATTTCCGCGAAGATGGGTCATGGAGAATCTCTTACCGTGCACTTGCAAAAGATGCAAAGATATGTCGACCGCCTTCGCAAGTTAAATGTTGACTTCGGTGAGGATTTGGCGATCGACATGGTGCTTCACTCTTTGCCTCCGATGTACAATCAATTTAGGATGACCTACCACATGAACAAAGAAGAGGTCACCCTAAGCATGCTCCAAGGTCTCTTGAGGGTTGCTGAGAGCAACTTTAAAGACAAGTCTGTTGCACCTACTCCCAATCCGCCCGTTGCTCCTGTCTTGGCTATTGGACAAGGGAAGGGAAAGAAGAGGAAAGCTTCATCGAAGAACTATCGCAAGGTGAAAGCCCGAGATGGTGCCTCTTCTAGTGGGACCAAAGTTGATCCCGCCAAGCCCTGCTCTAACCCGAAGGAGGCAGAGTGTCACCACTGCCACAAGATAGGACATTGGAAGAGAAGCTGCCCGGATTACCTGCAAGCAATCAAAGAAGGAAAGATCAAGCCATCTTTCGCAGGTATATATACAATCAAATCTAACGATTCTAATCATGCTATTTCTTGGGTTCTTGATACCGGTTGTGGTTATCACATTTGTTCTAATGTGCAGGGACTAAGAAGAAGTAGGGATGTGGAGCAAGGAAGGATAAATCTAATCATGGGGAACAGAAGATCGTCGCCTGTAACCAAGATTGGAGTGTATTCCTTAGTGCTTAGGAATAGTTTAGTTTTAGATTTGAACAATTGTTGCTATTCGCCAGAAATGGCAAGAAACATCATTTCATTTCATGGTTTATTTAGACAAGGATTTAGATTTTCTTTTAATAATGAGAATGGTTCTATTTTGGCCTATCTAAATGGTGTCTTTTACTTTGAAGCTATACCATGTAATGGAATATATGAAACTGTTATGATTGTTGATGACTTTGGAAATGATGTTTTGAATATTGATTCTTCCACTAGTATGGATAAAGCTTCCTTGTGGCATTGTCGTCTTGGACATGTCAACAAGAAACGCATAGCCCAACTCCAAAAGGATGGAGTGTTGGACTCATTCGACCTTAGGGAAGATGACACATGCGAGTCTTGTTTGCTTGGAAAGATGACTAAGTCGCCCTTCACAAGTACTTGTGAAAGGGGCGAGGGTCTATTGGACCTAATACATACCGATGTATGTGGACCGTTTAGATCAACCACGAAGGATGGGAACCGCTTCTATGTGACTTTTACCGATGACTATAGTAGATATGGGTATATCTACTTAATAAAGCAAAAGTCAGACACCTTTGAAAAGTTCAAAGAGTTCAAGAATGAAGTGGAGAATCAATTGGGCAGGAAAATCAAGATGCTTCGATCCGATCGAGGAGGAGAGTACCTAAGTCTTGAATTCCACGATTATCTCAAGGAGTGTGGAATAGTTTCGCAATTGACGCCTCCTAGGACACCGCAGTTAAATGGTGTGGCAGAAAGGCGTAATCGAACCTTATTGGATATGGTTCGCTCTATGATGAGTCGTGCTTCACTACCAATCTCTTTTTGGGGGTATGCCTTAGAGACTGCCGCCCATATCCTTAACCGAGTCCCTACTAAGAAGGTTGCCAAAACACCTCACGAGATGTGGACAGGGAAAGCTCCCTCGTTGGCACATATCAAGGTTTGGGGTTGCGAGGCTTTCGTAAGACGAGATACTCACGACAAGCTTGAACCTCGAAGTGAGCGATGTATTTTCATCGGCTACCCGCAGACATCCTTTGGATATCTCTTCTATAGACCGAAGGACAATGTTGTCTTCGTTGCGAGGAGAGGAGTTTTCCGAGAGCGAGAACTCATAAGCCAAGGAGACAGTGGGAGGCAAATCGAACTTGAAGAGATTCAAGAGTCGATGGATGAAGGAACCTCTACCGCTGGCACTCAACCCGAGGAGGAAACTCCGGTTGAAATGACGAATCCTTACCTCTTAGACGTTCCGATAGAGTTAGAGTTCATCCCCAGTTCTATGGCTTTCATATTACTACCGAAGGGGACACGTATATTAGTGATGGTACACTAGTAAATCTTGATGAACCTAATAGCTACAAGGAAGCCATGGCAGGCCCGGAGTCTGTAAAGTGGAAAGAGGCAATGGATAGCGAGATCCAATCCATGTATGATAACCAAGTTTGGAATTTGGTTGATTACGTGCCCGGACGTAAGACCGTTGGGTGCAAATGGATCTTCAAGAAGAAGACCGACGTGGATGGGAACGTACACACATATAAAGCGCGATTGGTCGCGAAGGGCTTTACTCAAACTCCCGGAGTTGACTATGATGAGACCTTCTCACCAGTTGCGAAGATTAAATCTATTAGAGTGATGTTAGCAATTGCCGCATTTCATGATTATGAGATTTGGCAAATGGATGTCAAGACCGCTTTCCTTAACGGAAAGTTGGCTGAGGATGTTTACATGGCTCAGCCAGAGGGGTTTGTGGATCCGAAGCATCCGGATAGAGTGTGTAAGCTTGAGAAGTCCATTTATGGACTTAAGCAAGCATCTCGCAGATGGAATCTTTGTTTCGATGAGAAAGTCAAAGAGTTTGGATTTGTACGAAGCGAAGACGAATCTTGTGTGTATGTCAAAGCCAGTGGGAGTATAGTAAGCTTCCTCGTTCTATATGTCGATGACATATTACTCATAGGAAACGACATCCCGACTCTGCAGGAGGTAAAGTCCTGGCTCGGGAAGTGTTTCGCTATGAAGGACCTCGGAGAGGCCTTTTACATTTTGGGAATAAGGATAATAAGAGAAAGAAGTAAGAGACTAATTGGACTTAGTCAGAATACTTACTTAGAAAAGGTACTAAAACGTTTTAGTATGGAAAACTCAAAGAAGGGAGAACTACCGATACAAAGTAATGCCAAATTGAGTAAGACTCAAAGTCCGAGTACCGAAGCTGAGATAGCAGAAATGAGCCGAGTACCATACGCTTCCGCAGTTGGCTCAATCATGTACGCTATGACTTGTACTCGCCCTGATGTAGCCTTCGCTTTGAGCATGGTTAGCAGATATCAAGGGAATCCTGGCAAAGCCCATTGGATAGCGGTGAAGAATATCCTTAAGTACCTTCGGAGGACGAAGGAATGGTTCTTAGTCCTCGGAGGAAGTGATGACTTGAAGGTGCGAGGGTATAGTGACGCCAGTTTTCAAACCGACAGGGACAACTGCCGTTCGCAGTCAGGCTGGGTCTTTACCCTAAATGGAGGAGCAGTGACATGGAAAAGTTCCAAGCAGGAAACCGTAGCTGATTCAACGTGCGAATCAGAGTACATTGCAGCGAGCGAAGCGTCGAAGGAGGCAATATGGCTAAAGAACTTCATCGGTGATCTTGGAGTCGTACCTGCCATAAAAGAGCCAATGGAGATTTTCTGTGATAACGAAGGTGCGGTTGCCTTAACCAAGGAACCGAGGGATCATGGTAGATCAAGACATATCGACAGAAAGTATCACTTCATTAGACATCGTGTAGAAGAAGGACAACTCGTAGTTAAGAGGATATCATCAGAAGATAACCCAGCAGATCCGCTTACGAAGGGACTGAGTAGGGTTAAGCACTTGCAACATGCTAGGAGTATTGGGCTGAAGGATGATATTAGCATAGATTAGATAGTATTAGAAACGTGTAATAGATAAATGTAATTGACATTTGATGATTAAATAAAGGAGTTTTATTTATGAGTAATGTTACTATCTTATGTTAATTGTTTAAGCTATTGTTTCACTTTGCATGTTTTGACTTCCAGAATAATTGAGGTTATTAGGAATAATCGAATTATTCAAATGGTCCACAATCGTTCATGTGTTGGGAGTAGATATGAAAGAAGATTGTCATGAATTGGTGTGTAGAGTGTCTAAATGGTGTTAGACATAGCAAAGGGTTGCTGCAACGTTCATGAGTGCTTATGAAATAGTTTTGAGCATTGGAATAAACCCGCGCTTGCTGGAATCACCTTATGGAATAAGATATAAAAGGTGATCGCAAGACGATAATATCATATAGTCTTAAAACCTAGATATATGGTTTATTATTTGTTAATTGATTGTACATTGATAATACGAAAACGCATCAGTAACTTGATGTTATAAAACGTATTGTTGTGTATAGTTGGTAAATGAATAAGTAAATGCATATAAGTCGAAGTTTATCTGTAACTTTTATCTAATAAGGTAAAAGCGATATCTCGGCCGCTCGATGATTTGATTTGACTTATGTGCCGGGCCCGGTCAGAACTGAATTGATGTGTTCGATTAAGTTCTATGTCAAATAAATCAGAGATCGAGAAACCTAAATGCTTGACTAACCATTCCATAGGATTGTCAGCATGATATCTAACAGAGGACTGTACGTTCCCTTATCTAAAGGACAAGATTGATTAGATCAGAGTTGACAGCGTCTTTGAGAGCTACGATTGCAAACCGAATTGTACTTGTATAGTTACTAGACTTATCCAAGTGGGAGACTGTTGGAATAGTGTCTAAGGCTGTAACTATATCCGGTTGTGCATGGTCCTTTTGGGTTGCCTTCACCATAGCAACTTGATAGGATGATTCATTAAGAGAGAATAAATATTATTAATATATTATGGGAATAATATAATGAATAATATATTTGTTATTTGATTAATATAAGTCATAGAATTAATTAGAATTAATTTGGTGACTTAAAGAGATTAATTAAATAAAGGGGTATAAACTGTCAATTGTTTGATAGTTAAGCTTTAAACTGCAAATCCATTTGGATATACTATGGACGAATTCTAAGAGGATTAGGATAGCTAAAATCGTCCATTAGAGTTATCTAGCAATGGATTTGGATAGGCTTAAGAGAAGATTATCTGATAGGGACTTATCTGTAATCATTAAGGAATCTACAAGTATAAATAGACCCCATGGCATAGGGAATTCGATACTTCTGAAAAAGCAAGAGAACTCTGGTCGAATTCCCTCCCTCTCCTCTCTCCTAAATCATTCTTATTGCTTTGGTGTTTGTAAGCCATTAGAGGAGTGACATTTGTGACTCTAGAAGCTCCAAGACCTCAAGATCAACAAGGAACTCAAAGGTATGATTCTAGATCTGTTTTAATGTTCTTGTTTAACCTAATTAGTAATTAGAAGTCTTGGATTCAATGCATGTTTATTAGAAAGCCTAGATCCAAGCATTAGGGTTTTGCATGCGCACATAGGAAAGTTCTTATGGCTAAAACCCATCACAAATATGTTGGGATAAAACATGGGTAGATGAAATAGTTGGTGAGTGATGAAATAAAATAATGAGAGATAGGTGATGATAGATAGGTGACTATGAATTGGTGATGTAGGATACTACAACCTTGTCCGACAATTTGGAGATGTAGTCATCTACCAGAGTATAGATGGCGACCACGAACTATTATAGGCAACCCCGTGGAAACACCAGCAGGCTAGCAACCTGTAGGTGATGAATTACGAGTTCAGGCGATGTTGTAACTACGTATTCATGCGATGATAGTCTAACCCTTATTATGAAGTACGAGTCCAGGCGATGTTGTGGCTACGTATTCATGCGATGATAGACTAACCCTTATCATGATTTACAAGTCCAGGCGATGTTGTGGCTGCGTAATCATGCGATGATACCCTAATTCTTGCTAGACACATATTGAGGGAGTAATCCCCGGATTAGTATTGTCTATGCAATGTAGGCGATGATCCTTAGGTAAAGTTCGTAAGAACAATCATATAAGGAAATACGATGTAAGGAGATGAAAAGTAAATATGATATAAGAGATGACCCTTGAGATAATATCTTTAGGGAAGACTAAAAGAAGATAACGGGGATGGGTAATTGGGTTGATTGTTTGATTGTTTAAACATAATAACTATATTATTGTGGGTTGAAAACCCTATGTACTCACCAGGTTTCCCAACCTGACCCACTCAGTTTATTTACATCACAGGTGACGATATGAAGTGACATTACACTGAGAGATTTAAAGAGATGTAGATCACTAGTGTAAATAATTGTAAGTTCTGTTTATGCTTATGTTTCTGTATTAACAATGACATCCCAAACGTTTTAAAATGAAATAAATACGTTTCTTCGAAAATGTTTTAATAACGTATTTATCGTGTTTTTCTGGGAACAAATTCCGCAACATTTTTATAAAATGAAGTACTCTGATTTTTATAAAGCATAAACAAAATCGGTCTTTTCTGGCCGTGATTTTGGGGATGTCACACGTTTCTTCCAAATCAGGCTAATTTATACTACTCGGTCTAGAGCTAGCTTACTCTTCTCATATGAGTTAAGAGTTTCTCTGCTCTGTCAGGATTATCTACCAGAAGGTACATTTGGTTCTTTAGCCACCTCCTTATATTCTCCATCTACTTTCGGTTCACCAAAGTAACCCTTGAGACTCTCGGTCTTTACCACTGAGGTTTATGGTTACACAACATCTGTGTTTGTGATCTTAGATACGTTTACCACGTGCTGAGTGAAACCCAATATCCAACACCAAAAATGAATTGACGGTGAATTATATATTCAAGAACTTACTGGTTTCCTAAGGAAATCTCTCATTTTATTTTTGTATGATCTTTTATGAAATTGTCTACTACCAAGGCATTTCTTCCCAAAGAGATCCAGTTTATTTTATTTTTGAGATTTTTGATTTCTCTATAGTCACAATAAATAATATATCCCACCTACCTGTTCTACAGACCACATCGGTCTCACAGGTACTTCTTCCAACGTTTGGTTTTATGTTAAAACTCGAAGTACGGTTGAAGATAAGCTACCCTAAGCCTATGATTACAAGAAGCCTTTCAATGTTTGTTAACAAACAGTTGATCGTATTTCTCGGGAAACCATACAAGCACTTCAAGTCTCTCTTGACTTTGAAGGAAGTGATTCTTGCCCGGAATCCTCTGCTTTCTGTCTAACAATAAGACATCACTCACATCCCATACACATTTGATTTGTTTCTTTATTTTTGTCACACTTATGCACGAAAATTTTTATTTTCCAACATTCTAGTTACTGTTTGGTTTGAGTTTTGGGTTATCTATTGCAACCAAACAAGGGGCTATTGTGGAATTTCAAACGCCGATTGAAGATAAGATTTAGGCGCGTGAATTTCAATGGTTTCTAAAGCCATGCGTGCTGACGTATACCTAGGAGTAACCACACTGTCACATCGCGCTTTTTCAGGCGACGTTTTAGTGATCTGATCATTATCATCACGATTTTCTCTCTCCAGGCAATGGTATATAAAGGGTTGAACGTTTTATTTGTCTTTTACCAGCACTCAATTCTCTCAAACTTAAACGACAAGTAAACACTATTCATCCTCTTCTTCATTCATCAATGGCGACTTCCTCTTCAGTACATGAACACACGGCATCATCATCCTTGCTCACCATTAAACCTAACCAATATATGATCATCGAACTTAATCCGTTCTTGTATGACTCATATATGCTGCAGGTTGTGGAATGTTTAAAATATTCCCCCTGGTTTTAGCCCTAACCCAGGTTGAAGCAGTCCCAATGTCGCTGTTATCACAGGTTTATTCCACAGAACTTATGACAAAAACAAAGATCGTATCTATTTTACCATCCACGACAAGAAGCCTTAGGTTTCAAAGGTGAAGTTTTGTTCGATTTTGAATCTTGTAGTAGATTCTTCTATCATCTCGCCAGACTTTATCACCACATCTCCGCTATTTTCAATGATGTACGAGATGGGTATACCGATGTGCTAACAACTATTACCAAAGTGAAGAAATCTTGTTTACCCTCTCAGTGGAATGGCTTGCTCACTCTACTGATTAAGGGTTTAGCAGAACGAAGTGGTGGTTCCGATACTACTAGCAAGGGTTTTCTTGCTATTCTTTACGGCCTCTACAACGGGATCAATCTTGATTATGGCTCTATAATCTGGTCTCAAGTGGTGCAGAGTCTCAATACATCGACACGACATTCTGAAGTTTCATGTGGGCGTTTTTGGACCCTGATTACAAGGAAGGCAATTAATTCTTTAGCGATTCCGATCATGCAGGATGCTTTACTTGCTTCTATTGCCACATTCCATACAAAGAAGATAATTCTCTCTGATCCGCTCAAGTTTCCTCATTATGGAACGATTCCTGAAACCATGTATCGTGGTGTTACGGAAAAGAGCAATGTCTTGGCTGACTATAGGAAACTTCTTCCTATCGGACCGAGAGTTCTGTCTCCTGAGCAACAAGCAGCTTTGGATGCACTGGAGAAGCCTACCAACAGAGGAAAGAGGGTTTCAAAGAAAGAGGATCCTGAAGAACGTAAGTCCAAGTCCTTTAAACGCAAGTCTGGTGAAGGAGATACTTCTCAACCGAAACAGAAGAAAATAAAGAAGATGGCTCGCAGACCTAGAGACAACACTCCTCCAAGCACAGATCATGCAGATGAGCAAAGTGAGGAAGAAGAGGTTCGTCATGTCTCATCCCGAGAGCCCACTCCTCTACAATCTCCTACTCCACTAGAATCTTCAAATCACAACAGAGTTCCAACTCCAACCCAAGCGCCGAAATAGACTGTTCCACTTTCTATTCCCATTGTTACTACACCCCTTAACACTCAAGCAACAACTTTGCTAGTCCCACCACCAATTACTTCCGTTCTTATTTCTATTGTACCCTTATCTTCTCCACTTATAACCGAATCAACAACCACTACCATTCCCAAATCCATAGTGGAAGTCAATGTATCTGATACAGGGGCTACTACTGTGACTGAAACTCCAGTCATTACCAAACCACCTTCACCAACCCCATCATCTGATTCCGGTGCTACTCTTGCGGGAGACGATGAGGAATTTGACTCGATCTACTACAGTCCTTACCGACTTCCAACCGATGATGAGACTAATGCTCCTGTCACAGGTCAACAAATACAGGACATTCATGAGAAGTTGGATCGATTGCTTGACGACAGCAAAGCCTATGGTGGTGTTGTTCTTAAAGCATTTCTAGAGACAGCCATTGAGCAGTATACTCTGGCAATTGACAAATCTACGAAGGCAGTTAATGAGTCTACCTCCACCTGTAAGCAGGCTACCAAAGAAGTTTCTGAGGGTGTTCATACAACTCAAATTTTTCCAAAGTCGTTGAGGTCTCATGCTGACACCCATGCAGCAAACTATCAATCCTCTGTGGACTCCTATTCTAAGTCCTTTCACGATGAAACCACTAAGTTTGAGGTTGTACGCTCTGAGCTCAAAACAGAAACTACTTCTTTCTTAAAATCAGTGGATTCTCGTTTTGATGCTCTTGCTGCTAATCTTGCAACAGAGAGTGTCTTAAAGGAGGATTTGGCTAAACAGCAAGCAACAATTGATGTTCTGATAGTGCAGCTGGCCCAAGCGGAGAAAGAAATTTCCTTGTTGAAAACTCAGAGGGCTGTTTATAAAAGTTGTGCAGGAGATGTGAAAGATTTGCTGACAAATTTGCTTGAAGCGCATGATCCGATCTTAACTCTGACTATTCGGAATCATCTTCAATCCAAACTACTTCCTGCTATTGCCATTTTAAGTGAAATGAAAGGTGTTTTGAAGGGAGTTGTACCTCCAAAACAAGGCGGAGAGAGTAGTGCTCGTCATTTTGTTCAACCGAGACCGATTGTGAAGACAGAAGATGAACAGCCGAAAGTCACAATAGAACCGAAGGTTAATTTGGCTTCGGGTTCTGGTTCTCAATCAAAGCAAAACGAGATTAATGATGACAGTGAGAGTGATGTTGAAGAAACTATAGTCGATGCTCTAAACCGAAAGAAAAAAGACAGAGAGCTTGATGAAACGATGAAAGTGACTAGTGAAACAGAGGATTAGGAAGAGAAAAATAAGGAAGAAGAGGATGCCTTGCAATGCAAGAAGGCTTTGTTTCCTGAGTGGAACAGGGACACACTTATCAATCAAGTGATTGAG
Organism: Lactuca sativa; assembly: GCF_002870075.4. Lineage (NCBI taxonomy): Eukaryota > Viridiplantae > Streptophyta > Magnoliopsida > Asterales > Asteraceae > Lactuca > Lactuca sativa. Next base: position 265,426,777 of record NC_056625.2, read on the forward strand.
TTTCCTTCTGTTTATTGGTTGGAACCAGTTGCTTCGTTTGATTGTGATAACTCTAAAGACTCGCAATTTGATATGCCTATTACCAGAAAAGCTTTTACATTTCACTGCTTTGAGGCGACTGTTGAGTTTCCGCATCCACACCCGAAGGTTGACAGGGAATTGATCGATTTTACTTGAAGTATGGTCAACCACAGTACTTGACTTGGAGTGCACAGAAGATTATGAAAGTCAAGGTACTGAAACCTTCACCTGCTAGGAGATTCGTAAATGTCAATTTCAAAATCACCCATGGTTCAGCAAACACGGTGTCTATAATCTCTCTAGCAGATCTTCCTAACCTCAATCCTCATGACTGGATTCTGCTATACAACATTCTGCTCTCTGATCCTAAGGAGTATGAGCCGATTTTAGATCATCTTAAGAGAATGTTGGCCTCCTATATCCATGAGCTTGCAACTATGGATTAGGAAATAGCAAAGGTAATGAATAGAAAGCCAACTGTGAAGACAACACCTAAACCTGGTGATGTAAACATGATGAAATTGGGACATATAGATTAAGCAAATCTAACTGTCATGTTCACGAAAGGAGGAGGACTCAAGTTTCTGTTTGCTCTGGCTAATAAGCATATGTTTTCAACAGACTGTTTGGAGCATATCATCAATATCATACACCGATGCAAGTAGAACTCAGCGGCTGATAAGAAGAACTTTACTGACATGCTTCGTTGGTATATTACTTTTCGCCATCATATGATAGCCATTATACCGAAGGTGTTCAAAACTGTGAAGAAGCCTCCAGCTGTTAAAAAGGAATGAGGTTTCGGCTCCAAAGACGCAAAGGGGGAGATTATTGAGTCCATTTATGTTGCGTCTTGGGCCATATATTTTGTATCCGGATTGGGCCTGTCCATCCGTTTCTATCTAGATTAGTTTCATTGTTATCTAGATTAGCTGTTAGGGTTATAGTATATATATGCATACATGTATGCGTATATTAAAAGAGATGTTAATCACGTTGATTCTTGTAACCCTAAACACCTCTACAGATTGAAGTTCTTTATCGAGCTCTTCTGAGGTGTTACCACATTAATCATACGACATATTCAGTGCCATACTTGAGTTCTTTATTACGTTCTTATTTAATATCCTGCTTAGAATCACACAATCCTAAAAGAACTTTGTTCTAACAATCTTCATGATTTTGTTCTTAATCAATTAAGACACAAGCTCATATCCCAAATCTAGTCACTCTAATGCCTCTTAATCCATAAAGTCAATGAGTTTACGCCTTTGCATGGTTGTAAAGGTCATCATCATCCAAATCACACCACTTCCTTCACTAAGGAGCTCATATCTCATGTATGGCTCACTCTTAGTGTCCAAGATTGGATTTTTATGGGTATATATCACATTATACACTGAATATGAGCAGATCAAGGTCTATGGAGCTCCTTTACTCATAAAGTCTCCACCCTTGGGACAAAAACCCTAGATATGGTCCATAAAGCACAAATAAAAAAGGTTGAGAAAGCTCTGAGATTTTTACCTCCAACTGATGCTCCAACCTCAGAAAGCTCAGATCTAAAGCTTGCCCTCCAACTCTAGCTCCTTCAATAGCACCTCCTCTTCAAAAGCACAAAAGAACACTTTAGGCTCAACTACACTCACACAAGCTCTAGAACGAGGGTTAGGGCACACTTAGGGTTTTGCTCTCTGGAAATGATGGCTAAAAGTGAGGCCATAACGTTCCTTGTATAGGGCTCACCCCCATAATTAGGGTTTCAATCTGAACCTAGTACACCTGGCGTACACTATGGTACGCCCAGTGCACTGGGTAGCCTTCGCGTCTAGAACACGCTCATGAGTACGCGCAACGTACTCTCCATTACGCCCAGCGTACTCAAAAGCCATACATTATTTTCAAGGCAAATTAAGGAAAGAAAAGGATCAAAGAGATATACCTGAATTCCGGGATGTTACAATCTTAGTTAACATAATCGTTTTTTCTTTTTGTAGTTTTGTTCTAATAGTTTTGTATAGATAATAAAACAACATGTTGTACAGGTGATTTGTTTTATTAATGTTACAATTCTCCCCCACTAGAACTAGACTTCGCCCCCGAAGTCATGCTCCGCAAACAACTCTGGATACTGCTCCTGCATCTCTGACTCTGATACCCAAGTCATCTCGGACCCTTTCCGATATTGCCACTGGACCTGAACCAAGGGTATTTCTTTGTTCCTCAAAGTCTTCACCTTGAGATCCACAATCACAATCGGTCTCTCAATATAATTCAGGCCCGCATCCACCTGAATGTCCTCTAGTGGAACCACAGCCGTCTCATCAGCCACACACTTCCTCAATTGTGACACATGAATGGTGTCATTGATCTGACTCAACTCTTCAGGTAGGTCTAAACGATAAGCTACCTTAGCTACTCTAGCGGTCACTCTGAAAGGACCAATGTATCGACGCCCCAACTTGCCCCACTTCCTAAATCGGATCACCCTTTTCCATGGGGAAACCTTCAGGAGCACAAAATCTCCGACCTGGAACTCAAGCTCGGATCGTCGTCTGTCTGCATAATCGATGCACATACGGAACGATCCGTCTTTCTTCTTTACGAACAAGACCAGTGCTCCCCAGGGTGAGAAGCTTGGTCTTATAAAGCCCTTGCTGAGTAGCTCGTTAAGTTGACCGGACAGTTCTTGCATCTCAGCAGGCGCTAGACGATAGGGCAATTTGGCAACGGGGGTAGCTCCTGGAATTAAGTCGATCCTAAACTCAACCTGACGTTGGGGAGGTAAACATGGTAGCTCTTCTGGAAAAACGTCGGGGAAGTCGCATACTATGGGGAAGTCTTTTAGATCTTTCGTTTTCTGGCTCATATCGACGACGTGTGCAAGGAATGCATGATATTCCTTACGCAAGTACTTCTGGGCTTGAATACTTGAGATGACATGAAAGCTCGTACTAGGCTTGTCTCCGTAGATCATCAAGGTTTCGTTATTCGGTAGATTTTGATGGATGGCTTTGTCGAAGCACAGGATATCGGCATAATGGAGACTCAACCAGTCCATGCCCACAATGACATCGAAACGCTTGATCGATACTGGTATGAGGTCGATTGGGAATGAGTGATTATCTAGCGTCAGGGTACAACTCATGTAGATCTCGTTAGAACTCTCTGTCTTTCCGTTAGCCATTTCTACGACGAAGGTTTCCTTTAATGGTTGCGAGGATTGTTTAAGTGTTTAAATTTTTGGTTTACGAAGCTTCTTTCTGCCCCACTATCGAATAGGATACAAGCATAAGAGTTATCAAGAAGGAACGTACCCGTGACTACTGTGGCGTTTTCCACGGCTTCAGTGTGGCCAATAGAAAGTGGTCTCCTTGTTCCTCCCGTATTTCCAGCTTTCGGCCAGTTTCTTTTGAAGTACCTACTTCACCGCAGCAATAGCAAGCATGGCTTACTCCAGCACTGGGAACCAGAGAAATGGGTTTGGGCGGTGTCTGGCAAAACCGAGCGGTATGGCCCTTCCGATCGCAGTTAGTGCAGTGCATTTCACAGCACCGACCGTGATGATGAAATGAGCACTTGGTGCACTTGGGTAGGTTCCCTGCATATGTTTTGGCTGGTACAGGGGCAGCAGGAGTAGTGGCAGCATGGACAGCCACAATCTATTGGTTCTTGGAAGAGGATTGAGTTGACTTGCCCTTCTTTCGGTCCCACCACTTCCTCTTGTTGTTGGATCTCTTGGTTGGTGCAGTGGCAGCCGTTGTGGTTGTTGATGGATTGTAAGGAGCTTCATGATCATTCAACCTTTGGGCCAATTCCTTGGCACTATCAAAGTTCGTAGGGCGTGATGCTAAAACGTGCCCTCGATACGGGGGTACTAAACCCCAGATGTATCCTTCAATTTTCATGCCCTCAATAGGGATCATGTTAGGACACAGATTTACCAGGTCGCAGAACCCGGCCGTATAAGCCGCTATGTCCATCCCCTTCATTTTCAGGTTCCAGAGTTCTTCCTCTAGTTTCTAAACTTCTCCCCTAGGGCAGTACTCTCTCATCAATAGGTGTTTTAGTGTGTCCCAGCCCATGGCGTTGGCCGTTACCAAGGAGAGGGATTTGACATGGCCATTCCACCATGTCAGGGCCCTTTCAGTGAAGGTGCAAGCAGTGAACTTAATCTTGCTTTCCTCAGGGCACGAGCACATCTCGAAGACGGCTTCAGTTCTTTCGATCCATTGGGACAGTGTAATGATCCCTCCGGTTCCATTGAAGAATGTGGGTTTGCAGCTCATGAAATCCTTATAGGTATAGCCCTATGCACGAGATTGAATATCACCATGTCTAGAGTTGGTGCCCATTTCGTCTCCACTTGCATCGCCTGAATTTATTTGGGTCATAGATGCGGTTAAAGCTGCGGTCACAGCTGTCTGAAACATCACCGCATCGAACTGCGGAGGAGGAGGTGGTGGAGGCGGAGTTTGATTCGCAGGCGGGTTTCTGGTTAGACGCTTGCGAGGAGGCATCTTCTACTAAAAATTCATAAGGATGATGTCAATAGTGAGAAACAATTGTAAACATGATGGGGTGTTTCATGGACTAAATTGCTATGGTCTAACTGTCAGATAAAGTCAAAACACAGAGAAGGGAAACATAAGAGTATAGACTTTTCCAACAGATTAGATAACTATTAATATTACTGGTACTGATGTAAATAAGTTCAGGAAAAGCGACCTAACAGCAGGTCTTACATCAAACCATAAGGAAAATGTTGGAAGCTTAAAAGACTAGTTAGAGTGCTTTCAAGTTTAGGAAATGTGTACAGACAAGTGCTCTACCGAGCATAGAAAGAAAAGGCTATTCCTTAACAAAAGAGAAAGATGTGTTGACATCTTCAACTGGTGATAGGTATCCCTTGGGCAAACCCTAAGATCAACCAGTTGGCGTACAGCTTCCTGAAGATGTCGTTCCTGAGCCCTCTGACGCACTCGGAGTTCCCTGACTTCGGCTCGGGATGCAGCCAGTTGTTATTGCAGAGCCTTATTGGTCCTTCTAGTCCTCTCCATGGCTTCTTCGAGTTGGTGGATACAGACAGTGTTAAGGTTAGAGTTGGCGTCAATTTCCACAACTCTGCCAATGGCTACATGACCTTGCTCGACGTTCCTAGCAATCCTACGGACCATGATGGGCAAAACTCGACCAGCTGAACCTCCCTCGCTTATGTCGTAGAAGCTTCGGTTTTCGTTGAAAGGTAAAGGCTGACCCTATTCATTGCTCCATCGATTCAAGGTTATTGCCCACCTGGGAGTGTGACCTTGAAATGCTGGATGGGGATTGGGGTTTGGAGCTACTGTGGGTAGGTTGTTGACTTCTGGTTCGGAGTCGGAGCTATCCGATAAGCCTTCTACACGGTAATCAACCAAAGGGATCGGGTGATCATCTTCTGGCCCTTCATCGAGCCATCCTCCAATGCCTTGGTTCGGATAGTACGGATCGCCGGGAAGGTGGAAACCAGCCATGCTATCTACGCGAGGATGGGGAAAGAATAGTTAATAGACGTTCCAAACTAAGATACTTATAAGATCATCGTTATGAGTTAGACCAATACTTGCATAGTGCATACTAATTACATGCGACCGAAATAGAATAAACCTTCGAATAAGTGACCCTAACTCTAAATCCACAACCAAACAAGGAACCGGAAGTAAAGCAAAGATCACAAATTCTAAGTCTATAGCGCCTTAGTCACATGTAATCGTAGAGTATCCACTTAGCAACTATTGCTCTACTAGTAACGACCTATTTAGTTCTCACATATGTAACTTATAGTAATACAGAATACTCCTATAGTATTCTTGTTCTAATGTTCTTGTAGTAGTGTTGGTAAGTTTTTAGACTTCTTGAAACACCACAACCACTTTTGGGCACATGCTTGTCACTCCTAGGAAAATGTAGTTGATCAGGATACATCCACCCAGATTTGACTATATGTCTCTAAGCCTAATTGTGTTGTTCAACAATCTTAATACTTTTGTTCTGTTCTAGTATGATACTCACCCTTTGTATTAATGGATGTATGTATATATATATATATATATATATATATATATATATATATATATACTTAGTTAAATATTTTATTATTTAAAAGTATATAATCTTGGTAAAAGTGTTTTAATCCCGATGTGTTTAAAAGTATATTTTATGGGTTGATATACTTGATTCACTATAAACAATGCTTTGATACCAATCTGTCACACCCCAAAACCAAGAACGGCGGAAACGTTCTGGGGTGGAGGACGTCATGTACAGTATCATAAGAATGCATAATAGTAAAGACAAGCAACAACATCCATTGAATTAATATAATAATTTGTAATACAAGCGTGTTCCGTACAGTTTGTAAGACACGAAAAATATAATCAAAATGAAAGATGGGTCTTGTATGTGCTCCATCTTCCCAAAAGTTGCATCTGTACCTGTCTACTGACGACCTGAGAATACAAGTTATTTTGAAAACGAGCATCAGCATAAACTTGGTGAGTTCATAAGTATTTAGTGTCATTGCTTGAATAAAAGTGTTTACAAACATGTAATATAATAGCTGTTATCAAGGTTTGAAAATAGTATAATCCCAAGAAAATCCTATATTTTCCAGTAAAAGTAGTCTTCTACCAAGACTCGGTTATTTGTATTTTTGATCCTTTGAAAATGTAAATGTTTTCCCAGTGAAACTATCAATATGAAAATATAGTTTTAAATTCCGTTCATATAAAATAATTGGGAAAAGTAATGTTTTACCCTGGCAGTGTCACTGCCGGCTGAATGTAATAAAGTTGCAAACTCCAGGTAGTATTAAATGCACAATACACCTCGGGGAGTCTGTTTTACCCTTAACTCTTAATGTGTTAATTAAAGGTCCGAATGTGAACTCGTATGTAACCATGTTGATTGACGATCGAATAACAGATGACCCTCTAGGTCACACATAGTATAGTGACATTTTGTCACCCCTGGGCCTAGTCGGCTCGGACTGTAGCTAGCAGTCGGGATGTGGGAGTGTCTGTCCCGTATAGATCTATACACATAATGCCCGCTCTCCCTCCAGGAGACTGTGGTTACATGGTGATCGCACAATGAAGTGTTGTATCGAGAAGTAGTAAGTCACATTCTATTTTAGTATATTCTGTTGTATTAGAGTATAATGTACTTCTTGGTATAATGTATTGAGTGTTCTCTTGTATAGTATATAGTATTCTTTTCGCATAGTATTTAGCATGTATAGACTCGTAATTGTACTAACTATAGTAAGTGTCATGATAATAGTAGTAATGAGCGGCAATCCTTAACTATACATATTATAGTTAAATAGAGATGTTAGTTGCATGCCCTTGATACACAAAGGTATTGAACTGAAGTGAAGACGTTTATATCCAACACAAATATATAATATATAACTAAGAATTCAACGACAATCGGACAGATAACAGAATACCCTAAGTCCATAATCAAACAAGAACATGAAGTAAGGTGAGCTATCAGTTCTAAGTCCTTCAATTCTTACTTATATAAATATATTGGTGTGGATATGATTTGGGAACAAAAGAAGTTTAAAAGAGTTGGAAAATAGTTTTATAATAATTTAACATGAGAATGAGTTTGATAAACATTTTTAGTAGTTTTGTTGACAAAGCAGTTTAAAATATCGAAAATCCTTTTGGTTGCAAGTTATAAATCACATGTGATTGATATTATAACTTGTTTGATTCAACTTCTATTCCCCCCCCCCCATAAAAGCATTTGAAAACAATTAAAAATGTTGTTTTAGGGGTATGAACTCACCTGCAGTGAGTGAAGTGGATGGAACTGCCGGGTATGGTGCTAGGTATCAAGTGAGGACTTAAACACACATGCGGATCCTATGTAACATTTAGTGATACATAATTGTATTCAATCAGTTATTTAATCACTAATTTAGTAAGTAAAGGCACTCTAATGCATGAAAACACTTTGCTTTAAGTGCTAGGAGTGCTATGGGTTGCATCTAAGGAGTGTATGGCTTCACATTGGAGTTTACTCCTCAAATGGTTGTCCTAAGGGGTGTTTATGGTTTATGGACCATTTCCCCATGATTTTATGGCCGTAAACTCATGGAAATGGTGGTTTAGATGTTTCAAGGCTTCATGCTTCACAAGGAAGTGCTTCTAGGGTTGAATCAAAGGCTTAGGGAGTGGTTAGGGCTCAAAAATGGCACCCTTATGGAGTTTACGGTCGTAAACCCTTGGGTTGACGGCCATAAACTCTTGTTTACATCATTCTTTTCGTGTTTTGTGGTTCTTAGATCATGCATGCAAGTTTCTAGCCTCTTGTCTAAGTATTAGGGGGTGTTAGGGGCATCAAAACACCCTTTGAGAGTGTTTACGGTTTTGGGAGATCCCCAAACCGTAAAATCATGTTTTTGGGTGTTTCTGGTGTTTAGTCCATGGATTAACAAGTATATCAAGCAAACAACTAGCTAGGAGGAGTATACTTACTTATAGGAGGCTTGTAAGAGTGTTTAGGACCCAAAAACACTAGTGTGTTCTTGGTGTTCTTGGAGAGTACTTGAAGATCTATGATAAACCAAGAATTTATGTATGAAATGGTGTATAAACACTAGATTAAGTGTTGTATGAATGAATCTAGAAAGGAAGACTTACATTTTTGGCGGATTTTGAAGAAATGTGTGATGATAGTTGAGAGAAAACTAGTTGTTCTTGAGGTTGGAAGTATGAAAAGGGTTAGAAATGATCAAGACTCACCTTTATAGGTGGGAGTTCACGGCCTTAGTGAGTTTACGGCCGTAAACTCCATGTTTATGGCTGTAGACTCCATCTCATGGAGTTTAAGGCATTACTTTGGTGTTGGGGCTTTAGTGGTTCCTTTCTAACACTTGTTCCTTAAGTGTACAAGGCTCGGAATACTCAAGCAGGCTCTAAATTGTGCTGAATGATGGCAAAAATGAATTTAACTTTCAATGAAGTGCTGGACTGTAGAAATTATACATCAGAAAAATTCAGGTTGTCACATTATCCCCCGGTTAGAGGGAATTTCGTCCTGAAATTAGAGTTCAAACAACTAAGTTATTTTACATTAACTAAGCAAAAAGATGAGGGTATTTAAGTTTCGTTTGATCCTCGCGCTCCCAATTGAACTTCGGTCCTTGTTTGGCGTTCCAGTGAACTTTCACAATTGGGATGCGGCTTTGTTTCGTTCGTTTGACCTCTCGATCCATAATCTCCACAGGTTCTTCTACAAAGTTGAGGCTCTCATTGATCTCGATCTCGTCGAGTGGGATTACGAGAGTCTCGTCGGATAGACACTTTTTCAAGTACGAGACGTGGAAGGTATTTTTTATGTTACTAAGCTCGCGGGGTAGATTGAGTTTGTAAGCTACGGGGCCGATTCTAGCGAGAATCTCGAAAGGCCCTATGTATCTTGGATTCAGCTTTCCACGCTTTCCAAAGCGTATCAAGCCTTCCAGGGTGAGACTTTCAAAAGGACTCGGTCTCCCACCTAGAACTCCAAGGGTTTTCTTCGTTTATCTACTTAGCTTTTCTGTCGGTCTTTAACGGCTTTCAATCGTTCACAAATCTGAATAATCTTCTCTGTCATTTCTCGAATGATCTCAGAACCTGTGAGAGTGCTTTCAGAAACTCGTCCTTTAGCTAACTGAGTGTCACCCACCTCAGCCCAAAACAGAGGGGACCTAGACTTTTGGCCGCAGAGGGCTTCTAATGGAGCAACCTTGATGCTCGTGTGATAACTGAGTAGGAAGTGCGCGGACTTGGTCAATCTGTCGACGATGACCCATACGGTATCAATCCCACCTGTTTTCTTGGGTTGCTTGGTTATGAAGCCCATAGTGATCCGCTCCCACTTCCATTCAGGTATCTCCGGTTGCTGTAGTAGACCTAATGGTTTCTGGTATTCAAGCTTGACCTTGGCGCAAGTAAGGGATTTACTCACGAAGGTAGCAATCCCTGCTTTCATGTTAGGCCACCAGTATGACCTTTTAAGATCCAGATACATCTTATCTGAACCTAGGTGAACAAAGTATCAAGTGTTGTGGGCTTCCTTCATGACCAAGTCTCTGAAGCCACCGTATCGCGGTGTCCAGATTCGGTCCATGAGATATAAGGCACCGTCACCCTTGACTTCCAAGTTCTTATCCATTCCTCGCAGAGACTCTCCCGCCATATTCTCAGGTTTCAAGGCTTCGAGCTGAGCCTCCTTAATCTATGCGGATAGATGCGAATGGATAGTCATTGTTAATGACTGGACCCTTTGTCCAGAATATTCTTTCCGACTTAGGGCGTCTGCTACTACATTGGCTTCACCCGGGTGATAACGAATTTCGCATTCGTAGTCATTGAGTAGCTCGACCCACCATCATTGTCTCATATTGAGCTCCTTCTGGTTGAATATGTGTTGGAGGCTTTTATGGTCGGTGTATATCATGCTCTTCGTACCGTACAGGTAGTGTCTCCAAATCTTTAGGGCGAACACAACCGCTCCTAGTTCGAGTTCGTGTGTGGTGTAGTTGACTTCGTGTGTCTTTAGTTGTCTTAAGGCATAAGCGATGACCTTACCTCGTTGCATCAGATCACAACCGAGCCCCTGATTGGATGCATCGCAGTGTACCACGAAATCTTCTATCCCTTCAAGGAGGGATAGTCTCGGTGCTGTGCATAAGGCTCGTTTCAGGGTTTGGAATGCCTTCTCTTGTTTCTCTCCCCAGTCAAAGGTTACGCCTTTCTGGGTCAATGCTGTAAGGGGTTTCGCGATCCTAGAGAAGTTTTGTAAGAACCTGCGGTAGTAGCCAGCGAGGCCTAGAAATTGGCAAATTTCTGTAGGCGTCCTTGGTGCTGACTAGTTCTCAATGGCTTTAACTTTGGATGGGTCCACGTGGATTCCTTCTTTGCTAACCACATGTCCTAAGAATTCGACTCTTCGGATCCAAAATTCGCATTTGAGAACTTCGCGTATAGCTTCTCCGATCGTAGGCTTTCCAGAACTTGTCGTAGATGATCGCTATGCTCCTCCTTACTTCGGGAGTAGATAAGTATGTCATCAATGAAGACGATGACGAACTGATCCAAGTAGGGGTTGCACACCCTATTCATTAAGCCCATGAATACTACGGGCGCGTTGGTCAGTCCGAACGGCATCACTACAAACTCGAAGTGTCCGTAACGAGTTCGGAAGGCTGTTTTCGGGACATCCTCCTCAAGCACTCATAACTGGTGATACCCAGACCTTAGATCAATCTTGAAAAAGTAACTCGCCCCTGTTGGTAGAATAAATCATCTATACGAGGAAGAGGGTAACGATTTTTGACCGTCAGTTTGTTGAGCTCTCTGTAATCAATGCACATACGGAACGATCCGTCTTTCTTCATTACGAACAAGACCAGTGCTCCTCAGGGTGAGAATCTTGGTCTTATAAAGCCCTTGCTGAGCAGCTCATTAAGTTGACCGGACAGTTCTTGCATCTCAACAGGCGCTAGACGATAGGGCGATTTGGCTACGGGGGTAGCTCCTGGAATTAAGTTGATCCTAAAATCAACCTGATGTTGGGGAGGTAAACCTAGTAGCTCTTCTAGAAAAACGTTAGGGAAGTCGCATACTATGGGGATGTATTTTAGATCTTTCGTTTTCTGGCTCGTATCGACGACGTGTGCAAGGAATACACGATATTCCTTACGCAAGTACTTCTGGGCTTGAATACTTGAGATGATACGAAAGCTCATACTGGGTTTGTCTCCGTAGATCATCAAGGTTTCGTTATTCGGTAGATTTAGATGGATGGCATTATCGAAGAAAAGGATATCGGCATGATGGAGTTTCAACCAGTCCATGCCCACATTGACATCGAAACTCTTGATCGATACTGGTATGAGGTCGATAGGGAATGAGTGATTAGCTAGCGTGAGGGTACAACTCATGTAGATCTCGTTAGAACTCTCTGTCTTTCCGTTAGCCATTTCTACGATGAAGGTTTCCTTTAATGGTTGCGAGGATTGTCTAAGTAAGTGTTTAAATTTTTGGTTTACGAAGCTTCTTTCTGCCCCACTATCGAATAGGATACAAGCATAAGAGTTATCAAGAAGGAACGTACCCGTGACTACTGTGGCGTTTTCCACGGCTTCAGTGTGGCCAATAGAAAGTGGTCTCCTTGTTCCTCCCGTATTTCCAGCTTTCGGCCAGTTTCTTTTGAAGTACCTACTTCACCGCAGCAATAGCAAGCATGGCTTACTCCAGCACTGGGAACCAGAGAAATGGGTTTGGGCGGTGTCTGGCAAAACCGAGCGGTATGGCCCTTCCGATCGCAGTTAGTGCAGTGCATTTCACAGCACCGACCGTGATGATGAAATGAGCACTTGGTGCACTTGGGTAGGTTCCCTGCATATGTTTTGGCTGGTACAGGGGCAGCAGGAGTAGTGGCAGCATGGACAGCCACAATCTATTGGTTCTTGGAAGAGGATTGAGTTGACTTGCCCTTCTTTCGGTCCCACCACTTCCTCTTGTTGTTGGATCTCTTGGTTGGTGCAGTGGCAGCCGTTGTGGTTGTTGATGGATTGTAAGGAGCTTCATGATCATTCAACCTTTGGGCCAATTCCTTGGCACTATCAAAGTTCGTAGGGCGTGATGCTAAAACGTGCCCTCGATACGGGGGTACTAAACCCCAGATGTATCCTTCAATTTTCATGCCCTCAGTAGGGATCATGTTAGGACACAGATTTACCAGGTCGCAGAACCCGGCCGTATAAGCCGCTATGTCCATCCCCTTCATTTTCAGGTTCCAGAGTTCTTCCTCTAGTTTCTAAACTTCTCCCCTAGGGAAGTACTCTCTCATCAATAGGTGTTTTAGTGTGTCCCAGCCCATGGCGTTGGCCGTTACCAAGGAGAGGGATTTGACATGGCCATTCCACCATGTTAGGGCCCTTTCAGTGAAGGTGCAAGCAGTGAACTTAATCTTGCTTTCCTCGGGGCACGAGCACATCTCGAAGACGGATTTAGTTCTTTCGATCCATTGGGACAGTGTAATGATCCCTCCGGTTCCATTGAAGAATGTGGGTTTGCAGCTCATGAAATCCTTATAGGTACACCCCTGTGCACGAGAGTGGATATCACCATGTCTAGAGTTGGTGACCATTCTGGCTCCACTTGCATCGCCAGAATATATTTGGGCCATAGCTACGGTTACAGCTGCGGTCACAGCTGTCTGAAACATCACCGCATCGAACTGCGGAGGAGGAGGTGGTGGAGGCGGAGTTTGATTCGCAGGCGGGTTTCTGGTTGGACGCTTGCGAGGAGGCATCTTCTACTGAAAATTCATAAGGATGATGTCATTAGTGAGAAACAATTGTAAGAATGATGGGGTGTTTCATGCACTAAATTGCTATGGTCTAACTGTCAGATAGAGTCATAACACAGAGTAGGGAAACATAAGAGTATAGACTTTTCCAACAGATTAGATAACTGCCAATATTACTGGTATTAGTGATGTAAATTAGTTTGGGAAAAGCGACCTAACAGCAGGTCTTACATCAAACCATAAGGAAACTGTTGGCAGCTTAAAAGTCTAGTTAGAGTGCTTTCAAGTTTACGAAATGTGTACAGACAAGTGCTCTATCGAGCATAGAAAGAAAAGGCTATTCCTTAACAAAAGAGAAAGATGTGTTAACATCTTCTACTAGCGACGGGTATCCCTTGGGCGAACCCTAAGATTAGCCAGTTGGTGTACACCTTCCTGAAGATGTCGTTCCTGAGCCCTCTGACGCACTCGGAGTTCCCTGACTTTGGCTCGGGATGCAGCCAGTTGTTGTTGCAGAGCCTCATTGGTACTCCTAGTCCTCTCCATGGCTTCTCTGAGTTGGCGGATACGGACCGTGTTAAGGTTAGAGTTGGTGTCAATTTCCACAACTCTGCCGATGGTTGCATGACCTTGCTCGACGTTCCTAGCAATCCTACGGACCATGATGGGCAAAACTCGATCAGCTGAACCTCCCTCGCTTATGTCGTAGAAGCTTCGGTCTCCGTTGAAAGGTAAAGGCTGACCTTGTTCATCACTCCATCGATTCAAGGTTGTTGCCCACATGGGAGTGGGACCTTGAAATGTTGGACGGGGGTTGGGGTTTGGAGCTACTGGGGGTATGTTGTTGACTTATGGTTCGGAGTCGGAGCTATTCCAGAAGCCTTCTGCACGGTGATCATCCAAAGGGATCGGGTGATCATCTTCTGGCCCTTCATCGAGCCATCCTCCAATGTCTTGGTTCGGATAGTACGGATCGTCGGGAAGGTGGAAACCAGCCATGCTATCTACGCGAGGATGGGGAAAGAATAGTTAATAGACGTTCCAAACTAAGATACTTATAAGATGATCGTTATGAGTTAGACCAATACTTGCATAGTGCATACTAATTACATGCGACCGAAACATAATAGACCTTCGAATAAGTGACCCTAACACTAAATCCACAACCAAACAAGGAACAGGAAGTAAAGCAAAGATCACAGATTCGAAGTCTATAGCGCCTTAGTCACATGTAACCGTAGAGTATCCACTTAGCAACTATTGCTCTACTAGTAATGACCTATTTAGTTCTCACATATGTAACTTATAGTAATACAGAATACTCCTATAGTATTCTTGTTCTAATGTTCTTGTAGTAGTCTTGGTAAGTTTTTGACTTGTTGCAACACCACAACAACTCTTAGGCTCATGCTTGTCACTCCTAGGAAAATGTAGTTGATCAGGCTACATCCACCCGGATTTGACTATATGTCTCTAAGCCCAATTGTGTTGTTCAACAATCTTAATACTTTTGTTCTGTTCTAGTATGATACTGACCCTTTATATTAATGGATGTATATATATACTTAGTTAAATATTTTATTATTTAAAAGTATATATTCTTGGTCAGAGTGTTTTAATCCTGATGTGTTTAAAAGTATCTTTTATGGGTTGATATACTTGATTCACTATAAACAATGCTCTGATACCAATGTGTCACACCCCAAAACCAAGAACGGCGGAAATGTTCTGGGGTGGAGGACGTCATGTACAATATCATAACAATGCATAATAGTAAAGACAAGCAACAACATCCATTGCATTAATATAATAATTTGTAATACAAGCGTGTTCCGTACAGTTTGTAAGACACCAAAAATATAATCAAAATGAAAGATAGGTCTTGTATGTGCTCCATCTTCCCAAAAGCTGCATCTATACCTGTCTACTGACGACCTGAGAATACAAGTTATTTTGAAAACGAGTATCAGCATAAAGCTGGTGAGTTCATAAGTATTTAGTGTCATTGCTTGAATAAAAGTGTTTACAAACATGCAATATAATACTTGTTATCAAGGTTTGAAAATAGTATAATCCCTAGAAAATCTTATATTTTCCCGTAAAAGTAGTCTCCTACCAAGACTCGGTTATTTGTATTTTTGGTCCTTTGAAAATGTAAAAGTTTTCCCAGTGAAACTATCAATATGAAAATATAGTTTTAAATTCCGTTCATATAAAATAATTGGGAAAAGTAATGTTTTACCCCGGCAGTGTCACTGCCGGCTGAATGTAATAAAGTTGCAAACTCTAGGTAGTATTAAATGCACAATACACCTCGGGTAGTCTGTTTTACCTTTAACTCTTAATGTGTTAATTAAAGGTCTGAATGTGAAATCGTATGTAACCATGCTGATTGACGATCGAATAACAGATGACCCTCCAGGTCACATGTAGTATAGTGACATTTTGTCACCCCTGGGCCTAGTCCGCTCGGACTGTAGCTAGCAGTCGGGATGTGGGAGTGTCTGTCCCGTATAGATCTATACACATAATGCCCGCACTCCCTCCAGGAGACCCTGGTTACACGATGATCGCACAATGAAGTGTCGTATCGAGAAGTAGTATGTTAAATTCTATTTTAGTATATTCTGTTGTATTAGAGTATAATGTACTTGTTGGTATAATTTATTGAGTATTCTCTTGTATAGTATATAGTATTCTTTTGGCATAGTATTTAGCACGTATAGACTCATAACTGTGGTAACTATAGTAAGTGTCATGATAATAGTAGTAATGAGGGGTAATCCTTAACTATACCTATTATAGTTAAATAGAGATGTTAGTTGCATGCCCTTGATACACAAAGGTATTGAACTGAAGTGAAGGCTTTTATATCCAACACAAATATATATAATATATAACTAAGAATTCAACGATAGCCGGACAGATAACAGAATACCCTAAGTCCACAATCAAACAAGAACATGAAGTAAGGTGAGCTATCAGTTCTATGTCCTTCAATTCTTACTTATATAAATATATTGGTGTGGATATGATTTGGGAACAAAAGAAGTTTAAAAGAGTTGGAAAATAGTTTTATAATAATTTAACATGAAAATGAGTTTGATAAACATTTTAAGCAGTTTCGTTGACAAAGCAGTTTAAAATATCGAAAATCCTTTTGGTTGCAAGTTATAAATCACGTGTGATTGATATTATAACTTGTTTGATTCAACTTGTATTCCCCCCCCCCCCACCCCACCCCATAAAAGCATTTAAAAACAATTAAAAAGTTTTTTTTAGGGGTATGAACTCACCTGCAGTGAGTGAAGTGGATGGAACTGCCGGGTATGGTGCTAGGTATAAAGTGAGGACTTGAACACACATGCGGATCCTATGTAACATGTAGTGATACATAATTGTATTCAATTAGTTATTTAGTCACTAATTTAGTAAGTAAAGGCACTCTAATGCATGAAAACACTTTGCTTCAAGTACTAGCAGTGCTACGGTTTGCATCTAAGGAGTATATGGCTTCACATTGGAGTTTACTCCTCAAATGGTTGTCCTAAGGGGTGTTTACGGTTCATGGACCATTTCCCCCCATGAGTTTACGGCCATAAACTCATGGAAATGTTGGTTTAGATGTTTCAAGGCTTCATGCTTCACAAGGAAGTGCTTCTAGGGTTGAATCAAAGGCTTAGGGAGTGGTTAGGGCTCAAAAATGGCACCCTTATAGAGTTTAGGGTCTTAATTTGGACCACTCCATGGGATTTTACGGTCGTAAACCCTTGGGTCCATGGCCATAAACTCTTGTCCACATCATTCTTTTCGTTTTTTGTGGTTCTTAGATCATGCATGCAAGTTTCTAGCCTCTTATCTAAGTATTAGGAGAGTGTTAAGGGCATCAAAACACCCTTTGGGGGTGTTTACGGTTTTGGGAGATCCCCAAACTGTAAATTCATGTTTTTGGGTGTTTTTGGTGTTTAGTCCATGGATTAACAAGTATATCAAGCAAAAAACTAGCTAGGAGGAGTATACTTACTTATAGGAGGCTTGTAAGAGTGTTTAGGACCCAAAAACACTAGTGTGTTCTTGGTGTTCTTGGAGAGTACTTGAAGATATAAGATAAACCAAGAATTTATGGATGAAATGGTGTATAAACACTAGATTAAGTGTTGTGTGAATGAATCTAGGAAGGAATACTTACGTTTTTGGCGGATTTTGAAGAAATGTGTGATGATAGTTGAGAGAAAACTAGTTGTTCTTGTGGTTGGAAGTGTGAAAAAGGGTTAGAAATGATCTAGACTCACCTTTATAGGTGGGAGTTCACGAACTTAGTGATTTTACGGCCGTAAACTCCATGTTTACAGTCGTAAACTCCATCTCATGGAGTTTAAGGCATTACTTTGGTGTTGGGGCTTTAGTGGTTGCTTTCTAACACTTGTTCCTATAAGTGTACAAGGTTCGGAATACTCAAACAGAGTCTAAATTGTGTTGAATGATGGCAGAAATTAATTTAACTTTCAATGAAGTGTTGGACTGTAGAAATTATACATAAGAAAAATTCGGGTTGTCACAACTGAAAGGCTCTCCTGCGAGCCTTCAGAACCTTGGCCTTCACTGGACGACCCTCTGAATCCCGCGCAACAACAGGGACAGATCCCTGCGCTGATCCCTGCATCAACTGAGGGCACTTTTCCTTCTGATGGCCTATCTGATTGCAGTGGAAATAGACTATGAACCCATTGGAACAATCCTTGTCTATGTGCCCCTCCTTGCCACACTTGTAGCAAGCACCTGATCGATAATTCCCCTCATGTCCCTTGCCACACTTCCCACAAGTGCGGCCTTTCTGGCCTCCATACCTCGAATCTACAGGCTTTTCTCGCTTGGCTGCCGGCTGAGACTGAGTTGGTCGCCTATCCCTCCTCTGAGACTCCGCCTCCTCCCTGGCCAGAGTCTCCAGCTCTATCTCCCTCTTTCAGGCATTTGCCTGCAGCTTAGCAAATGTCTGGTATGACGAGTTCGCCACAAACTCACGAATGTCTCTCCTTAGTAAGCTCAAGTATTGACTCATGCTTTTCTGCTCAGAAGACACGTGCTCAGGGCATAACAGTGCCCTCTCATGAAACATCCTCGTAATCACCGTCACAGACTCATTCCCCTGCTTGAGGGACAAGAACCCCTGGGCCAACCGTTCCCTCTCCATCAGGGGAACGTACTCATCTCGAAACCTAGTGGTGAATCTCTCCCAAGTCGCTACGGTAAGCTCCGCAGGAGTGAAATCAGGTGTCACAAACTTCCACCAGTCCTTCGCCCCTAAGCGATGCTGGTTCAGCGCGAGTCGTACCCTCAAGTGTTCTGGACAGGAACAAGTATAGAAACATCCCTCAATGTCTGAATCCACCTCATCGCTGCAATCGGATCATGGGTCCCATCAAACTCTGGTGGCTTCATGTTGTTGAACTTCGGTACAGCAACGAGTCACCCCCTGTGGCCTAGCAGCAGCGACCGCTGCAGTGGATGTAGCAGCAGCCGCCTGAGTACCAGCAGCGTATTTCTCAACAAATGTCTCGATCAACATCGTCTTAATAGACCCAAACATCTCTGGAATAGCCTCATGGATGGCTGCGGCCACCTCCTCGTGAATCATCGCACGAATCTCATCATCGTTGGCTCTGCTGCTCTCGGGGTTGTGGCGTGTACCCACCATGATGTCTCTGAAATAAAAACATAAATAGTCAGAGACTCAATCTTTCGCACGTCCTTTCTCCTTAGTACCCTTACGATTCTTACTTAGACTCCTCACTGACCAGGTGTTTCCAGTAGTACGGGCCCTATACTACCTTCTTCACCACATCAATATTCACCCCAAGTCCTCCTCCTAGCATCCCAGTTCACAAGAACTCTATGTCTCACTGAACACATGCTACACCCTAGTAGGCCTCTCATAAACTCCTGTAACATCCATCAAATTTACACCAAATTTAAACTTTTAATTTTAACAAAAGAAACAAATAGTAATTGTTTTTACAAAACATTTCCAAATCATATATCATCAGAGTGTCCCAAAACAGATCATAAGGATGAGTAGTGGTACGGTCACGCCTTCGCCTTCCCTCGATCTCCTGAAGTACCTGAAACAATAAACTGAAAACTATAAGCCCGAGGGCTTAGTGAGCTACCCCCAAAATACCAATACCAAACTGATAGAAACCATGTCAATAACAATCAATCAATCAATCAACATGCATACTGGGCCATCGGCCTGACTGGTCCGCCCTATTGGGCCTACAGTCTCTCTGAATCTATTCCGAGCCTTCGGTATGACTGGTCCGCCACGTGGGCCTACAGTCTCCCTGGACCGCTCATAGGGTATGTGGCCTTCAGCACAAAGCAGGACCGCCTTAACCCAACCCATAAGTAAACAACCAAGTGCGCATACTATCTTATACAGGCATATACAAACATCAAGCATATTTATCTCACTGATCATCAATCATAGAATTCTCTCGTAACTAGAGCACCGACCTAGCAGGTCACTAACATACCAATCCCTACGGATCATAAAAGCATAAAATATTGTCTCGGAAGGTAAGCTCCAACTATCGGATCACTTGTCACAAGCTCCGCCACCTATAACCTTAGCACAATATACTCATAAGTCCTTAGCCCTATAAGGCACTCCATAACCCAATAGTCAAATCCTAATCAAGGTCAAAGTCCTCGGTCAAGGCCAGCAGTCTATGTTGACCTCAACTCGCCGAGTACACTCAGCTACTCTCCGAGTCCTTGAAACACATTCCAACTCGCCCAGTCATCGAGGTGACTCATCGAGTTCCTTTGAATCCTGATCAAACCTTAACGCCACCCGTCGAGTTTCCTCCTTGCAACTCGACAGGTATACGCGCGAACATATCCTTGGCTAAAACCCACACGACTCGCCGAGTTGTTTTCATGACCATCTTCATCTAACTTGCCAAGTTGTTCAACCAACTCGTCGAGTTCACGGCTTCCTTCATCTGACTCGCCGAGTTGTTCATCCAACTCGTCAGGTTTAAATCACATCTTCATATGATTCGCCGAGTCGGCTTTGCGACTCGCCGAGTCCCTTCAGTCATTTCAACATGCAGACATCTTGAAGCCATGACAACGTCCCAAATTGCAGATCTAACTTCCTTAAGCCTGCTTATCATGTAATGTTGCAAACTTTATGTGCATGCATTGCTTTATAAACTATTAATGTCAAAACCAAACTTTTAATGGGTTTTCATGGACCAATGGAACCTTAATCTCGACTTAAGCTGGAACTTTATGCTTGTATAATTCAAAGAGGGTCCAGATCTGAAGTTACAACTTCAGATCTAGCCCATGGATTGCCATACCAACTTGATACCCATATAAAAACCCTAAAACTCATTCAAATATGAGGTCTGAACTGAAATAACTGAGGGTAATGGTTAAATACCATCCCAAGAGATGTCTACGGAAGTAGAATTCGGATCTCCTCCCAGCTCCTTGCCTCAATCACTTGTTTCCCCAAACTCCTACCCAAAATTCTTCTCTCAAAGCTTCAGCACACAATGGCACACACACATACGAGTTAGAGATGCAAAGGGGGCTGCAAAGGAACTAAAAGAGGCTTGAGCTTCTTTAAATAGGGGTGCAAACCCCGAGAATTAGGGTTTCACTTTCCAGCTCCTACTCGCCGAGTCCCACAAAGGACTCGCCGAGTAGATCACTTAATTCGCGATCCAACCCGCTGCTACTCGACGAGTAGGGCAACCAACTCATCGAGTAGGGCCAAAACCCAAAAATATTTTATTCAAAGTATTACCTGAGAGTCGGGGCGTTACAACTCTCCCCCACTTGAACTAGACTTCGTCCTCGAAGTCCGCTGGGATTAACAATGCCGGATAATGCTCGCGCATCTCCGCCTGTGGCTCCCACGTCCACTCGGATCCCTTCCGATGTTCCCATTGTACCTTTACCAAAAGTATTTCCTTGTTCCGCCGAATCTTCTTCTTCCTTTCCAAAATCACCACAAGCCTTTCCACATAGTTCAAGTGTTCATCGACCTGAATGTCATCCAACGACACTACTGCCTCCTGGTCCATCACGCACTTTCGCAATTGCGAAACCTCAAACGTGTTTTGGATCCGATTAAGCTCTTCCGGGAGCTCTAACCTATAAGCCACCTTGCCCACCCTGGAAACAATCCTGAACGGCCCAATATAGCGGGGACCCAGCTTTCCCCTCTTCCTGAAACGGATCACGCCATTCCAGGGTGAGACCTTCAGGAGAACCATGTCACCTTCCTAAAGTTCCAGCTCAAATCAGCGCCGGTCCACATAACGTTTCTACCGGCTCTGAGTGGTCTGCAATCGCTGTCTAATCTGTTGTATCATCTCGGTAGTTTGCAGAACTACCTCAGTCCGACCCATCACCATGTGCCCAACCTCACCCCAATAGACTGGGGTCCTACACTTCCGCCCATACAACAGCTCGAAATGCGGGGCGCCAATACTAGAATGGTAGCTGTTGTTGTAGGCGAACTCCACAAGCGGTAGGTTGGAATCCCAACACCCACCGAAATCAATGACACATGCCCTCAACATATCCTCGAGGGTCTGGATGGTCTGCTCACTCTGCCCATCCATCTGCAGATGGAACGTCATACTGAACTCCAGCCTTGTACCCAGTTCCTCGTGGAACTTCTGCCAAAATCACGAAGTAAACCTGACATCCCGATCCGAAACAATGGACACCGGGACTCAGTGGCGAGAGACAATCTCGCGGACGTACAGGTCGGCCAACTTCTCTGCCGACGAACTCTCCCGTATGGCTAGGAAGTGAGCACTTTTGGTCAATCGATCCACGATGACCCATATAACGTCGAATCCCATTGTCGTCCTTGGCAACTTCGTGATGAAATCCATCGCGATCCGTTCCCATTTCCACATGGGAATCTCCAGAGGCTGCATCTTACCATTCAGCCTCTGGTGCTCGGCCTTGACCATCCTACAGGTCAAGCACCTCTCAACGTACCAAGCGATATCTCGCTTCATACCAGGCCACCAATAACTCGAACTCAAATCACGGTACATCTTGGTGGCCCCTGGGTGAATAGAAAAACAAGATTTATGAGCCTCCTCCATCACTGTCTTCCTAACTCCTCCGGTCATCGGAACCCAAACCCGTCCATATCGGGTCAAAAGCTCGCGGCTATCCTGAACAAACCGGGCGCTTTCGCCCTTAATCCTCTCCAACTTCCAGTTCTCCGGTTTCATACCCTCAATCTAAGCATCCTTGACCAAACCTACCAGCGGGGAATCCACCGCTATCCTCATACATTTGGCTGGGGTAGAAGACCCAGCAGACTTGCGGCTCAAAGCATCCGCAACCACGTTCGCTTTACCAGGATGGTAAAGGATCTCGCAATCATAGTCCTTGACCACATCCAGCCACCTGCGCTGCCTCATGTTCAGGTTTCGCTGGTCCATGATGTGCTTCAAACTCTTGTGATCCGTGTATACCGTACAACGGACTTCGTACAGATAGTGCCTCCAAATCTTGAGAGCGAAGACCACCGCTCCCAACTCAAGATCATGTGTGGGGTATCTCGTCTCATGCGGCTTCAAATGCCTTGATGCATAAGCTATATTCATCCCCTCTGCATGAGGACTGCCCCCAATCCTGTGATGGACGCATCAAAAAATACCACAAAATCCTCAACTCCCTTGGGGAGTGTCAACACTGGCGCCTCGCATAAACACTGCCGCATGGTCTCAAACGTCGTCTGCTGCTCCGAGCCCCACCGGAAATCCACCCCTTTCCTCGTTAGACGAGTGAGGGGTACGACAATCTTTGAGAAATCACGAATGAATATTCGATAATACCCTGCTAAACCCAAGAGACTCCTGGTGTCTGAGGGAGATTTCGAAACCTCCCACTGCATAACTGCCTCTACCTTGGCTGGATCGACCAGAATCCCCTCCTGGTTAACGAGATGTCCGAGGAACTGGACCTCTCGTAACCAAAACTCACATTTCGAGAACTTGGCATACAGCTGTTCTCGCCTCAAAACCTCCAACAGCTCCCTGAGATGCTCCTCATGCTGCTCCCGGGTCTTGGAATATACCAAGATGTCATCTATGAATACAATGACCGAGCGATCGAGCATCGGTCTGCAGACTCGGTTCATCAAATCCATGAACACTGTCGGTGCATTGGTGAGCCCAAACGGCATCACCACAAACTCGTAATGACCATAACGAGTTCGAAACGCGGTCTTCTCCACGTCTTCCTCCCTCGCCCCGACCTGGTGATATCTTGATCTCAAGTCAATCTTGGAAAACCAAGATGCACCCTGCAGCTGATCGAACAGATCGTCTATCCTCGGGAGCGGATAACGGTTCTTCACCGTTAAATTATTCAGCTCCTTATAGTCAATGCATATCCTGTGCGAACCATCCTTCTTCCTGATGAAAAGGATCGGCGCTCCCCAGGGAGAACTACTCGGACGTATAAACTGCTTACCCAGCAGTTCCTGCAACTGAGATGACAGCTCCTGCATCTCAGGTGGTGCCAAACGGTACGGCGCCTTGGCGATAGGGGCCGCACCTAGCACTAGATCACTCCTGAACTCAACCTGCCTCTCCGGAGGCACTCCAGGTAACTCTTCCGGAAAAACATCAGCAAACTCTCTCACCACCAGGACCTCTGAAACTGAGAGTTTCTCCCTATCCCTAATATCTCTCACATATGCCAAATAACCGGCACACCTGTGCTGAATATACTGTCGGGCCCTGGCTGCCGAACAGAACCTTGATCCCAACCTGGTGCCCTCTCCATACACTACAAGTTCTCCCCCACTTGGGGTTTGAACTACCACCCGCTGCCTCTCACAGTCAATCATGGCGCCAAAACGGGTGAGCCAATCCATCTCTATAATCACGCATACATCCCCCATGGGAATAGGAATCAAATCTATCAGGAAAGAAACCCCAAAAATCTCCAACTCGCATCCCCGGTAGACCGAAGAAGCGGAAACTCCGTGCTCGCTGGCGATCGAGACCCGCAACGGGCACTCGAGATCATCCTTCGGCACCCTGAACCCTCTACTAAAAGTCTGTGATACGAACGATCGACTCGCCCCCGAGTCAAATAGAACCAAAGCAGGCAAAGAATTTACTAACAACGTACCTAATCACAGGTACAATCAATAAGCATAACACAATACAATAATTGAGATAGAGAATAGAAATGTACCAGCAACCACATCCGGTGCGGTCTTGGCCTCCTTGGCCGTAAGCTGGAAGGCGCATCCCTGAGCCTTCGGAGGCTCCACCTTAACTGGCCTCCCATCACCAATCTTCCCAGCAACTAGAGTAGATACATGCGCCGACTTAGCGGCGAGCTGCGTACAGTTGGTCTTCACATGACCAACCGGACGACAATGGTAACAAATCCTGATATCTGGTGGAGGGGCGGATTGACGGCATTCCCTGGCATAATGCCCCTCCTTGCCACATTTCTGGCATCCTCCTCCTGCTCGACAAACCCTTGAATGAACCCTGTCGCACTTTCCACAAGTGCGGCTCTGCTGACCCCCAGATCGTGTATCAGCGGTCTTAGACCGCTTAGGTACCGGTTGCAATTGGGTCGGTGCCTGACGCTGCTCCTTCAGCTGCAGCTCTATCTCCAACTCACGGCTTCCTGAAAATCCAGGAGGGTATCACAACGCTGTGTAGCCACAAACTTTCGTATATCCGTCTTGAGCATACTCAGATAACGAGTCATCTGAGATTGCTCTGACGCAAACTCCAGGCAAAACATAGCCCTCTCCGTGAACATCTGGGTAATCTCCATCACTGACTCTCCATCCTGTCTCAAAGTCAAGAATTCTTGAGCAAGCCACTCCCGCTCAACACGAGGAACATAGCAGGTGCGAAACATATCCCTGAACTGCTCCCAGGTAGTAGCAGTCCGCTGATCATCCGAATATGAAACTGTCGTCAATCTGCACCAGTCAAGCCTCAGCAGGTTCAGGGCACATCTGACCTTCTGGTCAGCAGGACAAGAGCACGTGAAGAAACATCCCTCCACGTCAGATAACCACCTCATAGCCCAAATAGCATCCTGTGTACCATCAAATGTCGGGGGCTTCGTATTATTGAAGTCTCGGTACTAGAAAGCCCTACCGGCTCCTCCTCCAACACCTGCCGCAGTTACAGCTAAAGTGGATGCAGCGGAAGCTGTCTCTGCTAGAGCTGCATATCACTCATCAAAGTACTCAACCATCGAGGTCTTAACCAAACCAAACATCTCTGTCAGTTGTGCTCGAAAAGCCGCAGCGACCTCATCGTGCAGAATCTCCCGGATCCTGGCATTCAGCTCCTCAGTCCCAATCTGAACTACGGGCTCAGGTGCTATCAGCATCTCTGACCCTTCATCTCCCGTCCCCGATCCTGACCCAGATCCCAACCCGGATCCATCAACAAAGTGTCTCGTCACGACCATGCTGCAAACACACCCAATATATCAGATAAACAATATACTGTCGGGAGACCAAAACCCAAAACCCTAGGGGTTGTGACTTCCTTGCTACGCGTATGGGTCCTGTGCATTCAGTAGTACGGGACCATACTACCTTCCACACTTACCCATATTTGTCTCAAGTATCACCACAACACTCTAATACTATACTCAACATACTATGCGATCAACCCTCACTAATAGGGGATATCGCCTATCTCGCAACTGATCCTGCAGTTCCGCACCACTCACATATCCATGAAACTTCCATCAATCCCTGCAGCGCTAGTGTACACTGGCTGCACATAACGCTGGACCCGATAGACTTTCGAATATCTGATCCTACACTAAGGTCGAATCAGACATTCTCAGGCTATAAGATCTTGACTACACACAGCCGTAGTGCATACACTAAACATCTACAGTCATGATGTCAATTCCATATACACGAAACCTAGGCTAATATGCATCATATAATCAGGCAAATCTATCATGCAATTCCTGAAGATCCCTAGCCAAGCACTAGCATGCTGTTCTAATCATATCAAAATATCAAATAACTGTATGTTATTTTGGGGCTTACTTACAGGCTCCGATTGATCGTATTCTCCGCATCCTCCATCCTTATCTTGAAAATCATTTTAAAATTTTACTTTCCGAAAATCTCCTTGATTTGAGACTGGATTCACACAAGTGTTCCTCTAATTTGCTCAAACCAAGGCTGTAATACCAACTTGTAACATCCATCAAATTTACACCAAATTTAAACTTTTAATTTTAACAAAAGAAACAAATAGTAATTGTTTTTACAAAACATTTACAAATCATATATCATCAGAGTGTCCCAAAACAGATCATAAGGATGAGGAGCCGTACGGTTATGCCTTCGCCTTCCCTCGATCTCCTGAAGTACCTGAAACAATAAACTGAAAAACTGTAAGCCCGAGGGCTTAGTGAGCTACCCCCAAAATACCAATACCGAACTGACAAAAACCATGTCAATAACAATCAATAAATCAATCAACATGCATACTAGGCCATCGGCCTGACTGGTCCGCCCTATTGGGCCTATAGTCTCTTTGAATCTATCCCGAGCGTTCGGCATGACTGGTCCGCCACGTGGGCCTACATTCTCCCCGGACCGCTCATAGGGTATGGTGGCCTTCAGCACAAAGCAGGACCGTCTCAACCCAACCCACAAGTAAACAACCAAGTGCGCATATTATCTTATACAGGCATATACAAACATCAAGCATATCTATCTCACTGATCATCAATCATAGAATTCTCTCGTAACTAGAGCACCGACCTAGCAAGTCACTAACATACCAATCCCTACAAATCATAAAAGCATAACATACTGTCTCCCCTAATTCCGATCAAAGAGTTCATATCACATGTAGCATACCACAACAATAACAACTAAAGGGTCGGCCTTGGTGCCGTAGACCCTATCAATATAGTGAGGATAACTCACCTTCCAGATGTCGACTCGGAAGGTAAGCTCCAACTATCAAATCACTTGTCACAGCCTCCACCACCTATAACCATCATACAATATACTCACAAGTCCTTAGCCCTATAAGGCACTCCATAACCCACTAGTCAAATCCTGATCAAGGTCAAAGTCCTCAGTCAAGGTCAGCAGTCTATGTTGACCTCAACTCGCCGAGTACACTCGGCTACTAGCCAAGTCCTTGAAGCACATTCCAACTCGCCGAGTCATCGAGATGACTCGTCGATTTCCTTCGAATCCTGATCAAACCTTAAGCCCACCCATCGAGTTTCCTCCTTGCAACTCGACGGGTATACACGCGAACATATCCTTGGCTAAAACCCACACGACTCGCCGAGTTGTTCTTCAACTCGTCGAGTTCACAGATTTTTCATCTGACTCGCCGACTTGTTCCTCCAACTCGTCGGGTTTAATGCACATCTTCATATGACTCGTCGAGTCGGCTTTGCGACTCGCCAAGTCCCTTCAGTCATTTCAACATGCAGATGTCTTTAAGCCATGACAACGTCCCAAATTGCAGATCTAACTTCCTTAAGCCTGCTTATCACGTAATGTTTCAAACTTTACGTGCATGCGTTTCTTTATAAACACTTAATGTCAAAACCAAACTTTTAATGGGTTTTCATGGACCAATGGAACCTTAATCTCGACTTAAGCTGGAACTTTATGCTTGTATAATTCAATGAGGTTCCAGATCTAAAGTTACAACTTCAGATCTAGCCCATGGATTGCATACCAACTTGATACCCATATAAAACCCTAAAACTCATTCAAAGATGAGGTCTAAACTGAAATAACTGAGGGTAATGGTTAAATACCTTCCTAAGAGATGTCTACAGAAGTAGAATTCGGATCTCCTCCTAGCTCCTTGCCTCAATCACTTGTTTCCCCAAACTCCTACCCAAAATTCTTCTCTCAAAGCTTCAGCACACAATGGCACACACACATACGAGTTAGAGATGCAAAGGGGGCTGCAAAGGAACTAAAAGAGGCTTGAGCTTCTTTAAATAGGGGTGCAAACCCCGGGAATTAGGGTTTCACTTTCCAGCTCCTACTCGCCGAGTCCCACAAAGGACTCGCCGAGTAGATCACTTAATTCGCGATCCAACCCGCTGCTACTCGACGAGTAGGGCAACCAACTCGTCGAGTAGGGCCAAAACCCAAAAATATTTTATTCAAAGTATTACCTGAGATTCGGGGCGTTACAACTCCTCTCTGCTACCTTTTCATACTCGAAGAAATCCACAGTACAGTAACTCCTACGCTAAGGCATCACAAACCAGGCCACTCTAGTCCTATATTATGAAGTACCTAGCCTACTCTGTAGCATGCATATCATATCTCATATCATCTCATAACACATAAAGTACGGGTATTTTGGGAAATCACCGTTCGGGCGCTGGCTGATTGTACACACTGCTCTTTTCCGCTCTTTCTGGAATCTTTTACTCTTTTTAGAAAAATTATTTCTTTTTGAAAACTTTTCTCAAATCCTCAGTTTGAGTTCAGATATGCCCGAAGCTGTATCCGAATCCCTTAAACCAAGGCTCTGATGCCAACTTGTAACGACCAAAATTTTTCTACCAAAATTTTCATTTTTAATTACATAAAAACATGTGTCATATCAAAGTTCTCAAAAAAATCATTCAACAAGTTTTCAAAACAATTATTCAAATCCAGGATCATAACTCCATCTTGATGCAAGTGTACAATCACGCTGGTACCTTCCCACAATCCTCGGAAGTACCTGAAACACATAACACATAAAACAGTAAGCACGAATGCTTAGTGAGATCCCCAATATACCACATACACATATTAGCCACTCGAGGCTATGACTCTGTAAGACCTTCCGGTCAATGCGTCTCAGTGGGACCTTCCGGTCCCATAATTCTGGTAGACCTTCTGGCCCTACCATGACTTGCCTTATGGCCCCAACTTTGATTTCCTTCCGGCCTTAACTCTGATTGCCTTCCAGCCTTAACTATGTTGACTATCCGGTCCCAAACATACGACATATACATAACACATAAAGTCACAAAACTCATATCAATACATAAGGCCTTCCGGTCACATATCACATAAAGTCTCATACATACACATAGTTATCATTCCAGGTAAGGTATAGTAAGAAGACTCACCTCGGGTAAACTCAAATGATCTCGAACTCGAAATACTGATCTAGTCTCCACCTAATCACATATAGAAATTATCTCTAATTAATAATGGCTCTCAAAGGCTAGGTTAATCCCTTCCTATGCTCTCTCTCTCTCTCTCTCTCTCTCAGAAGGGTAAAAGACCATTCTACCCCTCCAATGGTCCAAAAGTCCATTTGTTGACTAAACCTTAAAAGTCAACCCTAAGGAGTATGCAGCGCATAACAACTCTGTATGTTGGGCGTACTCGGATGCTATACAGAATTGGGGACACTCGACCCCTACGCTGCGCATACTAGGATTACGCCTAATTTTCACAATCTTCATGATTTTGTTCTTAGTCAATTAAGACACAAGCTCATATCCCAGATCTGGTCACTCTAATGCCTCTTAATCCATAAAGTCAGTGACTTTATGCCTTTGCATGGCTGTAAAGGTTATCATCATCCAAATCGCACCCCTTCCTTCACTAAGGAGCTCATATGTCATGCATGGCTCACTCCTAATGTCTGATATTGGATTTGTATGGGTTTATATCACATTATACACTGAATATGGGCAGATCAAGGTCTATGGAGCTTCTTTACTCATAAAGTCTCCACCCTTGAGACAAAAACCCAAGAAATGGTCCATGATGCACAAATCAAAAGGGTTGCGAAAGCTCTGAGCTTCTTACCTCCAACTGATGCTCCAACCTCAGAAAGCTCTGATCCAAAGCTTGCCCTCCAACTCTAGCTCCTTCAATAGCACCTCCTTCTCTTCAAAAGCACACAAGAACACTTTAGGCTCAACCATACTCACACAAGCTCTAGAACGAGGGTTAGGGCACACTTAGGGTTTTGCTCTCTGGAAATGGTGGCTAAAAGTGAGGCCATAATGTTCCTTATATAGAGCCCACCTCCATAATTAGGGTTTCAATTTGAACCTAGTACGCCTGGCGTACACTATGGTACGCCCAGCATACTGGGTAGCCTCTGCATCTAGAACACGCTCATGAGTACGTGCAGCGTACTCTTCCTTACGCCCAACGTACCCAAAATCCATACTTTCTTTTCAAGGACTAATTTTGACAACTTGAGGAAAGAAAAGGATCAAAGAGATATAACTGAATTCTGGGATGTTACAATCTTAGTTAACATAATCGTTTTTTCTTTTTGTAGTTTTGTTCTAATAGTTTTGTATAGATAATAAAACAACATGTTGTACAGATCAGTTGTAACGACAACAAAACAATATACTATAAACTAAATTTTACATATAAGATATTTCTATTACAATTTAATGCCCTCACGATTTGATCCTAGTGGTTGAAGAAAATACACATGAGGTATAAAGATCTAATCATGACATACCTAAAATATTACTAATGTCCTATGATTGACCTTCTACATGAATTTGAGACGGGTTAACATTAACCGCTTAGATGGTATGATTTATCATTTTTATATTACAATTTAATAGATGTAACATAACAATAGGTCATCTGCGTTGAAAACTTTAAAGAACATTAACAATAAATCTGATGCAATAAATAAATAATAAATGTTTAATACACTTTTTTGGGCTCATGAAAGTTTATTTGCATTTTTTTATTTATAGGTTAATGACCTAGGAAGGTAACATACTTCAATTTTTGTCCATATTTAGGTAACGATATTTTTCGTACATGTTTCCCAGTTGAACTTGTTCGACCTGTTCAAATTAAGGTACTATAACTTCTTATCTTAGGCTTACGGTTCCAAATGAATCACATGAAATTAAAAGACATTACATGTATTTTTGTTGATATTACGTGGATATTAGGGTATTACAGCCGACTTAGGGCTCGATAGCACACTCTGATATTATGTAGGGTTCTTCACAAGCGATCAACATCCCCTTCCATTTATTCATCTATAATGACGTAGGGTTCTTCATTGATAGTGAGAGTTCACTATAATGGTTCTTCGTCCCCAACATGCTTGTGTATTTTAACCCAAATAGAGCTTCGGTACGAAATGTCGACTTTAGTGGGATGGTCTTCTCAAATTTCATAACTTTCCTTGAAAATCTTATGAAGACCAGGACGTTTACTAATGTCTTCCAGATGAAAGGTTGAATGAAGGGTGAGGGGTTATTAAAAATGAAGGACATTACAGTGAGTTTACTGAGGTTGGTAATGGAAGCCACGAAAAAAGAATCATTGAGTACATTGATCGGTATAATGAACCCATATTTGATAGGATTGAAGATAAGAACCTGATGAAGATGATACAATTATAGAGGATATGAACCTTGAATAGGAGCTTGATGATTCTATATTTTCATACGCAACTTCACTTGACCCTGAAGAGAATAAGGTGGTGTCAATCCCAAAACCACTTGATGATCCATTTCTAAATGCTCTCTGTCCTATCAAGAAAGCAAAGTATGGTTCTGATATAGATGAAATAAATGAAGAAGATATGAAACAAGTGTATCATGTCCATGATCCAACCTAAAATTGGAACAAGATGGTTCCTATATAAGCTATGAAGTTTTCTGATCCCAATGAGCTTAAATGTTTATTGAGTAATTATGTTGTCAAACATGGATACAATTTAAGGTATGAAAAAAGTGATAAGAATAGGTTGTTAGATAAATGTAGCAAAGGCACAACATATCAATGTCTATTTAGACCATGGGCCATTTGGATGAAGTTCGAGCATTCATTTCAAATTAAGTCACTGAAACATAATCACAGTTGCTTCAGTACATTCAAACTTGGATTAATTGTAACTTATCGGTGGATTGGGAAACATTTTGTTAGTAAAATATATGAAAGGCCAAATATGAGCTTAAGTAAAATGAAAGCCAAATTTTCCAAAAAGTTTAATATTAATGTTAGTTTGGGATAGTGTAGAAATGCAAGAAAGTTTTTATTGAGTGAGCTTGAAGGTACTTTGGTTGAGCACTATGGAAGGTTGTGGGATTATGGTGAGGAGATTAGGAGATGTAACCCAGGGTATATGGTAAAAATGGATGTGGACATCGTGCATGACTCAATTACATATTTTTCAAAGTGTTATGTTTGTTTCAAAGGTGTTAGAGATGGTTGTATAGAAGGATATAGAAAGTAGATTGGGATATATGGATTCTTCCTAAAAGGTATTTGTAAAGTTGGGTTGCTTAGGGATGCAAATAATCACATTTATCCTATCTTGTGGGCTATAGTAAGTGTTGAGAATAATGTTATTTGGAAGTGGTTTCTTGACATTCTCAAGGATGAAATTGGGGGGGGGGGGGGGGGGATAGAGAATTACCATCATTTTAGATGGACATAAGGTATTATTTTGTATGTTTTTTAACCATTTATCATTTAATTTTAAATTCACCAAAATGTTTTATTTTTGGTAGGGATTGATTGAATGTGAAAGAAAGGGTGCCAGAATCTGAGCATAGATAATGTGCTAGACACATCTATGCTAATTATAGGAAAATGTTTAATGGTGAACGCAATAGGAACTTGTTTTAGGTTGTTGTATATAATACCACTATACAATAATTTCAAGGAGTTATGGATGAAATAAATTCAAAGGTAAGTAAAATTATGTTTTAATGTTATATTATCTAATGGTTGATTTGGTGTGTTAAAATGTTTTTTTGTAAAGATTTTAGGCAGTTCATTTAAGTGGTTAGCAAGAATTTGAAGTAAGATTTGGTAATAATGATAGGTTTTTAGGCTACAAAAAAATCATGTGGCATAAAATAACTAAACTCTTAAGTTCACATGAAACCTAATTAGATCTATGTTTTTACTATTGAAAGCTATAATCTATGAACATCAAAGAACCCTATAGAAATACTAGTATTTTTGAAAAACATAAGAGATATAGCGTTTATATACCAATGAATTTCTTTTTCAAAAGCTCTTAGACGCAAGCACCAGAAATCTCGTGCCTCTGATGGTTCACATCCAAACCCTAA
This sequence comes from Lactuca sativa, assembly GCF_002870075.4. NCBI lineage: Eukaryota > Viridiplantae > Streptophyta > Magnoliopsida > Asterales > Asteraceae > Lactuca > Lactuca sativa. The sequence goes on from NC_056625.2 coordinate 265,460,287, forward strand.
CAACTAAGGAAACTTAAAGAGAGGGGAGAGGAAGGGCAATTTTCGGCTATACTCTTGAGGTATCAAGTGGCCAAAAATATGAGCGTTTAAGGCCCTATTTATAGCTACACTAGCAAAAACCTTGGAAATCCTAATTTAAATATAATACTATTATTTTAAATTAGGTAATTATCCAATCTCCTAATTATCTTCAAGGGATATTCTAGAAACCCTAGAACTATCCTCCAAAACCGTCCACCACCTTTGGGAAGGTTCTGGAACCCTTTTGTTCAACAAATCATTTATTTCTATTTATTAATCATATAATAAATCAATAAATCAGTCTCTCTTTCCAAAAGTCATCCTATTCAATTACTAGGTTTGAGGGAAATCCAAAAGGACTTTGCTAATAATTCAAGTATATACCAATTTAGTTATTGGCTTAGACACCAAATCCAACAGTCTCCCACTTTGATAACTCTAAAACTATAATCTCTAGTATAAATTCTAAATTAATAGCAAATGATGCTTCCCTAAGTAACTCCAGACTTTGATCTGATCAGGCATTAGTCTTAAGATAAGTGATTAAATATTCCTTCGTTCTAAAAGATATTATACAGACCCGAGACATGGTTTAGAATCAATCTCATTGTCCAAAATTTTGTTTCCCGATTTATTGATTTGTGATGACCTCATAAGACTTACTAATTGAACACATCAATTTAGTCATGGCTTAGCCCAACACTATAAGTCAACACCAAATCACTGAGGGGCCCAAAGATATCACTTTTCTTGTTAGGGAAAAAGGAATGAATAAAATTTGAATCATATTCTTGTATCCTGTACTCACCAAATTGTACATGACTCCATGTTTTATAACATCAAGTTACTAATGCGTTTTCGCAATACCAATACATAACCAACTTGTAAATTACAACTCATAGATCTCCATTTTAAGAATATAAGATATTACCATCTCAAAATTACTCGTGATAGAATTCATGAAGTAATTCTCTAAGTGTGGGTTTATCCAATACTCAAATATCCATTTTCTAAGTACTTATGAACGTTGCAGCAACAAAATTGCTATGTCTAATTGTGATGCGGGCCCTAGTGTGGAGGATCGGGCCCTTGCGTTCCTAGAGGCCCACGATCGTGTGACTAAAAGGGCTTCACGAAAACGGCCATAACTTTGGCTACGAATCTCCGTTTCGGGCCTACGACCAGTCAAATCGAAGCTTGGATCAAGGAGCACGTCTAGATAAGTCCCCAAAGGGGACTTACCCATTTTTGAGTCCAGAAATCGCTTTCTAAATGGAGTTATGAGCAATTTTGTTATTTTTCCTTAATTTTTGGGTTTTGTTTTTGGGTTTGTATTTGGCCCATGGACTTTTAGGGTTTCATTTTAATTTCTTCTTCTTATTTAACTTTTTTTGATGTAATTTGGATGGTCAATCATCAATTTTATGAACTTTCAATTTTCTCCCAAATTCTGTGTGTTAACCTAGATTTTGAAGCCAATCCCACGGTATTCGTAGAATCAACGTGGTTTTGAAGAGATTGTCCTGGCTATTCTTTTAGAATCAACAGGTTCATTCTTGGTTATCTTTGTGTTGTTTTTTTGCGCTGCATCAAATTGCCACAACTAGCATTTTTGGCTAGGAAATTTTGTCTGCATGTAAACAACTCTTGTATAATTTGTAACTTTAAGTTGATATTATGCACTATGCTTATTCAAAAACAACTATTTGAATCGAAACCCACTCGTGAAGTTCAAAACCTAATTCAATGCATCTCATATACTCAACTGTGGGTTTGAAACCCTAATGTCCCGGTTCAAACTCGATCTGGATCTGGACCCTCTTATTGGGGCTAATGGACCAGTAAACTCTCAATTTGGTTATTTGGGCCAAGGAACCCATTTGGGCTTTAGATGAACCCACATACATTAAACCATAGCATTTTGGGCCATGATGGGCCTAATATAACTCACTCCATTTTCATGGGCCTTTATGGGCCAAAAACAACCTTCTTGAACCTAAATGGGCCGAAAACCCATTAAGTTCACCCTTTTGGGCCGTATACCCATAGGAGGGCCCAATGGGCCGAAAAGTTCCATATTGGGCCTTGTAAATTCAAGCATATTCAATACTAGCCCAAACAATTCTTTCCTCTTTTTCCTTCCCTCTCATTCTTGGCCAACATTAAAAAAAATATATTAGGATGAATTAGAACTTGACACTTTAACATTATTTAGCATATATTATTTAAAAAAACATATTACATGTTTAGTGGGCCTTAGTTGTCCTTTTACATGCTTATTGGGCCTGGAATATACAATACATCTTTAGTGGGCCTTAGCTGTCCTTTTACATGCTTATTGGGCCTAGAATACACATTACAAGTTTAGTGGGCCTTAGCTGTCCTTTTGCATGCTTATTGGGCCTAGAATATACAATACATGTTTAGTTGGCCTTAGCTGTCCTTTTACATGCTTATTAGGCATGGAATATACAATACATGTTTAGTGGGCCTTATTTGTCCTTTTACATGTTATTAGGCCTGGAACACACATTACATGTTTATTGGGCCCTTGTAGTCCATTTACATGCTTGTGGGCTTCATACATTCACATACATACACTTTGGGCCTTGTATACATACAACATATTCGGAAAACATTATTTACTACGTTAACTATTATGATACAATATTCACATAAATTTAGTTAAGTTTCTTGTGAGACACATATTCATCCGTACCTATTTAGCGTACAACCTTAAGTCCTGCAGTTATAACCAGATTCTCCTGGAGGGAGAGCGAGAGTTTGTGTATAGATCTATATGGGGTTGACACCCCATGCCTGAGCAGTTCGCTATAGCTAGACTAGGCCAGTCTAGGGCGACAAGCCTTACCTTAAACAAGTCGACGTCTGAAAAACGTCATGACAGGCAGATCAATCATATCAAGTATGGTTATAACGAACTCATATAGAAATTAGCTCCATTATAAGAATACATTTTACAGTTTGGTAACACGAAAAGTATACATACATCGATTCTCGGTCTTAGGGTTTTAAGACCACAACATTTTATAAACAGAAAATATCGGATTTTCAGAGAAAACGTACAACTGTACAATACCTCCTACTTACAACAGAAAAGTTCGGATTTTCTAGGATCACTCACTTTATACATTTTCAAATATTAACACACATGCATTAATACAAGATCGGACACAAACATTTCAAACCATTTATCAGAAAATTTTGGATTTTCTGGTGTTCGCAAAGAAATACAAAACTTTTTACTTAAACACGCTTATGAACTCACCAACATTATATATGTTGACGTTTTTAAATTAGCTCTTATTCTCAAGAAATCGTTAAGTGGAATGGTCATCAAAGACATGTAGAAAATTTTATATTTTGTTATCATCATACATTAACTATTTGGGCATGTAATTTTGATATAATACTTGATGTAAACAATGATGGTTGTACTTATTATGTATGATGGTGGTGTTTGTCATGTTTCATTTATATTCACTGTGATAATAATCCAAGACATAGTCATACAAACCCTCGGACGTTTCCGCCGATTTCCTTCAATTCGGGGGGGGGGGGGGGGTGAAGGATTGGTATCATAGCAATGGTTATAGTGAACTTGCATATCTAGTCATACAAGATATGAAATTATAAATACATTGGGACTAAATTACTCTGGATAAAATAAAATCCATACCAATGTGTGCATTTAGGGTAATAACATAATAAGAAACAGTAAAAGTCTTTAGAGGATTGGAACATCACGGTTAAACCCGGACAATTATATAGTCGTATTGGGGGTAAATGTAGCCTGATCAACTACATTTATTCAAAATACAACGAACATGTGTTCGGGAGTGATCGTAATGGTCAATGAACCAAAAACTTATCATCTGATTATCTAAAGAGTTATGAAACCAAACCTAAACAATTAAAACACTATAGAAGTATTTTTAGAATGCTAATTATAAACACTCCTCACACACTTCTCACCCCTCCGTTTCTCACGCAGTCATCATGGAAGAGTTCCAACAGGGTGTCCTTTACTATCAATCCCTAGTGGCCAATGGGTTGATCAAGAGAGAACCTGGTATGATTCAAGGGGCGGATCCAGGATTAGGACCTGAGGAGTATGTGGAGACACGCTATAAGTACGAGAAATTCGATGAGGAGATGGAAGAAGTAGGGGACATTGAGGAAGTCCCTGGTGAGAACAACTTTTAGTAGTGAAAGCCCTTAGAGGAGGAGGTTGCCACCCTCAGACAACAACTTTTAGCAGTGAAAGCCCGAGCGGTGCGGGCAGAACATGAGAGGGATGAGATCACTCGGGAAATGAGTGAGCTGGATGACCTTCTGGTGCGACATTTCGACATTTGAGAGCCTCACCAGATGCTTCTCACCGCGACTAGGATTGGATCCATCCTTCCGTTTTATGACAGATGATGCCTTAAAGTCCGAATCGCGGAAACAACATAGCGCCACCACCACCGCCTCCACTGGAGGTAGACTCAGATGCATTCCAAGAAGCAGTATCAGTTGCGGTTACTGCAGCATTAGCATATATCCATAACGGAAACAACGGTGGCGGAAACCGGCAAGGAACTAGAAGCTCGAACCACGGGATGAACCAAGGACCTACAAAGGTCTGTACCTATAAATACTTCATGAATGCCAAGCCTCGAACCTTTAATTGAACCGGGGGCGTGATAAATTTAAAGCGGTGGATATAAAAAGTTGAGTCGGTTTTTGAAATCTACGGATATCCTGAGGAATGCAAAGTGAAATTTACATCTTGCATATTTTTCGATCAATAGCTTTCCTGGTGGAATGGTCATCTGGAGGCCATGATACTCCCAGTGGAAAATGTTATGCCATGGGAGGAGCTTTAGGAAATGTTAATTGCGGAGTACTGTTCAAGAGGGGAGATCCAGAAAATGGAACAGGAACTGTGGAATCTCATAGTATATAACTCAGACATCAATGCTTACATCTCAAGGTTTAGTGAATTATCACTCCTATGTTCGGGTATGATCACTTTTGAGGGAAAGAAGATTGAAAGATTCAATTGGAGATTAACCTCTCCAACCCAAGGAAATTTAATAGCAGCAAACCTTGAGACGAATGACAATGCTAAAAGGATAGCCAAGAAGTTATACGGCCATGGCACTAAGAAGGGTGCCAAAGCTAGGGAAACTAAATTCAAGAAGAATGGAAAGAACAAAAAGGAATGGAATAACAAAGGAAAAGGATGACCAAACCAAGGGTCATCGAAAAAGCAACAAACTGTAGCAATCCACGCTGCTACTGCTTAGGTTGCCCAAGCACCACATGCTCCAACCTCATCTTTGCAAACCACCACCAAACCCTACTCAGGAAATCTACCGAAGTGCAACAAATGTAATTACCATCATCATGGAGATGCAAAGATATGCAGTGTGCTAACTGCAACCGTAAGGGCCATACTGCCCGATACTGCAAATCTCTACCTCAACCAAACCAACTTCACAACAACAATGCAGGGGCGAGTCACACTTGTTATGGATGTGGGGGAACATGCCATTATAGACGAAACTGCACCAAATCCAATGCCTAAGGCGCTGGAGGATCGGGCAGAGTCTCTCCGCAATAGGACAGGGTGAAGCGGTTCAGGATCCAACCGTTGTTATTGGTACGTTCCTATTTAACAACACTTATGCATGCATCTTGTTTAATAGTGGCGTTGAACAAATATTTGTGAGTAATAAATTCAAACACTTATTAAACCAACAACTCCAAAAGCTAAGCGAAGCCTTCATGGTGGAGATGGCGAATGGGAAAACGGAAACAATAAAAGATGTATACATAGGGTGTACGCTCACATTAAATAATCATTCATTCACAATCAGTTTGATGCCGGTAGACATTAGGAGTTTTGATGTGATTATATGCATGGATTGGTTAAGCCCCCACCATGCCGACACTATGTGCCAAGAGAAGGTCGTTCGCCCTCACCTCCCTAATCAAGAAACCCTAATCATTTACGGCGATAAGACTGGCGTCAATCTCCATCTCATCTCATGCTTCAAAGCACAAAAGTACCTGCATAAAAAGAACCAAGCATTTCTCGCTTACGTGGTGATAAGCGAAAGGAAGAGACAAACATCAACGATATCCCAGAGGTACAAGATTTTCCTGATATTTTTCCTGAAGATCTCCCGGGAATACCACCCGAGAGATAGATCGAATTCAGAATTGACCTTGTACCAGGGGCAATGCCAATTGCCAAATCACCCTACAGACTGGCTCCTGTAGAAATGCAAGAACTATCAAGCCACCTGAGCGAACTCATGGATAAAGGATTCATTAAGACGAGTTTCTCACCATGGGGAGCTCCGGTCCTATTCGTCAAGAAGAAAATGGATCCTTCAAAATGTGCATCGATTATAGGGAGTTGAATAAGCTCACAATCAAAAACCGATACTTACTTCCACTAATCAATGATCTATTCGACTAGCTTCAAGGGGCTAGTTATTTCTCTAAAATAGATCTAAGATCCGGTTATCATCAACTTCGAGTCCGGGAAGAGGATATTCCGAAAACTGCTTTCCGAAACTCGATATGGCCATTTCGAATTTGTTGTTATGCCTTTCGGTCTGACACATGCTCTTGCAACATTTATGGACCTTATGAACCAAGTTTGTCGGCCATTCCTTGATAATTTAGTAATCGTATTCATTGACAACATTCTTGTATATTCTAGAAGCGAGGAAGAACACGGTCATCATCTACGACAAATTTTGGAAACAATCAGACCAGAGAAGTTGTATGCGAAACTCTCCAAATGCGAATTTTGGATTCGCAAGGTGAACTTTTTAGGTCATGTGGTTAGAAAACAAGGGATACATGTGGATCCTGCTAAGATCAAGGCTATTGAAAGTTGGGCAACTCCCAGGATGCCAACAGAAATTCAACAATTTTTTGGTCTTGCAGGCTACTATAGAAGATTTATTCAGAATTTTTCTAAGATAGCCAAACCTCTCACCACCCTAACCCAGAAAGATGTACCATTCAATTGGAGTAACAAGCAAGAAATTGTGTTTCAGACGTTAAAACAATCTCTCTGCAGTGATTCGGTGTTGTCCATGCCGGAAGGAACAGAAGACTTTGTGGTGTATTGTGATGCATTGAACCAAGGGCTAGGTTGTGTGTTGATGTAGCATGGAAAGGTGATTGCATATGCATCTAGGCAACTAAAAACCCACAAAGTAAACTATACTACGCATGATCTCGAATTCGGAGCAGTGGTCTTTGCTCTTAAAATATGGAGTGTCACAACTAGCATTTTTTGCTAGGAAATTTTGTATTCATGCAATCAACTCCAGTGTAACTTATAACCTAAGATGAAGCCTTGTGCAAATGATCATTCCAAAAACAACAATTTGAACCAAAATTCACTCGTGAAGTTCAAAACCTAACTCAATACATCTCATATACTCAACTGTGGATTTGAAACCCTAATTACCAAACTCAAACCGCAAATTGTGCTAGAAATCATTTATTGGGCCTGATGGGCCAATAAAATCACAACTTAGTTATTTGGGCTCTAATTGGACCCCCTTTCATGAAACTATAACCTTTTGGACCATGTTGGACCAAAAATATCTCATTTCACTTTTATGGGCCTTATTGGACCTCAAATGACCCACTTTATTCTCATGAGCCTTTATGGGCCGAAAACAACTCTCTTGAACAATTTTGGGCCATGAACCCCATCCCTTCATCACCTTTCGGCCGTAAACCCATAAGAAGGGACCAATGGGCCGAAAACCTTCATATTGGTCCTATAATTTCAAGAAGGTTCAATATAAGCCCAAAACACTCTTTTCTTTCACTCTTTCCTCTCATTCTTGGCCTATATATATATATATATATATATATATATATATATATATATATATATATATATATATATAAAGTCCATGGATATAACAACTTGACACCTCATGTATGTCTAGTGGATTTCCATGCATTATACAACAATTATTTAGGCAAGTCTCATACTTGCATGCTCCAATCACATCTCACTTCTCTCTTCTCCCTCCCTTTCTCTCTACTCACGACCATAAGAGCCTACACCACCACTCCCATTTCAACCTATAAACTCCTCTAAGAACTCTCAAAGAAACACCCCCCCCCCTTTATTCTCCCAAAATTCGTGTGTGCTAAAGTGTATATCCAAGAACACTTCATCCAAAAGTCCACTCATTTGGTAAGCTACTCTCTAAGTATGATGAATAACTTCATTTTATCATAATCTTCACCCCTTAACACACCATTTTCGTGATCCATGTTCTTAGATCGACCTTAGGTTCAAAAACTCCACTCAAGAAGCTTACTAGGGTCGAGATCATTCTCATTCATCATCAAAAACCAAAATCATCAACCAATGTGAGTTCATACCCCTTATTTTCAGTTTTTACTATGTTTTAGGGGAGAATACAACTTGTTTTGTGTAGATCTATGAGTATATGCATGATTTTGTGTGTTTTTCATGATATAAGTATGATTATGTGTTAGAAACTTCATAAACTTCAAAATATGCTAAGTTATGATGATATTTGTAGAATATAACACTTGTTACAACTTATTATGCAAAGAAAATGTTTAAAACACTTCAAAGTTGTTTAAAACTAAGAAAATTGCATAAGAGGACCAAAGGAATGACAAAATAATCAGAAATAAGGTTATTATGTATGATTCATGGTTTTAAGGGACCAAAAAGGATTTATTTTTGTTAAATATGAATCCTTATGGTATTTGTGATTTTAAAAGGGCTAAAAGTGTAAATTTTCATAAATGGGCCTCCTTTTGGGCTTTCACGGTTTTGGGCTAAAATTGTAGAATTTTTGGACTTTTGTGGACTTAAGTGTCATTTAAAATAAAGTTGAGCCAAAATGTAAATTTTCGGTTAAATAGGGGCTGAAAATGTAATTTTATTAAAACTTGGGTCAAAAAGATAAATTATTCATAATTGGGTTAAAATGTCAATTTTTCATAAAATTGGGGCCCAAAGTGTTATTTCTAAACCAAAGGAGGCTAGAAACGCTAAACAAGCCCAAATATGTAAACTTATGGTTTTAAAGGACCAAAAGTGTCATTTTTACTAAGAGTGTACCTTAATTGTAAATTTTCGATTTGAAGGACCAAAAATGTCTTTTTACAAAAATGGGCCTTTTAGTCAATTTGATAAATAGCTAAACTTAACAACCAACGTAACAACAACGGATCAAATACGTCATGTACATGCATATTGGGTCTGAAATATAATTTACATGTTTAGTGGGCCTTAGTTGTCCTCTTTCATGTTTATTGGGCCTGGAATATAACTTATATGTTTAGTGGGCCTGGAATATAATCTACATGTTTAGTGGGCTTTAGTTGTCCACTTTCATGTTTATTGGGCCTGGAATATACCTTATATGCTTATTGGGCCTGGAATATAATTTACATGTTTAGTGGGCCTTAGTTGTCCACTTTCATGTTTATTGGGCCTGGAATATACCTTACATGTTTATTCACGTAAATTCGATTAAGGATCTAGTGAGACACTTCGTTTGGCACCAACTGAGTGTACAAACGTAGCATATAGTTATAACTAGAGTCTCTTGGAAAGATAACGAGAGTTTGTGTATAGATCTATATGGGGGTGACACCCCACACCTGAGCTGTTCGCTACAGTTAGACTAGGCCAGTCTAGGGTGACAAACCTTACCTTAAACAAGTCGGCGTCTGAAAGACGTCATGACAAACGAAATTGTCATTGTCAAGTATGGTTATAATGACTCACTTAAAGGAATTAACACCATTAAAAATTTTACGGGAAACAATCTTTTTTTTGTGAATAACATGGTAACATACACGCACTGGTACTCAATCTCGGGTGTTAAGATCACAACGTTTTTCATAAACAGACAACATCCAGTTGTCTGGGATTATTCATTTTATATTCTTACAAATATTAACACACATGTATTAATACAAGATCAGACACAAACATTTTAAATCGTTTTTTGGAAAATATCATATTTTCTGGCAGTTACAAAGTCATACAAAACATTTTACTCAAACATGCTTATGAACTCACCAATATTATATATGTTGACCTTTTTTAAATTAACTTGTATTCTCAAGAAATCATTGAGCAGGTTGGTCAACAAGAATACCTAGATATTTTGTTATGTTTTGCTTTCATCATACTATGGATATTTTGGCATGTAATATTGAAATACAATATTTCATGTAAACAATGACAATTGTAATATTACATGTGTGATGATGATAATGTTTTGTTTCAATTATAATAATGTGATGATACTACGCGAATGAAGTCACTCAAGCCCCCGGACGTTTCCACCGTCTGGTTCGGGGGTGGGACATGGAGGCACTATCTTTATGGTACTAAGTGCACCATTTTTACAGACCACAAAAGCCTCCAACATATCTTGAACTAGAAGGAATTAAACATGAGGTAGCGAAGGTGGGTTGAACTGCTAAATGATTATGAGTGCAAGATCAAGTATCACCCAGGCAAGACTAACGTAGTAGTTTATGCTTTAATCAGGAAAGCGCTCGGGTCGCCGAGTAAAGACGCTAACGAGAACCATCCATTCCCACCTAACTTCGCAGATCAAGGAAGCTCAATCAAAGGCATTAAAGCTAGAGAATTCCGCAAATGAAACGTTGTGTGGGATGGATAAGAACCTTGAATTCAAAGAGGAGGAGCTTACCATTTCATGAACCGGATTTGGGTCCTAAATTTTGGGGGATTTAGAGATATAGTCATGAACAAAGCTCATAAAACGCAATATTCCATCCATCCAGGTTCCGATAAAATGTATCTGGACATCAAACAACATTATTGGTGGCCAAATATGAAAGCAGAGATCGCCACTTATGTGGGTAAGTGCCTCACTTGTGCAAGGGTTAAAATGGAAAACCAGAAGCCCTTGGGATTTCTGCAACAACATGAAATTCCCAAGTGGAAATGGGAAAGGATTACAATGTATTTCATAACCAAGTTACCTAAGACAGCGGATGGATTGGATGTTATCTGGGTGATTGCTGATAGGTTAACCAAATCCGCCCATTTCCTATCAATAAGGAGACATATAAGATGGAAAGATTACCACATATCTATATAAAAGAGATCATGAGACTTCATGGGGTACCAGTATCTATTATCTCGGATCGGGATAGTAGATTTACTTCAAGATTTTGGCAGTCACTCCAGAAATCTATAGGAACACAACTAAAAATGAGCGCTGCCTACCACCCCTAAACAGATAGCCAAAGTGAGCGGACCATTCAAATGCTAGAAGATATGCTCCGAGCCTGCGTAATCGATTTTGGTAAAGCATGGGATACCCACTTTCCCTTAATCAAATTCTCATATAACAACAGCTATCACTCGAGCATTATGGTGGCTCCTTTCAAGGCCTTGTATGGTAGAAAATGCCGATCACCTCTTTGTTGGGCTGAGGTGGGTGAGACTCAGTTGGCAAGAGGACGGACACCAAACAACACTCACATAGAACCCGAGATCATTCGGGATATGATGGAGAAAATAATCCAAATCAAGGCACGACTTCAAACATTGCGTGACCGACAAAAGAGCTATGATGATAGACGGCGAAAGCCTCTGGAATTTCAAGTTGGAGATCGTGAGCTATTGAAGGTCTCTCCCTGGAAAGGGATATTCTGTTTTGGGAAGAAGGGAACACTAAATCCATGATACATCGGGCCATTCGAGATTCTTTCCCGGATTGGTCCGGTGGCTTATAAGTTGAAGCTACCTGCAGAGCTCAGCAACGTACACCCCGTGTTCCACGTGTCGAACCTGAAAAAGTGCTTATCAGATGAAACCCTCGTCGTTCCCCTGGATGAGATCGAAGTAAATAAAAATCTCTTATTCGTTGAAGAGCCTGTTGAGATAATGGACAGAGAAGTGAAGCGTACAAAACAAAGTCGCATTCCGATTGTGAAGGTTCGATGGAAAGCTAAGCGTGGACCACAATTCACATGGGAACGCGAAGACCAAATGAAGCTAAAGTACCCTCACATATTCTCTAATTCATAGTTATATCTTTTAAAATAATTTCGGGACGAAATTCCCTCTAACAGGGGGATGATGCCACAACTAACATTTTAGGCTAGGAAATTTTATCTGCATGTAAACAACTCTTGTATAATTTGTAACTTTAAGTTGATATTATGCAATATGCTTATTCAAAAACAACTATTTGAATCGAAACGCACTCGTGAAGTTCAAAACCTAATTCAATGCATCTCATATACTCAACTGTGGGTTTGAAACCCTAATGTCCCGGTTCAGACTCGATCTAGATCTGGATCCTCTTATTGGGCCTAATGGGCCAGTAAACTCTCAATTTGGTTATTTGGGCCAAGGAACCCATTTGGGCTTTAGATGGACCCACATACATTAAACCATATCATTTTGGGCCATGATGGGCCTAAAAAAACTCACTCTATTTTCATGGGCCTTTATGGACCAAAAACAACCTTCTTGAACCTGAATGGGACGAAAACCCATTAAGTTCACCCTTTTCGGCAATAAACCCATAGGAGGGCCCAATGGGCCGAAAACTTCCACATTGGGCCTTGTAAATTCAAACATATTCAATACTAGAGCATACAATTATTTCCTATTAATCCTTCCCTCTCATTCTCGGCCCACATTTAAAAAAATATTAGCATGAATTAGAACTTGACATCTCAATATTATTTAGCATATATATAGGGTGATTAACCCACATACTTCCATGCATTAAGCTAATGACCTTCATGCAAAAACCACCTTATCCCTCCATTTCTTCTTACCCTTGGCCGAGACCTCATTCACCCACCCTTCATCACACCAGGTTTCTCCAAACACTCTCTTATACATCCTGTCAAACACAAGAAGATTTCATCTATCCAACCCTTTCATTTTTGTGATCTTATGTGTGTGATTCCAAGAATCTTACATCAAGCATCATCTACTTAGTAAGTTACCATATTTCATAAGTTATTGTTTTCATTCATGCTAAGAATGTTTTCTCACAATAGCTTCATTTCGTGTTCTAACTTCCTAGAATCATCTAAGTTCGAAAACTTCTTCCAAGGAAGCACCTTACGCCGAAAACTCCTCCAATCTCCTTCCAAAACTGAATCTATCTCCCAATGTGAGTTCTTACCCCCTATTTTTGGTTTTTACTATTTTTTGGTGGAGAATACAGGTTACTTTGTGTAGATCTATATATATATATATATATATATATATATATATATATATATATGCATGATTATGTGTGTTTTTCATGATGTGTGTTATGATTATGTGATGTAAACTTCATAAACTCGAAAAATATGCTAAAATATGATGATATATGTAAAACACAACACTTGATACAACTTATTATGAAAAGAAAAGGATTAAAACATTTCAAGGTTGTTTGAAACTAAGAAAATCGCATAATAGGGGCAAAATGACAACATAATCAAAAAGTGAAGTAATTATGTAACTCACAGTTTTGAAAGGATCAAAAGGCATTATTTTGAATAAATATGGACTTTTATGATATTCATGATTTTAAAAGGGCTAAAAGTGTAAATTTTCACCAATGGGCCTAACACTGGGATTTCACGGTTTATGGACTAAGTTTATAAAAGTTTGGACTTTGTAGGTTTAAGTGTCATTTCAAACAAAGTTGAGCCAAAAATGTTATTTTTTGATTATATGGGTTGAAAATGATAATTTATCAAATTTAGGCCAAAAAGGATAAAGTCTATGTTTTTGGACCAAAAATGTAAACTTTCATAAAATTTGGGCCGAAAATGATATTTTTGACAAAAGTTGGTTAAAAATGTTATTTTATTTGAAACTGGCCCTTAAATGTAAACTTTTGGTCTTAAGGGACGTAAAGTGTCATTTTTACCAAAAGTAAGCCTAAATTGTAAATTTTTAGTCTAAGGGACCAAAAATATCAATATTACAATAAGTGGCCCTTTTACGTCATTTTGGTAAACAATTGAACAAGAACAAGCAATACAATAACAAACGATGTTAATACGTCAAATCCATGTTTATTGGGCATAGAATATACACATTACATGTTTAGTGGGCCATAGTTGTCCTTTTACATGCTTATTGGGCCTGTAATTTACAATACATGTTTAGTGGGCCTTAGCTGTCCTTTTACATGCTTATTGGGCCTGGCATACACATTACATGTTTAGTGGACTTTAGTTGTCCTTTTACATGTTTATTGGGCCTGGAATATACAATACATGTTTAGTGGGCTTTAGTTGTCCTTTTACATGCTTATTGGGCCTGGAATACACATTACATGTTTAGTGGGCCTTATCTGTCCTTTTGCATGCTTATTGGGCCTGGAATATACAATACATGTTTAGTGGGCCTTAGCTGTCCTTTTACATGCTAATTGGGCATGGAATATACAATACATGTTTAGTGGGCCTTATTTGTCCTTTTACATGTTATTAGGCCTGGAACACACATTACATGTTTATTGGGCCCTTGTAGTCCATTTACATGCTTGTGGGCTTCATACATTCACATACATACACTTTGGGCCTTGTATACATACAACATATTCGGAAAACATTATTTACTACGTTAAATATTATGATACAATATTCACATAAATTTAGTTAAGTTTCTTGTGAGACACATATTCATCCGTACCTATTTAGCGTAAAACCTTAAGTCCTGCAATTATAACCATATTCTCCTGGAGGGAGAGCGAGAGTTTGTGTATAGATCTATATGGGGTTGACACCCCATTCCTGAGTTGTTCGCTATAGCTAGACTAGGCCAGTCTAGGGCGACAAGCCTTACCTTAAACAAGTCGACGTCTGAAAAATGTCATGACAGGCAAATCAGTCATATCAAGTATGGTTATAACGAACTCATATAGAAATTAGCTCCATTATAAGAATACATTTTACAGTTTGGTAACACGAAAAGTATACATACATCGATTCTCGGTCTTGGGGTTTTAATTAAGACCACAACATTTTATAAACAGAAAATATCGGATTTTCAGGGAAAATGTACAACTGTACAATACCTCCTACTTACAACATAAAAGATCGGATTTTCTGGGATCACTCACTTTATACATTTTCAAACATTAACACACATGCATTAATACAAGATCGGACACAAACATTTCAGACCATTTTTCAGAATATATCGGATTTTCTGGTGTTCGGAAAGAAATACAAAAGTTTTTACTTAAACACGCTTATGAACTCATTAACATTATATATGTTGACGTTTTCAAATTAACTTTTATATTTTGTTATCATCATACATTAACTATTTGGGCGTGTAATTTTTGATATAGTACTTGATGTAAACAATGATGGTTGTACATATTATATATGATGATGGTGTTTGTCATGTTTCATTTATATTCAATGTGATGATAATCCAAGACATAGTCACCAAAACCCCCGGACGTATCCGCTGATTTCCTTCGGTTCGAGGGGGTGTGACACTAATCTTCTTAGACAGCCTACAATCCAATTCATGAAAGTCTTCTTTCATTACTTACTTTCTAAAGTATGAGCAGCTGTGGAGTTTCGAATAATCAAATCATTCAGGAAGTAAAACATGAAATCGAAACACAAGAATAAACAATTGACAAAGGCAGTAAACAAACTCCTAAATTATCTCTATTATTTAATCACCAAAATCAATTACATTTATTTTGTTACAAGTTTTAAACTAATCATTTAACCACTTAAACTAATATAATCACTCAAACCAATGCTTCTAGCATGCTGATTATGCTTAAACCTACTTAGAGCCTTCATGAAAGGATCTGTAGGATTGTCTTCTGATGACACTCCCCTTACTATGAGATGACCTTCTTCAACTCTCTGTCTGTAATAATGGTACTTTCTGTTGATATTTCTGGATTTATCATTGACCTCTCGGTTCTTTGGTCAAAGCAACCTCTCCTTCATTATCTTAGAAAAGTTCCATTGGCTCCTGAATGGTCGGAACTACTCTGAGATCGTCGATGAAGTTCTTCAGCCAAGCCGCTTCCTTTGATGCTTCACTTGCTGCTTGTACTCTGATTCACAATTAGAATTAGCCACCGTGTCCTGCATGGAAATTTTCGAAGTGACTGCTCCTTCATTTAATTGGAACGCCCAATCAGATTGAGAAAGAAGGTTGTCTCTATTTGTTTGAAAGTTGGCGTCACTATAGCCACTCACTCTCAACATATCACTATCATCAAGGACTAGAATCAAGTCCTTTTTCCTTCACAGATACTTGAGAATGTTTTTCACTGCTATCCAATGAGCTCTGCTAAGATTTCCATGAAAGTGACTAAACATGCTTAAAACAAAAGACACATCTAGGCGAGTACCTGTCATAGCATACATGATCGATCCTACAACCGAAGCATATGGGACCCGACTCATTTTTGTTATCTCTTTATCTGTACTAGGGCTTTGAGTCTTACTTAACTTGGCATTGCTTTGAATAGGTAGCTCTCTTTTCTTGTAATTTTCCATAATAAAACATTTTAGTACCTTATCCAAGTATGTACTATGACTAAGACTAATTAGTCTTTTCTTTCTATCCCTTAAAATTATTGTCCCAATAATATAGGCAGCTTCCCCTAGATTCTTCATGGCGAACACTTCCAGGGGAAGATTTCATGTCTTTCAAGGTCGAAATGTCATTTCCCATAAGGAGTATGTCATAGACATACAATACTAGAAATGTCACTATACGCCCACTAGCCTTAACATACACACAAGACTCATCCTCACTCCTAGAGAAACCAAATTCTTTGACTTCCTCATGGAAGAAAAGATTCCAGCTGTGAGACACTTGTTTCAATCCATAAATATATTTCTCAATCTTACACACTCTCTTAGGATACTTTGCATCTATAAAACCTTATGGTTAACTCATGTAAACATCTTCAGCCAACTTCCCATTAAGGAAAGTAGTTTTGACATCCATCTGCCATATTTTATAATCATGAAAAGTAGCTATGGCGAGCATTATCCTGATAGACTTTATCTTGACCACTGGTGAAAAGGTATCATCATAGTCAATCCTTAGGGTTTGAGTAAAGTCCTTCGCCACCAGTCATGCCTTGAAAGTGTGTACCTTTCCATCAATGCCACTCTTCTTCTTGAAGATCCATTTGCAACCCACTATCTTTCGACAAGGTTCTTGATCAACCAAATTCCAAACATGGTTATCATACATGGACGTGATCTCACTATCCATTGTCTCTTCCACTTGGTAGACTTAGGGCCTGCCATCACTTCCTTGTAGTTAGCTAGCTCATCCAAATTTACTAGTGTACGATCACTGCCAAACGTGTCACCATTTGTAGTTATATGAAAACCATAGAACTCAGGCGGTACGCGAACTCTACTAGAATGTCCAAGAGGTAATGAATTGTTAATGGGCTCAATAGGAGTCTCATCCTCTCGTTGAGAGCTAGTGTCTTCTAAGGTTCCTTCATTGGTTGATTCTTGAATCTCTTCAAGGTCAATTGTATTCCCATGTCCTCTTTTTTTATGAGCTCTCACACACAAAAGACTCCTCTTTGTGCTACAAAGAACACGTTCTCACTAGGTCTGTAAAATAACTATCCAAAAGACTTCTTTGGGTAACTAATGAAAATATACCTCTCACTTCTAAGTTCTAGCTTGTCATGAGTCTCTCATCTAACGAAAGCTTCACATCCCTAGACCTGATATGTGCTAATTAGGGAACCTTCTCTGTCCACATCTCATGAGGTGTTTTGTCAGCCTTCTTGGTAGGGACAAGATTGAGAATATGGGCGGCTGTCTCTATGGCATACCCCCAGAAAAAAATGGGAAGAAAAGATTGACTCATCATGGAATGAACCATGTCTAACAAGTTCCAATTATGCCTCTCATCCACACCATTAAGTTGTGATATCCTAGGAGGATTCAATTGTGAAACTATTTCACATTCCTTGAGATAGTCATGGAACTCGATACTAATATACTCTCCGCCTCTATCAGATCGGAGCATCTTTATCTTCCTGTCAAATTGATTCTCGAATTCATGTTTAAAATCTTTGAACCTTTCAAAGGTTTCTAACTTATGTTTGATTAAGTAGATATAACCATATCTATTATCATCATCTATAAATATCACATAGAATCGATTAGCATCCCTTGTGGAGGATCTGAAGGTCCACACACATCTATGTGTGTGTGTGAAATCCAATAAACCTCCACCTCTTTCACAAGATCCAGTGAAAGGTGATTTTGTCATCTTGCCCAAAAGACAAAATTCACATTCATCATCTAACCTTAAGTCAAATGATTCCAACATTGCATCCTTTTGGATTTGGGCGATGTGTTTCTTGTTAATGTGCCCAAGACGACAATTCCATAAGCATGCCTTGTCTAAATCATTAGACAGATCAACATGAAATACACTATTATTTAAGCTATCAACACAAATCACAGTTTCATACACACCATTACAAGGTAAAGCTTCAAACATAAAAATACCATTTTTATAAACCAAAATTGAACCATTCACATCATTAAATGAATATTGAAAACCTTGTCTAAATAGTGCATGAAAAGAGATAGTTTCGCGTTATTTTTTTACAAAAAGCAACAATCAACTAAATATAATCTAACATCACCACCAAGCACAATACTATAAATTCCAATATTGGTAACAGGAGAAGATTGTCTATTGCCCATGATCAATTTCATCCTTCCATGCTCCACCTCCTAACTTTCTCTTAGCCCTTGCAAATCAGAACAAATGTAAAAACCACATCCTATATAAAGGACCCAAGAATGAGTAGGTTGTGAGTTATTAGTTTGAATAGTGTAAATACCTACCAACGATGGCTTCACTTTTCCATCCTTGATGTCCTGAAAGTACTTAGGGTAACTTCATTTCAAATGTCCCTTTTCATTGCAATAGAAGCAAGTGCCCCCCTTAGGATCAGTAACAAAAGGAATGTCAGAACTAGGCTTTGCTTTTGGGCCATTGCTAGATGACCAAACATGGGCATTTCCCTTCTAATTCATCTTAGGAGCACCTTTCCTATTCTTTCCTTTGTTTTTCCCAATGGAAAGGACATGAGTACTAGTGGGAGTAGAGTTTTGATTTTTCTTCAAACCCGACTCAGCTGTCTACAATAGGTTTTGAAGTTGGGCCAATGTGGTTTCAGTATTGTTTAGATGATAAGCTAGAATAAATTGGTCATAACAAGGTGGAAAGGAGTTGAGGACCATGTCAATGGCCAACTCCTCGTTGAAATTCACATTTATCCTTTCAAGGCGCTCCACGTATCTCTTCATCTTTTGCACGTAATTATAGATCGGCTCTCCTTCCTTCAACTTGCAAGCCATTAGGGCTTTGACGACCTCATACTCTTCCTGACGAGCTCTCTTGTGAAACTTTTCCACAAGGTCCAAGTTCCTCTCGTATGACCAGTAGTCCTCATAGAACCTTTGAAACTCAGGAAACATGTTGGCAACCATGATGCAAGCAACCTTAGTCACGTCATCATAATGTTTCTTGTAGGAGGCTATTTGTTTAGGAGTAGCAGTGGTAGCTTCATCGATCTCAACAAGATGTTTTTCAAGGACATACTATTTGACCTCGTATTGAAGAGCCATCTTCATGTTACGCATCCAATCATTGTAGTTGGTGCCATCCAATGTCACATTGGACACGATTGAGAGTAGCGAGAAGTTGTGGGTAGAGGTTTGAGAAGCAGAAGCATCACCAGGAGTAGACATCTATAGAGAAAAAGTAGTTTTAGTTAGATGACAATAAATCCTTAATATTTTAACCCATAATAAATATTTAAGGCTAGGATCCAAATAACAAATCACACCTAAGAAAAGGGATGTCGTAATCTTATCATGGATTTATGAAGGTAGGTACAGGTAATTTGCCAATTTCAATCAAAATGAAATTCCTAGATCTTTTGATATTTATTGAATCTTATCAATGGTATGTTTAATCTTAGATTATTCTCTTCTATTTGTGACTGTGATGCCGAGGATCACAAACAAGTTGTGAATAACCATGAAAATATGCTTGGCAACCTCAATGTCATTTATCATCTCTAATTAATGTGTCGGTTAACCGCACACGTTTCATTAACATTGATAATTTTCGAGATTTCCATTACTACTATTTATATTCACTATTAGTGTGCCAGTTAACCACATACGCTCCACTAACTACATATAAAGCATAATGTGCAATTTCATGGATTAGCATATTTTTCACATTTTCCTAAAGTAACTAAGAGTGGGATTTTTTTTCAAAATATGTTAGTTACTTTATAGAATTATACTTATTAATGAGATTATGTCCTATCAAATCCGTTCGGCTAACGAACCTCCACCATACAAGAGAGCGGTGGATGAGAGTGGACACCCAATGACGGTCATTTTATGGGTTTCTTCCTTAAACACCATTTATAGTATGACTTTGTGAATAAGGCGTACTAGCAATTTTACTGACTTGTCATATACATATAATATATTAAACTTTTAATTACATAATGTATAAGGTGTATTTTAAAACTTTTCTAAAAATACTAGGTTTAATTTTAAATTTTCGAAATTAAAAAATTAATTTAATTTAAAAAATAAACCAATTATGATTTAATCTTTATCTTTTAGTTAACTATTAATTAAATTAATTTAAATCATATAAGGATTAAATAATTATTTACTATTAAACTATTAATTAATAATTTGAATTTAATCCTAATCCGTACCCTACTAGATTTTCGAAATTTAAGGTTATATGGATCATCCAATTTTAATTATTTTATTTTAATCAATTAAAATAATAATGATCAAATAAGAAAACCCTAACAACCTTCACAAAATTTTGAAACTTAGGGAGGAGGCTAAGGTTTCAAAAGCCCTAGCCCAAGTCGAAAATCCAAGCCTTAAGGTTTAATTTATATAAACATTAATTTGATATATTCGACTATTATGCAAATTCAATTGAAAAACATGGGGATCTGATACTACTGATAGCTTTTAAAGGTCACAAAAAAAATGTGGTGGAAAATAACTGAACTCTTAAGTTCACATGCAACCTAATTGGAGCTATGTTTTCACTATTGAAAGCTATATAATCTATGAACATCAAAGAACCCTATGGAAACCCTAGTATTTTCAAAAATCATAAGAAATATAGGGTTTACATGCCTTTTGATTATTCTTGTAAATAACCAATGAATTCCTTCTTCAAAAGCTATTGGAAGCAAGCACTAGAAATCTCGTGTCTCTGATGGTTCACACCCAAACCCTACCAACTAAGGAAACTTAAAGAGAGAGGAGAGGGAAGGAAATTACCGGCTATACTCTCGAGGTATCAAGTGGTTGATAATAAGAGGGTTTAAGGCCTTATTTATAGCCATATTAGGAAACCCTGGAACCCCTAATTTGAACATAATACTATTATTTCAAATTAGGTAATTATCCAATATCCTAATTATCTTCAAGGGCTATTCTAAAAACCCTAGAGTTATCCTCCAAAACCACCCACCACCTTTAGGAAGGTTCTGGAACCCTTTTCTTCAACTATTGAATGATTACATCTTAGGTCCTTTCACTTTTAATTAATCCAGTTAATCCCAAAATTAATTGTAATTAATTCTAATTAATTTTTGATTAATTCTTAATTAAATAATATTATTTCTAATTAACATATTATTCTTATAACATATTAATAAATCATTTATTTCTATTTATTAATCATATAATAAATCAATAAATCGGTCTCTCTTTGCAAAAGTCATCCTATTCGATTACTAGGTTTGAGGGCAGCCCAAAAGGACTGTGTCAATTATTCAAGTATATACCAATTTAATTATTGGCTTGGACACCTAATCTAACAAATAATACATTTGGTGTGGATCTAATAAGAAGGGTGTGTGAATGTAGAAGTTGGCAATTGAGAGGTATCCCATGTGTGCATGGCATGGCTGCAGTTACATACTTGAATCATGACACATAGTTGTATGTGGAACCTTGTTTTAGCAAACAAAGTTTGCTTTCATGTTACACTTATAATGTCCACCCTTTAAATGGTAGTTCAATGTGGTCGACACTTGGTTACCATAAGCCTTTGCCTAAAAAAAAGACTACTAGGAAAACTAATAGTTAAATGAAAAAAAGATTATGTAGAAAGAGAAAGTACTGATAAAAAGAGGCATATAGTATCACGTGCAGGAGAGCTGCAAAAGTGTAGTACTTGTATGGGAACTGGACACAACAAATCAAGATGTCAAAGAAAAGGTAAAAATTAATTGATTTAGTGTAGTTCTATATAAATGGAGATAGTAATATTAATTTATTTTCTAAGTAAGCAGATGTAGAAATGTACCTAGTAAGTGGATGTAGAAATGTACCTGCTCAAGAACACGTTCAACAACCTACTCAACAACCTAGTAACACTTCAAACACCCCTACAGGAAGTGGAAATGTACTTGTCCAACCACAATATCAAGCCCCCAAAACTTCAGGAAGTTCAAATAAAACAAGTTGAGAATTAACTGTGGGAAAGAGGAAAGCTTCATAGCGTATAACCAAGGTTGCTCTACGTAAGAAAGTTGTTCCCTAAAAAAGTATTGGTTATAGTCGAAAGGACCAGTAATTTTAGAATGATGTGCTTGTTTTCTTTTGTTTAAGAATACTTTTAGTCTTTTGAATGGAAGTGGGAACAAACCTTAAGTGTTTTGTCTCAATTTGTAATGTAACTATGCTAGTAGGTCGCAAAAGTAATATAATATCTACTTTTATACATTGTCTTCCTTTTATTTACTGATTAATGTGTTGATGGTTATTTTGGTCATAACGTACTTCAAGGGTATGTTAATCTTTGTCTATGAGATAAGATATGCAACAAATATGTGTTTTGGTCAACGGTTGATGTTACTTATGCCATGTTAACAATTTTGTGTTATTGATCATTTATCTTTTACCTGTTACAACATTGTACTTTGGACATTTAATCATCATCAAGGGTACTTGCCAAACATTGTGTGAATCCGAGATGGAAGGCTACAGTGGCAATGAGTGAATCCATGACTTACAGGTGAGGGGAGAATGATAAAGAAGTTGTCGACATTTTAGGGAAAATATAGATTCTAAGGCAAAATTAACACCTATATGTTGGATTAAATAAGTGGTGCGTAGATAGGATGAATAGGCCACATAAGTTGCCAAATTAACATAAACCTAAGATTATCAGTCATATTATCTAATTTGAACATGTCAAACATGTTCAGTTGGCAAACGTGGACAGAAAAACATCGTTATATAAATATGGAAAAAGACCTAAAGCACGCTATCTTCCTAGGTCATTAACCTTTTTGTTATTGACCTTAGGCATAAATTAGGAATATCAAATGCTTGAATTTAATTATTATTATTAATAAATTACAAATTATATATATATATATATATATATATATATATATATATATATATATATGTGTGTGTGTGTGTGTGTGTGTTAATTGAGAGGTATCCTTATGAAGAGTATGTGACCAAGATACTATTCCTCGGGTTACTTACTCAACCCAACCATAGTCACCACCTCTTTATTGGCTTCACCATTTTTATATTCGCACCGCCATAACATTCTACCTTCTTCCGATAAGATATTGCTCTCATTCATCTCTTTTTTCACGTATCTCGGATACTTTCTCATGCTCTCCTCCAGACCACCGTCTCCACCCCCCTTCTAATTCGTTCTATCAATACTAATGTTAAAAAGTATATAAAGTGATATATCAATAATAAATTATTTATTCACGGAGGGATCTTAGAAGTAAAAAATAAAAAAAATAAAAAAATAAAAAAATTAATGTACAGAATATAACACAAAAATTTGTTGACCGATAATTTTTTGTTATAGACTTATAGCTGATTTTCAAGAATCCATCTAAACAAAATTTATCATTTAAAACTCGGTATAGACAAAAATAATTTTCCTTATGGAACAATGGTCATCATTTTTTTTGGGTGTTTTTACTTTTAACCCTTTTCTTATAATTTTCTATTGCAACAGAAACAGAATGTCAAGAAGTATTATTTTTACAACAGAAAAGTGTGGATGGAATGAAACGAATTGATGGTTGACTTAATCCATATATATTTTTTTTGAATAAAGAAAAGAAAAACCTTCAAAAGGAAAGTCAACAGTTTTGACTTTGTAAGTTGCACAACTTCTCCCTCCACAACCTCTCCAATATCCCTCATTCCTCAAATTCCTTACTTTACAAAAAAAATTCCCTACTTTTCATTATTTTATGCATCTCCCCTTTCTATTGTTATTTTTTTATTTGGATTCTAGATACAAGTTGTTAATATCCCTTATAAAACAATTATTTGACAGAAATTATATGAGTTTATAAATTTTGTGCCAGTTTGCCTTCCATCAATATGTTTTGACTTTTTATTTCTAATTTAAAAAGAAAAATGTTGATAAAAACTTCATCAATTTTATATATAATAAATTAATAATAATCAATTTTATTACAAATTTGATATGATAGAAAAAAAAGCACCCAAAATATGAATTAATTAGTTTACGAAATCTGATATGAGTCCACATAAGACAAGGTACAGAAAGACAGTGGTGCAGTTGAGTTGAGATTGGCTTCATTCAAACTGCCATTTCCCCTCTTCAAATATGCTCTCAACTCCATCAATTGATCTCCATATTTCCCTCCATCTTCCATACCCAAATCTCATTCCAACTCATGTTTTTGAATCTCTTAATCTTCAAGAACATCCAATTCTTTCCCATTTTTACGTATCTGTGTAATTAATGTGATGCAATTACTGAAACCCTGATCAGATCTGCGAAGATTTTTTGCTGGTTTTGGGGGATTTGGAGCTTGGAGACCTCAAACATTCAGCAATGGTGGCTGAACCTTGGTTACTGCGGATGGGGAATCAAATGAGTTCGAATCTCAAACACGCTCTCCTCTTGGAATCGTCTTCAAAACCATCAGCCAAGAACAAGCAAGATACCCGCAACAAAACTCCGGAAACAATCGGAATCCTATCGTTTGAGGTCGCGAATGTGATGTCGAAAATCGTTCACCTCCACAAATCCCTAACGAATTCCGAGATCTCTAAATTAAAAAACGAGATTCTCAAATCTGACGGCGTCAAAACCCTAGTTTCCTCCGACGAAACCTACCTTCTAGACCTCGCGCTTTCAGAAAAGCTAGACGATTTGAGTTTCATCGCCGGCGTCGTTTCCAGGCTCGGCAAGAAGTGTACAGTCCCGCAGCTCCAAGGGTTTCAGCATGTTTACGAAGATATAATCAATGGAGCCATTGATGTGGGAGGATTAGGGTTCCTAGTCAAAGACATGGACGCAATGGTGCGAAAAATGGAGCGATTCGTGAACTCTACAGCTAGCCTCTACACCGAAATAGAAGTTTTGAACGAATTAGAAGCTGCAACGAGCAAATTCCAGCAGAATCAGCATGAAGAAAGCCGAAAAGTTTTACAACAGAAAGTGATTTGGCAGAAGCAAGATGTAAAACACCTGCAGAATGTTTCTCTTTGGAATCAAACTTACGATAAAATCGTCGAGATGCTAGCAAGAACAGTATGTACCCTCTATGCCCGAATTTCTTTAGTTTTCATCGATACAATTTCACGAAGAGACATGTTCTCCAATGCTTCTCTCCCCATTTCTTCTTCAAATCTACACTCCTGTAGAAGTTTACCTCAAAATTCATCCCAGATCGATTCCCGTAGTACAAAATCTGGTGGCAGTTTTAGTAATTCAGGATTTGAGAAAAGGGTAATTAGTCCCAGACCTCAGATCATATCAAAAAAGGGGGAAATCTCTCTGTTTAAAGCCGAAGATTTCAATTTCGCTTGTGGGTTAGGACCTGGAAGATTGTTCATGGAATGTTTAAACATAAACAGTTCGATTTCAAAATTCGATGATTTCGATGACGATTCTTTCCAAAAACATGATGATCAAAGCAGTCGGATTTCAAGAGAGATCACAAATCATTCTTCTTTTCACACCCGAATCCCAAGAATCCCAAAAAGCAGCTTTAAATCTACCCCAAAAAGCAGCGCAACAAAAACCAGACTAACAGTACAAGCTCCTCCAACCACCATTGGAGGATCTGCATTAGCATTACATTACGCCAACATCATAATCGTGATTGAGAAATTACTACAGTACCCTCATCTAGTGGGTGAAGAAGCTAGAGATGATTTATACCAAATGCTCCCAACAAGCATACGATTGGGGTTAAAGATTAGTCTAAAATCATATATCAAAGATTTAGCAATCTATGATGC
This sequence comes from Lactuca sativa, assembly GCF_002870075.4. Taxonomy (NCBI): domain Eukaryota; kingdom Viridiplantae; phylum Streptophyta; class Magnoliopsida; order Asterales; family Asteraceae; genus Lactuca; species Lactuca sativa. The sequence goes on from NC_056625.2 coordinate 265,486,729, forward strand.
TCCTCTTGCCCATGATTGGAAAGATCGACTCGATCAGATTCTTGTTTGGCTTTCACCTTTGGCGCATAACATGATTAGGTGGCAAAATGAGAGAAATTTTGAACAACAACAAATCGTTTCAAGAACAAATGTGCTTCTTCTTCAAACTTTGTATTTTGCTGATAGAACGAAAACTGAAAGAGCCATTTGTGAGCTTCTTGTGGGGTTGAATTATATATGTCGATATGAACATCAACAGAATGCGTTGTTGGATTGTGCAAGCAGTTTTGACTTCAATGAATGTATGGAATGGCAATCTCAATATTCATGATGGTGAGTTTTGAGTTTTTTTTTTTTTTTTTTTTTATTAGATGATGATGATATGTGAATATGTGATTTTTTTTTTTTAGAGATTTATTTTATAATCATTGTATGGATGAGTTGTGTTATGTACTTTGTTCCAAGTTTTGAAAGTACAAAATTCAACTTGAAAAACAATCGAGCTTCTTCAAATCTACAATGTATTTTGGTGTTCTTTTATTTTTTTGTTTTGTTTTTCAGTTTGATTGGTAGCCTTATGTTTACTTATCTTGTTGGATTAGTTAAGAAAATGTAGAGGATTTTTTTTTTGGTTAATGGGTTTATAATTTAATTAAAACAACTATACATTGTTGTTTCTTTTTTACTTAATCCCAACAAAATGCCGAGATAAGTTAAGCAAAAAACATTTCTTAGGCAAATGTTTGACGACAAGATGAAAAACAAGCTAATAGGCGAAAAGCTAATTGTTAGTCAATAAAAAAATGATCCATTTTGTAAAAGTAGCTAGTTGAAATATATAAAATGTCATAAAAAGGTATGTAGAATAAAAGGTATAATTGAGGAAAAAAAACTCAACAATATGTTCGTTGAAACGTTACTCTGAATATAATTAAAAATTAAAAAAATGAAAATTGGGAAATCTAACCTATATAAATCAACTTTTTAAAGAAAATAACTATTTTTTTTTTAATTTTTGAAAAGTAATCATTTTTCTTACGAACGTCTACTTACGGATTACTATTTACATTCCTGTCTACTTTTCATTTTTTTTTTCAAAGAATACTTCATTCCGTGTTTGATCTTTAAATTTCAGAATTATTTTTTGTTTTTTTTCAATTTTTTTATAAAAATATCCATGCTTATGTTTATTCTGATTGTTGAATATCATCATTTTTCAATAAAATGTATGTTTGTATGCACTAATATCCTATATAGTTCATGTTTATTATAATTTTTTTAATTTTTTGTTAAATTTAAGTAAAAAACTATTTTTTTTCGAAATTCCGGAAATTTTTCTTTGGATTTAAGACCTATTCTTGAAATTCCGAAGTTTTAATCCGAAATCCGGAATGTCAGTCCGGAATCAGTCAAGAAACATGTTTTTTTTGTCCGGAATACCTATTCCGGACCAAGTCATAATGTTTGCAATTATTATTTTTTTGGTTATTTTGTTCAAATAAACATTTAAAAGTGGTTAGATTATTCAATTTTTCTTAAAAAAAATTGAATAAGATCGTTGAAACGCTGATATATTTTTAAAAAGCTATTTATTACGCTATTTTTTTTATTTGCCAAATAAGTTAAACTAAAAAGAAAAGTTCAATAAGGTCGTTGAAACGTTAATATATTTTTTAAATAGCTAGTTAATATGCTATTTTTTATTTGCTAGACATAAAAAACTAGAAAAACAAGTTATCTTATGGCATGCAATTAGACACTAACCTTTGACATATTTGCCCTTCATTTTTGCTCCTAATTCTCTCATTTCTAAATTGATGAATATTATAAAATTTATCTTTTTTAAATATAAAAATAAAATGGTCATTTAATAAAATAACATGTAATTATCCACTTGGTCACGCTATCCATACGCAGACTTATTGTAATAACATGTCCCACATGGTTAAAAAGTGAAAAATTATGGGACCCTTTATAAGATTTAATTAAGTTGTGTTCTATAAATAACTTTACTTTTGACCATGATTTTAAACTGGTGGAGAAACTATTACAACTATTTGAATTCAATGTTGTTAAGTTGGCTAAGAAATAATCATAAAAAGTGTGCATTAATTTGAGACATGAATTGCGTAACATGCCATGCCTGCATCATTGATGTTTTCACTGGACAAAACCTTGTAGTTGTTGTACAGTACAACATACTGAAGCATGTGACCAATTATTTTGGTTGATTTGAATGGTGAGGTCCTTTGGTTTCACTGCAAAATGGATTGACTTTTAGTTTTTGGTTATCTTGTGGCAAAGGGTTTAGTTGGAAAGAAAAGAAAGTAGTTGAAGCAACCAAAATGATTTAACCTTTAGGTTGTGTAATTAATGTATCAAAACTTTTTCATTAGGTAAATCATTACAAAAACCTAACATATTTTTATCTAATTTTATAAAGAAATCATCATATATTTTTCTTGGTGTATTAAAATCTCTATCTTTTCTTAAAGATTTATTTAAGGTTTTTTGACTTTAGAAAAACCAAATTTGTTTTTATCACAACATTAAAAGTGGCTTTGATATAAAAGTGCTTAAATCCCTAAGATGATTTCCTTGTTAAAGTTATATTTGAAAATATTTGTTTAAATTTGTCTTTCAATTATTTTTTACTTTTACAACAGGTCAGGTTTGCATATACAACAAGTCAGCACCACCATCACAATCTACCATGTTGCTACAACTAGAAGCAACCTCCACCACTTGCCGCCACAACCTCCACCATCAAAAACACACCACCACCATTTGAAAATCAAAAGATACAACAAAGATGGTGGCGACTGCTAGGGTTTACGGCAAACACAACAGAAAAGACAACGCTATCACCATAACCATCATCTCAAAATCAAAACAAACAACAGGGCGGAGACGACTAGAGGTGGTTGTGGTGGTAGGGGCTATGGTGAAATCGAAGGGAGCGATAATGGGGTTTTGGTTTTCAGGAGGAGGGTTGAGGGTGGCGTAGGTAGCTCTGGTGGTAGGAAGACAATGATGATCAGTGAGGTTTGATGGCAAGACGGTTTAACGAAAATGACGGCGGTTTTCTATTTTCCGGCGAACGAAGGAGGGTGGCGTAGGTAGCTCCGTTGGTTTGAAGATTGTGGTGGTTGGTGGAGTTTCATGACGGAAGGAAGGTGGTTCCAACGGAACGTGCAGATCCGAAAACGGTGCCAATTTTTGGTTTTCAGGGGACAGAGGAGGGTGACATCGGTAACTCCGGCGGCGGAGGACAATGGTAGTAATGGTTCTTCGGAGAGAGAATAGTGAGGTAGAATGTAACCGACTAACGGGTGGTAGTTGCTTCTTGTGGCGGTGACCATTTATAGAAGGTAAAAAATGGTTTAAGGAAAAATTTGAATCAATATTCTTAAATATTAGGCATTAACGTATCAAAAATCGGATAGAACCATCAAAACTTGACAAATTGAATAACTTTTATGTAAAAAACCTTTAAAATCAATATATTATATATATATATATATAGTATATATATATATATATATATATATATAATATATATATATATATATATAATATATATATATATATATATATGGTTAGGTTCATTTGAGACCACCTATATTTTGTGAGACCGTGAGACGCATTTTTTTATTTTTTTTATTTTTTTTAGTTAATTCAAGTTCTGAAAATAATATTTAAAAAAAGAATTTTTAGATTTTTCCATTTATTTTTCATTTTAAAATTATTTTTTAAAATATGTACAGTGTAATATTCTATTTCACGTATTTTTTAAAAAAAATGGAATTTATTTTTATTCATTTTTATTTATTTTTATTTACTTTTTAGTTAATTCAAGTTCCGGAAATAATATTTAAATTTTTTTTTTTAGATTTTTCCATTTATTCTGCATTTTAAAATTATTTTTTAGAATATGTCAATGTAATATTCTATTAGAATGTTTCCGTATTTTTCAAAAAAAATGGAATTTATTTTTATTTTATTTTATTTTTTTTAGTTAATTCAAGTTCCGAAAATAATATTTAAAAAAAGAATTTTTACATTTTTCCATTTATTCTGCATTTTAAAATTGTTTTTTAGAATATGTCAGTGTAATATTCTATTAGAAAATTTAACGTATTTTTCAAAAAAAAAACGGATTTTTTTTTATTTTTTTTAGTTAATTCAAGTTCCGAAAATAATATTTAAAAAAAGAATTTTGGATTTTTTCCATTTATTTTTGCATTTTTAAATTATTTTTAGATTTGTTCTAACGGTCTCAGAAAATTAGAATGGTCTCAAATGAACCTGAACCTATATATATATATATATATATATAATATATATATAATATATATATATATATATATATATATATATATAATATATATATATTGCATTAAAACATTTATATTTCTTGAAAATTTTAATGTAATGAGCTGTAACCAATAAATCTTTAAGAATCGATTACCCAACTTTCATGGCTATATAGATTTGTCGAGCTCAAAGCTTTAAATTAAATATTTTTACAAATATAATGGTTTTATGTACTTTAAAAAATAATATTGTGGTTTTTTTTTAAATATGGAAATAAAATTTGGTTTTCCTAGGTTTTTTTTTTTTTTTTTTTTTTTTTTTTTTTTTTTTTTATGAATTTTGAAATTTCTATGAAAAAGTTCTCTTGTTATTGTAAGAGTTTTTTCAACAATTTGGTAATTAACAAGATCTTTATTGATTTATTTTAACCATTGTGTATTTGCGTTTGGTCTCATACATATTTGGTCAATTACGAATAGCCGATTTATAAAAAAAAAAAAAAAAAAACAATAGAAAAATATAAAAAAGAATATTTAATGATGCATATAAAAACCTATGTTATTATGAGTATTATTTCAGGTTATTAAGTTGATGATACGATAATAACACAAATAAAAAACTCATATTGTTGATTTCATAGATGATAGTATTAGATAAATATAACAACACAAAACATATGACGATGACTTTCTAAGACTATCCACAGTTAGAGTG